>NW_026555331.1:81288732-81888732 GCF_014898055.3 Talpa occidentalis
CATAGGGGTACTGATCACTTGTGTTTCTATGATCATTATGGAAGAATGGTCCAAAACCAGTATTAAGAAGTATTATGTTGGTTTGACTGCAACTAATTCCTTAATTCATATATCTTTGAACCATTATTTTGAGCTTACTGCTATACATATTTGAATCAAATACCTCCAAATATTTACACAGATTAGCAATTTAGATTTGTTTTGCATTTTGTTCTTTAGTAAATATAGTGAAATAGTAATGAAATAATGGGTTGTCAGAAAAGTCATGATGCACTTTTGCTTAGAAAACAGAAAAAATATGTCACGACTTTTCTGACAACCCAGTATTAGATTAGTTGACATGTAGAAATTTAATCAGAATTAACTAAGGATGTGATGTTCTAATTGCTACCCAGCTCAGGTATTTTGGTTCATGTTGTTTCAGAAACATTCTGATGTCTTTGCGTTCAGAGAAGTGTTAGTGGTCAGTAATCAATATGTCAATCTTCTATTAGTTGAAACAAACAGGGTCTGGACTTCTTTCCTTACTTAAAAGAAAATTTAAAAATTATTTATGTCCCTTGTTTTGATATAATTATAATATATACAGTGTTTTAATAAAATTACTTCAAGGCTTATTTTAAAAAAATGATTTTTTTTTACTTTTTTCTTAAGTTATATAGTATACATTTGCAGAACAGGAATCATAAGTTAAAATTTGAGGCATAATCATAACCACATATTTTTCAAGTATCAAAAGAATACTTTTAAGAGAAAAACATGCAATAGCAAAAGTCTAATTTGATTTTCATAGACCCTGCTTTTTGTTTTTTTGTTTTTTACAAGAAAAATTTATTTTTTATTTTTTATTTTTATATTCCCCATACAATTGCAAAACCCTGATTTTGACTCCTATCCCTCCTTTCCCCACTGCCCCCCCCAAAAAAGTGTGTCTCTGGTTCATAGTTGTTTGTTGATTTTGATTTTTTTTTCTTTCTTATAGTTATTCTTTTTCCTGGTCCCTTATTTAGGTTTTCTAGATTCCTGTTATGAGTGAGACCATCCGGTATTTTTCTTTTTCTTTCTGGCTTATTTCACTGAGCATGATCCCTTCCAGCTCCATCCATGTTGCTGCAAATTGCATGTGTTTATCTTTTTTGATTGCTGAGTAATATCCCATTGTATATATGTTCCACATCTTCTTGATCCAGTCATCTATTTTTGGGCATTTGGGTTGTTTCCAAAGCTTAGCTATTGTAAACAGTGCTGCTATAAACATAGGGGTGCAGGTGCTCTTTGGAATGGATGTTTCTGTGTCCTTTGGGTAAATACCTAAGAGTGGAATTGCTGGATCATATGGAAGCTCTGCTTTTTGGAGAGTGGGTCTTAGTAACTAAGAGTTTCTTTGTTTGCTGAACATACTGTTGAACATGAACATTTGGAGGAAGCAAATCTGGAGGAGCTGAAGTGTGTTGGAGGGGTTGGGGGGGAGGGACAAATTCACTAAGCCCAAGGAAAATCCTAGAGGCAAAGATAACTGAATCCTAGGATGCTGGGACACCTTTCTTCCACAGCAGCTACCTCATCCACCACCTCCCCTGCCTGTCCCCTATATATTATTTATAATGGTATACAGGTCATTACATATTCCAAAAGCAAAAGGTTGAAGAGGCATCTCAAGTCATTTCCTACGTGGCCCGTGGTATAAGCCCTTCCCTCCTTTTCAGCATAATCATCAGGAAAGATTACACTGTGCACTTAAGCTTCATCTTTTATTGATTCCTCTGTGGTATCCTAAAGAGTAGGATAAGAGAACCATTGCCTTCTAAATTAGATGTATGGAAGAGAAACCCCAACTTGATTTTTATTAAAAGAAGCTGGTCATAAATTACTAATAAAGAAGAAACAGCTGCAGATATGCCTTAGCCTAGTCTTGCATTTAACTGAGAATTATGAAAGAATGGTCCAAATATATATATTCAAATGTACACAGAAGAAATGAATTGAAAAAAATGTAAAGTAACAAGCTTAGTAATTCATGTCACATTTACAAGAAGCTTAAAGTTAATTGTATGCACGGAAATAAGACAAATTTTTTTAAAGATTTATTTATTTATTTATACAAGAACCAGGGTACAGGCCAGACATGCAGGAGGGTGAGAGGATTCTCCAGAGACAGAGAGGGTAACAGAACAGGCAGACAGACAAAATACACTGCTGTGGGGAGCAGCGGGCGAGACAGGAGAGGTCTGCTTCACCATGTGGGATTCTCGCCCAGCAGGCCGGGATCAAATCTGCACTGCAGAGGCTGCGGACAGCTTCACAGTGTGGCGCTCAACCACCTGCACCAACAGGGGAGGCCAAGAGAAATTTTAATCCACAGTCTGGGCAATGTCAAGGGAATCTGCCAGACTGGCTAATACTTTGATGGTTTCCGAAGTGTTAAAATTCGATACAAAATTTTAGTTCTGGTCTATATTAAAATCATTATTGAGACAATTGAATTACACTTGAAAATAAAACTCAGCCCTCAAATGTATATTTTCAAAATCAAAATTTGAAAACAACTTTACTAGTGGTGGAGTGCAACAAGCTACAGAACACACTACCTTCCCACAGACTTAACCCCACTGCAGAAATCAGTCTAGTGGTTAAAATCACGAACTCAGAAGTCCAATGTTTCACTTCAAATTCCAGTTCCATCTCTTATAAAAAAAAAATGATACTACATGAAAACAAGTTTCTCAACATCTGAGGGTTTTAATTTCCCCACTTACAAGATAAGGATAAAAGCAGTACTTATTTCCTAGGGTTGTAAGGTTTCAATGAATTAACATTCATAAAGCATTTGAACAGAGCCTGGCACATTTTAAGTTCTATACATGCATTGTACTTAGTTAATAAGTCATAGTCACAGCTGAAATTTCCATAGGAAAGCTTTTTTCCCCTTTTCCCTTCTCCCAGGCTTGCACTCTGGTCTATAGGGTAAATTCTTGGTGTAACTCAGCCCCAGCAATCACAGACCGCTACCATAAAAGGTAGAGGCTTGGCTCTGAACTTCTGAGTACTCCTCAGTCTCAATCTTAAGTCATTTTATATTAAAACCATACCTCAGAGATAAAATATGTCCATTATGTTTAAAAAGCAAGCAAATTGAGATTTTTTTTCATAAAGCTACTCCAGAGTTCACTCACCCTCCTAGGAAATCAGGATTTTAAGTCTGGACTATACTATCAAACTATCTCTCTGTTTTAATATGTATAATTTGTTCTAACATGCATGATATTCCCCCGCTCCATTGCACATAGCAGTTGTTTTTCCTCCAAAATTTCTTATTTGGAGCAACCATGTGATCCAATCCTGACCAGTCAATGTAGGACAATCCTCCAGACACAGACAAAAATTCAGAATTGGGTATATGGCATAAGACTTCAAACAGGGTCATTTCATGACCTAAGAAAAGCAATTATATGTACAATATGAAAAAATATAATTTGTGAAATTTTTATAACATTTATAAAGGGGGCAGTGATAAAATTTAGCAATATATTTGCCATTTAATGTAACTGTTAATACAATATTCAGTTCAAAGGAATATGTTAATTTTTAATAGAAATCACCATGTGTTGTTTTTGATGACTACATAGCCCCTTTAATAATAAACATTATATTGTGATGTGATGAGTTTATTTTTCATTGGTAATAAGGAAATTATATCCAGAAAAAGAAAAGATTTCTTGAGTTGGGAGTCTTATGACAAATATACAATGAGACTTTGTTCTACCCTCTGAATAATAGAGATTAGTCACATAGGAAACCAAGCACCATGTATGTATGTATGTGTGTGTGTGTGTGTGTGTGTGTATACCAAATACAAAGGAAGCAGATTTTATAGAACTATCAGGATAACTGACAGTCTTCACAAAATAATAATATCAAGAAGACTAAACAAGAAAAGAAACTTTATCCACATGCTTTTATTGAATGTATTACAGATTTCCCTTTCATTTTATTTTTTAAAAGATATTTTAATTTTTTACTATTTTAATGTATATAAATTTAAATGTGAACAATTATAATGCATATATTTATAATAAATCATTGTGTGTACAAGATATACATATGAATGTATGTTCTGGACTTCATGTGCACCATAAGTTCTCCTGAGTCTCTACTTCATAAACATAGGTGATAGACAGGTAGTAGATGAATTAAAGTTCTGTGCCCTTATTTAAAAAAAGAAAAAGCTTTCAATAAATACCATAATACAGATTTATCTCAATTTCCTATTTTTATAATATGATTGATATTTACTCTCATAATCCAAATTTCCTCTAAGAGCACGAAATATGTAATCAACCAGGCAAAGACTACAATGGTCTCCAATTTACAATGATTTTAAAGATTTATTTATTTATATATGCACTGGGTACAGTCTGAAGCGTAGGGGGGCAAGAGAATTCACCAGAGCCAGAGCGGGGAACAGAACAGGCAGACCAACGAAATACACTGCTGAGGGGAGCAGCGGGCGCGACAGGAGAGGTCTGCGTGCCATGTGGAACCCTCGCTGCCAGTGGCCGGGAATCGAACCCGCACTGCAGAGGCTGCGGGCAGCTTCGCAGCCCAGCGCTCAAGCACTGCGCCACCAGGGGAGGCCCTGACTTACAATTTTTTAACTAGACAAAGGTACAAAACCAATACGCGCTCTGTAGAAAGCCCAGTTTGTTTTTAACCTTGAACATTAATGATGAGCGCCCATACAACCATTCTGTTTTTCACTTTCCCTGCAGTAATCAATTACATGAGATACTTACTAATTTATTATAAAATAGGCTTTGTGTCCGATGATTTTGCCCAACTATTGTCTAATGTAAGCATTCTGAGCACAATTAAGGCAGGCTAAGCTAAGCTAAGATTTTTTGCAGGGTAGTTCTATATTTGCATTTTAAACTTCTGATATTTTCAACTTATGATGGTCTTATCGAATGTAGCCTCATAAGTTGAGGAAGATTTGTGTAGCTGTCAGTACATCTCAGTCTGGAGGTTGATATACTGCCATATTCTTTCATTAAGCCAGAGCCTGCATCCTAAATCAAGAGACATGTACAATAATTGCTGAAAGACTCATCAACATTTTAGGATTTCAAAGTTTCAGGACATTAGCTCTTCATGGTCAATCTGTTTTAATTTATGGTAAATCATTACTGTAGTTAAACATACCTTTGCTTACTGAGATTTAAAAAACCAAACATCACATAAACAAGTAGTAAGGTGTGGCAAATAAAACTAGCCTGAAAACTGGGAACTTAATTACAAGTTATATCTTTTCCACTTACAAACTCTGCAACTTTGGAAAAATAATTAAAATCTCAGAACCTCAATTTGCTTCTCTGTAAATGGTGCAATAATGTATGCCCAGAAAAACTCACAAGATTTCTGAGGAAATCACACTGAGAAAGTAGCTGAAAAAACTTAGTACATCAAATGTTTCTTTCATATATGTGAGATACTCACATATAACCTAGCACAGAGGGATAAAGGGCAAAAATTATTTGTTTTACAGCAGTGAGACTATAGCAGCATTCAGTAAGAAAAAACAGACCTAAAGTTGTAGGATCTTATGCTCCCTGTTCTGTAAGTCCCAGTCTTCCTCCTCTAGAAATCTGTTAGGGTTTTTCATATCATCATTGAAAATTTGTGTGGAGTTGATATATACTAAATTAAAATTATAACATTTATATTTGTTACACCTTATACACTCATTTGCATTTTGATTTGAGTATTATCACTTTTTAAAATGTCTTTTATTCTCTTTTCAGGGATTAAAATGAGTATTTTTAGTTTTCATAAGCAGAATATGCAGATAAAATAAGTCACATTAGTTGAGAATTGCTATTCACACTATATAAAATATCATTACAATAAATGCATCTATAATAAATATGTATGGATTAATATTTTATCAACCTAATTGTTATAAACTTTCATAGTATGATTGTCTTTCTCATCCCAATCTAAGATACATTGTATAAAATACTACAGTTCATTTCATGTGCTACCAGAAATTTCTCCAAATCCACAGAACTAAAAGTTTAAAAGAAAATAGCAGAGCTAAACATTCCCCACCTTGTCTTATGCTCTGATGGCTTATTGTTCTTTTTCTTCTAATGACTGGGAATTCACTGAGGACAACCGTGGTGTCTATCTTAGTCATTGTTCTATTGCCTAAGGCCTAGCACAATGCCTTGCAAATGGGAAGTGCTTGATATATTTATTGATAAATAGAATTAAGTTTGTTCTGTGTTATTTGTCTTTGTGACTTGTTTTCTTTTTTATGTAGCAAAGGATTCAATTCATTAATGGGCAAACAAACATGGAATTCATTTCTTCTGAAAAATCATACCAATTCAACAGTGAGGCAAATGTGTGCAAGGGAGTGGAAAAAAATGCTGACAGGGTCAAAAGAGCATCAGTTTTCATGCTCGTTCCCAAGGTTGTGGATCCCCCAACAAGTTACACAGCTCCTTACAGATGTCCACTTTGTCATCTATAAAGTGAGGTTCAAGCTTATCTTTTTGATCCCATAAACAGTGGAATAGTGGTGTGTAAGACAGAGTGAGATCATATGTGTTGTAATATGTATTGCATGGTGACAACTGGAGACGAATGTAAATTTTTATCTGGCTCCTGAATGAGAATAAATGTGACTTGTCAAAAGCAAACATCATTACTAGGCAGAACACATTCTGATACATTGAAAAAAACAAAGGTGGGGAAAATACATTCCCACAAACAGTGGGGAAGAGGTTATACAAGTTCTCTCATTTACCCTAAGAAATCTGATTTATAATTCTGTATTAGAAAAGAGGAGTTACGTGATCTCATCTAACTCAGGACTACAACTGGAATTAGGATGCGTTCATAGGAAAAAGAACACCAGATAAAATAAAATAAATTGGAATGGAACAAAATATTGGTCTGTAATATGCTGGGGGAGAATATTTCAGAGAACTGCCTTTGTTCTCTTTATACAGCACTCATCATTCTGCCTTCTGCTTACAAGGTGGTCCGTGTGGCTTTCTACTTGAACAGATATCTAGGAAGCAACAAATAGCAATGCTCACTACCATAAATATGAGAACAAAGAGTTCTGTCATCTACCTGCTTGCTCCTGTAATAGCTCTCAGGAAGTTCCTCTAGAAATTTCTGGACAAGTGATGCTTTTCACATATGTTTACTATCTATCCACAAGAAATACTGTCCTGGGCCTCCCCAGTGGCACAGTGGGTTGAGCACAGTGCTATGGGGCTGACCACAGCCTCTGCAGCATGGGTTCAATTCCTGGCCAGCCAGGAAGATACCTACATGGTGCAGCAGACCTCTCCTGTCTCACCCGCTGCTCCCTGCAGCAGTGCTTTCCGTCTGTCTGCCTTTTCTGCTCCCCACTCTGACTCTGGTGAATCCTCTCAACCTCCCGTGCCTCTGGCCTGTGCCCCAGATATTGTATGAATACAATAAGTCTTTTAAAAAAAAAGAAGAAGAAATACTGTCCTAGGTATGAGAAAACATGTCTTAAATAGCACAAATAACCAGGCTCCTATAATGTGAAATAATAATCAAGGGTAATATTTATTGAACTTCTGTTTTAAGCTCTCTAAATGCATTAACTTAATTTTTTGAAATAATCCCATAAGTAGATACTATTATTATTCCAACTTTACAGACAAGAAAAACAAGGGTTAAATACATAACTTATCAAGTATCACATTGTCTATATGGCTTGGAAATGGATTTAAACCAAGTTATTCCGGCAACAGAGTATATGCTCTTAATCTCAGATCCCTGTGGATTGTAATGATCCCTCCTTGCTGGCAATGCCCAACCTCAGCCCCCCAGGGGAATCTGACCACAGCCTACAATATATCTTCATGAATTCTTGGAGCATGAAGGGACACATATCAATAAAGAGAAAGGGAAGTAACATTTTGAGTGTCTACTGAGAACTTTAGATAACACACCCCCACAGGTTTGATACCATTTTCCCATTTTATAAATCAGGGAACAGAGCCTCATAGAAACCAGATCCTGACATGAGCTCTCTCAATGCTCCAAGAGTAACCAAAAAACAACGATGTAAATGAGACTTAAATGCCAATATTTCAGTTACCCATAGAAAAGGAGTCATATTTTTCAAATTGCCACTTCTGCACCAGAGCTAAGAATTTGCTTTAGCAATGAATCAAGCAGGCACGCACTTGCTTCTTGGCACTTGAGTAGCAAAATATGTCACAAATCAGGGTCAAGTGATAAATTCAGTTTTGGTCATTTTTATAGCTGTTCTACTTTCTGCAATTGTAAAGGTCCCAAGGATTCTGCCTGTGCTGACAATAAGTCTACCAACCTCTGGTAGTACTCCTTGTTCATGTACTGGGCATGAATGCCTCAGGATTGCAACATGGTGTAGCAAAGGAACTGTCAGACTTCCAAAGCAAGATACTTCATACCCAAGATGCTCTATCTAACATTTTAGGCCCATACCTGTCAGGGTTCCAAAGGGAAACTGAATCCTATGCAAAGGGTTCAATTAATAACAGTTTAATGAGAGGATATTTATAGAAATAAAACCAAATTAAAGTCATCCACAGGGAGAGTGAAGTTCTCAGAGGCTAGTAGCAGAAGGTAGCCAATATCACCTTAGGCCTAAAGAAACAAGAAGAAGCAGTTTTACAGAGTTTATTTACAGCCAGGCCATGCAGGGCCTGGACTGTTAGAAGGACACAGCCACAGCAGCAGTCACAGCACCAAAAATGAATGGGAGCAGGAGAGAGTACCTTGACTCTTCTCTCCTCTGGTCCTCTCAACTGCCATGGCCTCCTTTTAGCTGAACTGGAAGCCAACTAGCAATGGCACCAAAAAAGACCACAATAAGAACAGGGTTAGCAGCTAGAGGAGAACAACAAAAATGGCTCCCTTTTGAATCCTGCCATTCTCAGAATGTTTCCAAAAGGACCTGGTTATTAGAATTGCCTCAAACTGAATCCTGCCCTTCCAGTCTTAGGGAAATTAACTGAATCCTCTGGGGTCATCAATTCCAGGCTGCAAATTCCATCCTTTTCCCTGACAGAGAAAAGTTAGTCTCTCCCTCAAGGACCTATGTCTGCCTGAAGATTATCTCCTTGATGGCTCTTAAAACAAAATAAATTCTTTAACTCCATGATTACAATGGATTGCAGCACAAAAATATCAATTTCCTTGTCTTAGTGAACATATAAATTGGAGTGTGTTAGAATGGGATTACATGTAAATTATTTTTTCAGGAAAGTGAGATTAAGACAAACTTGTACCTCTTCATATGTTAAAATTGGCCTGCAGAAGATTTACAGAGTATTTATGTAAGAGCAAACAGTTGAACCTGCACATAAGGTAAGAAGCTCATGTGGTAGAATGTAAAGGAACACCCAAGGGAATGCTAGCACAGTACACATTCTCCACAAGTTCCCCAAAGTGGTTACAATTTAAAAAATAAATCTAGTTCACAACACTATGAAGTGATTGAAAGAATGAAGAATTTTACTGGTTCACTTTCTTAAAGCCCTTATATTTTCCTGCAGAGTTGGTAACAACCTATCATTTTGTGTAATTTACCTTCTAATCATTTGACTTTGACCAATATTTTGAAAAAGTATCAAATTTCTACCCAAGAAATTTTAAAAGATTTTTCCTTCTAGTTCTCTTTTTCGTGATAGAAATATACAAAGATGTAAGGAATTATGTTCTCACTGAAATAGGCACATGAGACAAAAGAACAGACTCCAAATCAAGAAGGGGGACAAGAGAAGCCAACATAGGCAAAGACTGTCCCCAATACCAGGGGCTGGGAGACAGAATGAGAACAGACAAAAACAAGTAGTAAATTTTGGACTTCCAAATTCATTGTGAGACAATCGACCATTGGAGACAAATAATAACAAACATTATAAAGTTGATTTTCTGACAATAAGGACACTGGGATTTTGTATTATAATATTGTTCTTCAAGTAAATGCAAAGTGTGGTGTATCCACAGTACACAGAGGAGGAGGCTTCTCTATTGTGTGTTGAAGTTGGATCAGGCATGACAACAGATGTTTTCTTCAAAGACAGAAATATTAATTTATATTTCTCAAATATAATTACTGAGGGAGTCTATTAATGGATTGTTAGGTCAGATACAAGGAAAGATTGCTGAGAAAATGGAAACATTGTATCAGAAATTTAGCAAAGTTTAATACATATCTATTGGCTGGCAGGAATTCACACTAAGCAGAAAACTTTTATGAATTAAAATTAGGATGATCTACCTATGACTCCGAGGTGACTAGCAGCACATTTTGCCCTGTCCAAAACATCCACTGAGACATTTGGTCCATGCCAAAAGTTTCGTGATATTTGGTCCTATCAAAAATATACACTAAGATAGTTGTTCCATGCCCCCAAATCTTTAAATACCAGTCCTGTCAAAAACATCCATTGAGACATTCAGTCAATGACAAAATGTTCTTGATATTAGTCCTGTCCAGAACTCTTTCTCAGTATGCATAGTTAATATAAATCCTACTATTTTATAAGATTCTAACCCTATTCCATCTACCAGCTAGGTTACGGCTTGCCATTACCAGGTAGGTTACTGAGGCAAAAAGGGTCATCATTATTGGCAATACAGTCACAACACAACTATTGGGCCAATAAAATGTGATAGTAATTCTCTACATACTAATCTTATTAACCAAAAGGACAAATAAATGTTATGGGCCATTTGAACCAGGGACATTTTCTAAACAGGGGCATTTTTGAGAGACCCAAATGTCTCAATGGATCTTTTGCATTGAACCAAATGTCTTATAGCCCCCTGGCTAATATTAACAGCAAGTTGATGATAAAGTTAAAAATGTCAGAGTCTCCCCTGGTGGTGCAGCAGTTGAGCGCTGGGCTGCAAAGCTGCCTGCAGCCTCTGCTGCACCGGTTCCATCCCCAGCCTCCGGCGAGGGTCCCACATGGCACATAGACCTCTCCTGCCACCCACTGCTCCCCTCAGCAGTTTATTTCATCAGTCTGCCTGTTCTGTTCCCCACTCTGGCTCTGGTGAATTCTCTCACCCTCCCACGCTTCTGACTGTACCCAGTGCTTGTATAAATAAATAAATAAATCTTAAAAAAAAAAAGTTTAAAATGTCAGAAAAAAGAAAATAATTTTTTTAAAGATTTATTTATTTGTATATTCCCTATACAATTGCAACCACGTTCTTTGACCCCAAGCCCTCCTTTCCCCGCCACCCCCATAGTGTGTCTCTGGTTCATAATTGTTTGTTGATTTTGATTTTTTCTTTCTTATATTTTTTCCTGGTCCCTTATTTAGGTTTTCTAGATTCCTGCTATGAGTGAGACCATCTGGTATTTTTCTTTTTCTTTCTGACTTATTTCCCTGAGCATGATCCCTTCCAGCTCCATCCATGTTGCTGCAAATGGCATGTGTTTATCTTTTTTGATTGCTGAGTAATATTCCATGGTGTATATGCACCAGATCTTCTTGATCCAGTCATTTATTTTTGGGCATTTGGGTTGTTTCCAAAGTTTAGCTATTGTAAATAGTGTTGCTATAAACATAGGGGTGCAGGTGCTCTTTGCAATTGATGTTTCTGTGTCCTTTGGGTAAATACCTAGGAGTGGAATTGCTGGATCAAATGGAAGCTCTATCTTTAGTAGGTTGAGGAATCTCCACACAGCTTTCCATAGTGGCTGGACCAGCTGATGAGACTCAACAAAAACAGAGAAAATAACCCAGTAAAAAAAATGGGCAGAAGAGCTAAAAAGAAACTTCTCCAAAGAGGAAATACAAATGGCAAACAAGCATATGAAAAAATGTTCAACATCACTTGCAATCAGGGAAATGCAAATCACAACTACCATGAGATACCATCTTACACCAGTGAGAATGGTACATATTAAAAAAACTAGCAACAACAAATGTTGGCAAGGATGCGGAGAAAAAAGAAAATAATTATTGGATTACTTTATATTTATTTTTTAATTAAAATAACATTGGGGCCTCCCTGGTGGTGCAAGGGGTGAAGCCACAGCACTATGAAGCTATCAGCAGCCACAGCAGCATGAATTTGATCCCCGCCCAGAGAGGTGACCCACATGGTGCAGCAGACCTCTCCTGACTCACCTGCCCGCTACTCCCCTCTGCAGTGTATTTCAGAAGATCTGCCTGTTCTGTTCCCTACTCTGTCTCTGAATCCTCTCACCCCCCACACCTCTGGCCTGTACCCTAGCTCTTGTATGCATAAAGAAAGAAATCTTTAAAAAAATTAAATAAAATTACATTGGTTCACATGGTTATTGGTATTTTTTAAGTACAGGATCATATTTCAAACTTGGTAGAATCCACAAGGATGAATCCCTTCATTTATGTATCACTCATTCTGACAATGTTCATAGGTACTAATTTATGCTAGGCACTGGACTAGGCATAGAGATACCAGAATGAATGAAAGAAACATAATCTCCACCCCTGTTGACAGGTCAGAGAGCAATAAAGGGGCAAGTGCAATGCTATGTGAAGATAACTAGTATATTGGAAATATCAAGTCTTGAAGCAAATAGGAAAAGTGTCTATCTCACCTTAGGGATCAAGGAGAGCATCTTTCAGGAAGGGACATGTAACCCGTAACGTGGACAAAGAGAAATGATCCAGGCATGGAGAAGGGAATTAGGATGCTGAGTAGCTTAAAGGGTAGATCCCAGGGTATACTAGAAAAGGACAGTTGATGGTTCTGGGAGTAAAAATTCCAGATGCTAGAGAGACAAGTTGGAAAAACAAGCAAGGATGACGTGAGGCCCTAAAAACCATGTTGAAGAGTATGGGCGTCACTCACAAAGCAAAGGCAAACTCTCTCAGGGTTTTAAATAGGCAAATAACATGATCAAATTTGGGGTTTTGAAAGGTCACTGCTGCTTCATACTGCAGTTTCTTTGATGAAAGTATTCGTAGGCTCTGCATGTCAGAAGCATATTCTGCCTCATTTTGTCAGTAACTCCTCCTCATCAACCCTCTGAGATCATCAACCCTCTGAGAATGTGGTTGAGGAGTAAAGAACAAAGTCAAGGAGACACCAGTGATTAACAAAAGAGTCACAATTAAATCGCAAGGTTCCTGCACACCACCAAAGGGTCAAATGTGAATAAATTTTCCTGACAGTTTGCTACAGTAAAGCATTTTTTTCACATTCTCACAGCAGTATGATGCCAAGTTTTGCAAATTTCCCTTATATGACCCTGATCTCAAAGTCAGGTCCTTGAGAATGAAACAATATTAAAAAGACAATATTTTCCAATATATCTACCTTAAATGAGTCTTATAAAGAAAAATAACAATGCCCTTTCTGAGTTGAAGTCTCTATGACATTTAATAATCCTAGGACACCGGTAGAGATTGTTGGATATGTTATGTTCTATAGTTTACAGTCTTCAGTAGCCTGATAATTTTTTTTCATCTTAATTGTTGCAAATGTAAAAATAAGTATAAACAATTCACAACCTTTCACAATGCAAATTATTTACTGGAATTTTTCTTAATTACCCAAACATGTTAATTAGTTCTATAATCCTACTGCACAAAATTGCTAGGATGGACTGGTTAGTTAAATGCACATTTTTGATGGGCAATTAAGAAGACATGTTACTGTGTTTATACTCTAATTCTCTGCCTCCATACAGCTCTGCCTGTCTCCCTTGCCCCACTTTGCCATGAACACATACACATGCAAACACATCACCCAAAAAAAAAAAAAAGCCACATCTATGGAGAAGTCACAAGAGTTGGAAATCAAAGCATATTCTAGAAATAGAATATCTAGTATATTCTATTTCAAATTAACTGGCTGAGACAGAGAAAATGAATAAGTTGTCCTTAAATCTTTGCACTATGTATGTTTCTTCTCCTTTCATCCTAAACATTGAGAGCCATGAAAAAACATGGACATGGAAAATGATGGCTTTGCAGCTCCTATGGGCTGTATGTATATTCCTTCTCCCTCTATATCAGCACATTGCATAGAATGTTTGACATCTTATCTTAATCTTTAGACCTAATTTTGGTATTTGTCACATTGTGAATATATAGATTTTTCACTTTAGATCTGGAAACTTACTTATATCTATTATCTAAAGAGAGATTAACCTAATTGCACTTCAACTTCAATAACCATTGCCATTCCCCAAGTACATATAAGCAATATTTTCAAGGGTCCCCCTTGTCTTAAAGAAGTAAATGCAGGACTGATAATAAAATTTAAGTAACCTCTGTGGGGGTTCTATTTTGTTACATAGAAGTCATGTTTTTATTGAAGAAAACAGCTGACAAACTAAATTGTTGCCAAAAACATTAACAGCTCTTTGGTGAATTTTTTTTCCAGTGCTTTTGTTTTTACTTATAATGTACTATTTCTCCCTTTCACAAATTTTTAAGACTTGAGTGATACCCCATAAACATCAGACTGAAATAATGGTAATAATAAAAACAGTAACAGTAATCACTACCACAACCATCACTATTTGATGTTAACAATGTGCCAATCCATTTTTCACATAATTTACATAGAACTAAATTCCTTTTGCTAACACACAAGGTCACACCTTTTCCTAACACGCACAGTCACACCTGACCCTGACTTCTTCATTTCATGGCACACTCTCAGGTCTTGAAGATTCTGTTTCTCCAGTCAAAAACACATTTTCCCTAACAGGCTGAGGGCAAGAGGTTAAGGGTGAAAGTTCGCTTCAAATCTATTAGGTCTCAATCAAAGAAAGGTTGATCAGAGCAATCTTACCTCTTGTGTAAAGTACCACACTTACTACCTATGGCAACATCCTGTGTGACTGTTTTTTTTTCATAGTTATTAAAACAGTTCATAATTATATTATTTCCTTTTACTTTTTTTTCCTGTTTTCAACCAAACTGTAAGTTCCACTGCTGTGCCCAGTGCCCACCTTGAAGGTAACACAGGGTAAGTGTTCAGTCTTAACTGCTGAATGAGTAATGGTACTGTCTGCAGATCTGAAAACTGAGGTACAGTGGAGCACATTGGAAGCAATTAATGGGTAGCAAACTGCTATCATGGGGAGATTACAGGTCTCTTTGCCCCCCAACCTTTTCTCCACTGACTGAACCAGACCACTTCCAAGCAGGCAGGCCTTAGAGTGAAAGCCCAGAAAAAGGTGGCTTGGAAGGAATACACCACAGTCAGATTTTCATCTCTCTTCACTTGCTAATAACTGCTGCATGCTGCAAATTCCCATAGCAGTTCCAGTGTAACTCTGACCTTCATTCAGCATGGAAACAGGAGGATTCTTAGCCATCTCTTCATCAGAGCTTTGAGCAGGGGCAGCTCCTGTCTCTCATTGACCCACACTGGCTTTTTTTGTGCTCTCTAGCTATTGAGGCCCTTAGTCTGTTTGAGTCAAACCCAGAGGAAGAAGCAGATGGACAGGAGCACATCCCACCTGCTAGGTACTGACATCCCTGACTTAAGCAGTAAGTTGTTTACCAACTTCTGAACGGTGTTTATTCAAAGAACTAGATTATCCTCTTTCTCATTTTCACATCCCTGCCAGCCCTAATACTTAATGCACAGTCTATGGGTATCATCAAAAGCAAATACAGCCCTGCCAATGTGATGTGAGAGGGCGAGATTGATAATTCTTAATTGCATTATATCTTAAAGATATAATGAGTGATATTTGACAAGTATGTACTCAGTTATTTTCAAATTTATCTACATCAAGGAAAACCAGAACTGAGCAGGAATCAAAGCTGTACAGACAGATCTTATTCAGAAATGAATACAATAAGAGGAAAAGTCCTTTGTACAGGGCTGGGCTTAATTCCAAATACAGCAAGAACAAGTGGAGATTTAAGGGCAAGTAACAGGGTAAGAATAAGTAGATATAAAATTCCTAAAAGGAAGCATCAGGGATAAACAGGGATTTGTATAAACCAGAATTTCCCTCTCAGAATTTAAAGGCAGAACAAAGTGGTCAGATAGCAAGAGCAGAAGAGGAGGAATTTAAGTGGATATTAAGTAAGGCCAGTTACTGAGAATAGGAGCAATTCTCTTTAAACTCAATCAACAGGATTCTTTCCAGAACTGGGCAATGCAAAGACAGCACAGAAGCTGAAAAGTGGAGGTATAGTTGGAAAGAGTTCAGAGGCGCTTAACTAAAGGTTGGCTAAAGAAATAATCTTTGTCACCTCACTCATGTTCACATCATCCAATACAACTTGCTGTAGCAATAGAGAATTTTTTTCTTTATAGTTTCCAGTAGACTTGATTCTATAATTTGTCTTTATTAAAGTCCATAAATGAAATAAAAATTGTAATATATTACCTATGCTTGAGCACTGTTACTTATTTTAAACATGGTAAACCTAGCTCAATGATCATTTAGAACTTATTTAAAATTGTAATTGCTACAATCCAAATATCTTTAAAGGTCAATTGTACATTTTATTCATAAGCAGAAATCAGGCCTTTCAATGAACTTTTGTGCTAATCCCAAATTACAAGTATACTCTTTCCCGGAAGGAATTTTGTTTGTGGGAACTCAATGTTCCTATAGCCCCTGGGCCTATCAAGACACTTGGATGCATACTGGTTCACCTTCCTAACCACAAATGGAAAAAGAGTTGAGATATTTGTGACTTTCTTCTCAGTTGTTTTATCTCAGTTTCTTCTTCCCAGAGTTCAGCATAATTAAAAGAAAGGCATTCATCCAACTCTATAAGATAAGACAATCCTCCTCTCGCCCCATGATCAAAGATGGTTACTAACTGAAAATTTTCATAACCAATAAAACTATGGTAGGGGCTTTTCATAGGACAGAGACACTTTGCTAAAAGTAGGGAGTGGCAATATCCTTTAAACTACTCTTATATTTTATAATTCAAATCTTATATTGAATATAGAAGTAAAGATTATTAATTTCTTTGTAGAAAAAACTTACTCTTAAATGGAATAATCATCTATTTTTTGCATTCAATAGAATATCCGTTTTAAATTATAAAACAAGGCATCTAAGAACTAAATGCAAAATCTTTTTTTTTTATTAGATAATAAATTTTATTGTTATATTCCCCATACAATTGCAGCGCCCCCATTCTGACCCCAATCCCTCCCCTCCCGCCCCTGCCCCCCTAAAAGTGTCTCTGGTTCATAGTTTTTTGTTGATTTTGATTTTCACTTTCTTATAGTTATTCATTTTCCTGGTCCCTTATTTAAGTTTTCTAGATTCCTGCTATGAGTGAGACCATCCGGTATTTTTCTTTTTCTTTTTGGCTTATTTCGCTGAGCATGATCCCTTCCAGCGCCATCCATGTTGCTGCAAATTGCATGTGTTTATCTTTTTTGAATGCTGAGTAATATTCCATGGTATATATGTACCACATCTTCTTGATCCAGTCATCTATTTTTGGGCATTTGGGTTGTTTCCAAAGCTTAGCTATTGTAAACAGTGCTGCTATAAACATAGGGGTGCAGGTGTTCTTTGGAATTGCTGTTTCTGTGTCCTTTGGGTAAATACCTAGGAGTGGAATTGCTGGATCATATGGAAGCTCTATGTTTAGTAGGTCCAGAAATCTCCACACAGCTTTCCACAGTGGTTGGACCAGTTTGCACTCCCACCAACAGTGCAGAAGAGTTCCTTTTTCTCCACACCCTCGCCAACACTTGCTGTTGCTAGTTCTTTTAATATGTGCCATTCTCACTGGTGTAAGATGGTATCTCATGGTAGTTTTGATTTGCTAAATGCAAAATCTTATCAATTATACAGTTACCCCCTATCATAAAAGGAGTCTTCATAAAGAATTCAAGCCCAGTTCCTACATCAATATGCCAGTCTTCCAGATTCACATATATCACCAACAGAAGTGTTACAAAAACCCTGTCTTGAGTTTTGGATTCAAACCCACTCTAATGGGTTTGAATGGGTCTAACAATTAGATATTTTTTCATAGATCATCGTGTATAAAAAGATAATAAATGGCCCAAATTTCTGATTGTTGCCTTAAAGAAATTGAAAAAAGGGTGGGGGGAAGTAAACTTCCTCTGAATTTATTTATTTTTATTTATTTATTTATTTATTTATTTATTTATTTATTTATTTATTTATACAAACACTGGGTACAGTCACGGGAGGGTGAGAGAATTCACCAGAGCCAGAGAGGGGAACAGAACAGGCAGACTGACGAAATACTCTGCTGAGGGGAGCAGCGGGCAGCAGGAGAGGTCTGCGTGCCATGTGGGACCCTCGCTGGCACCCAGGGATCAAACCAGCACTGCAGAGGTTGCTGGCAGCTTCGCAGCCTAGCGCTCAACCACTGTGCCACTAGGGGAGGCCCTTCCTTTGCATTTAAACTAAAGATACATTTTCAATGAAGCTCTTTCTAAAGCAAATACTCTCAACATTCTGGGCGGAGGGAAGGGGGAAATTGATACTATTAAATGTAGAGCTTCTGCATGTAAGTAAATATTCAACATTTTAAACCTTCAAAAGATAATTAAATATTAGATGGTTGCCTAAAAGCTTTAGTTTTTCTTCTACAAGGAAGAGAAAGGTTTAAACTGAGAAAGAAAACACTATCCCTGAATTTTCTAGAATATTATCTAAAAGTTATCCTATCTGGAAAGAAAAGTTAACATGTGGGTGACTCTATAGAATAATCTCACAATGTTTCAGTTAGATGCTATTGAAGAAGGGGAAGAATATGCCTAGTGTTACTCAGAGTTTAATAGTTTTAACTTAAACTTCAGAGTATCAATTAACATGTAATTCTATATGTTTGGTTTCTGGGTAGCTAGTAATTTCACGCAAAATTCATGCTGAATGCTACAAATCTTTTGTCCCTTTCGTGCATTTTTTTTTTTTTGATCCTCTCTCCCAGGGCTATATTTTGAAAAGGAAATGGGAAAAGGCTTCTGAAAAGAAAAAAAATAGAATTCAGAGACTTAATGAAGACCAGTCCTGAAATAGCAGGCTAGATAGATCATAGCTTATCATTTATATCTCCCCCTCAGCTATAATGTAGTCAACAACATGGATTTTCTCTATACTCCCACGCTAAAACACAAAATTAATAATAAATATTAATGGATAATGTTTACACAGCAAACAATGTTGTGGTGAGAACTATTTTAACTCTTTATTCATATTAATTCATGTGATCCTCATAGCAAGTTTATGAGGTAAAGTTACTAGTAAACCCATTTTGTAGTTGAGTAGACTAAGGCACTGGGAGGTTTAGTGACTTTATCAAGTTCATATAGCTAACAGCAGAGGAAGGACTTTTACCTAAATAATCTGGCTCTAGGGTCCACCCCCTTAACCAATAAATCAGAGTAGGGTCCCCCCGATTTTTTCTAACACTTGTTCTCACCATTGAGTCCACTGGCACCTTCTGGTGCCACACGTTCTCATACCACACCCTCTCAACCTTGGCTTGCTCTTTTCATTTTGTCTAATGAATCCATATGTCGGCAATCTGTTATGACAAGGGTGATCATCCATCTTGGTTTCCAAGGGTATCGTGAGTTTATGTCCATTGTAGTGGTATAACAATCACTTGCTCCCTACCCCATGAAATCTCAAGAGTCCCAGTGTGATTATAGATTGCATGACCTTCCTCATGATGACTGACTTGAAGAAAACTATTAATATACCTTGTCTGGAAAATGCTATCAGGTTGCATGCTTTATAATTGAGGTAACAAACCACCACCCATTCCCAGAACCTACCAGAATTGCCAGCAGTTGCCCCAAAATGGGCTACAATAGCTATTCCTCTTGTCTATGAAGATAACATCATAAGCTAGTAGTGGTCACTGTGGGGCATAGCAGGTCATTTAACCTTTATACCTACATGCTAACGCAATCAATCATTGCAATGATTGCAATCAATCATTTGCATGTGGAGTTCTCACACATACAAATGCTACAGTAATGGGGGGAAAAGATTGATAGTATCCTAGCATTAAGAAACTTAAACTCCCACAAAATCTGCAAGAATTAATAGGTAAATTCAAAGATGTTGAAGGCTACATTATCAATATGCAAAAATCAATTGTATTTTAATATACCAGCAAATAAAATATAAATCAAGAAACAATTCTATTTACAGTAGCATCAAAAAAATATTTAGGAAAAAATTTAATAAAGAAAGTATACTATATACTGAAAACTACAAAATATAGCTGAAAAAAATCAGACACTTCCTCATTCCATAAATTGAAGTTGACTCAAAAAGGTTTATAGTAGGCCTCCCCGGTGGCGCAGCGGTTGAGCGCTGGGTTGCGAAGCTGCCCGCAGCCTCTGCGGCGCCTGTTTGATCCCCGGCTGCTCCCCGGACACTGGAGGAGGGTCCCACATGGCGCGCAGACCTCTCCTGCCGCCCACTGCTCCCCTCAGCAGTGTACTTCAGTCCTTCTGCCTGCTCTGCTCCCCGCTCTGGTGAATTCTCTCACCCTCCCGCGCTTCTGACTGTACCCAGTGCTTGTATGTACCAATCAATCAATCAATCAATAAATAAATCTTTAAAAAAAAAAAGGTTTATAGGTCAAACTGTAATATCTAAAATTATAAAACTCACAGGTAAAAGAGTGTAAAACTTCATGATTTTGAATTTGTTATTGGTCTCTTATATATGATACCAAAATCACAGTAACAAATTAAAATAAACAACATTTTAATAAAGTAAAATATTTTGTGCTTTGAATGACAACCATCAAGAAAGTGAAAAGATAACTCACAGAATGCAATGAAATATTTACAAAGCATATGCCTAAGGAGCTAGTATCTATAATATACAGCTACAACCCAACAATAAAAAGGCCCAAATAAAATATGGTTGAAATACTGAAGTAAGGGATTTTAAAATAGTACAAATTAAATTAAATGTGCTAGTTTTATAGATCAATAAAAGTTCTTTCATGCCCCAATTGGTTAAATAAGAAGATAGAGATTCAGCATTAGATTCATTTATTTATAACCATCCTGTAGAAATCACTGCCAATCAGGCCATGACTGGAAGAAATACCAAACATTGGGGCTGCTGCAAAATTGAAACATGTAAAACACTTTACATATTTAGTTGCCATTCACATGATATTCTAAATCCTAAAAAAAAAAAATCCACTTAAAACTCTTACAGTTTGCTATACTGTGGAAACAGTAATAAGAATTATTGCACTCAAACTTTTAGAAGGATCGATTTTTGTAAATTCTACATTGAGAAGTTCTCATAAGATATCCAAGTTTCGGGCCTTCCCTGGTGGCGCAGCAGTTGAGCGCTGGGCTGCTAGGCGGCCCTCAGCCTCTGCAGTGCCAGTTCATTCCCTGGCCTCCAGCGAGGGTCCCACCAAAAAAAAAAAAAAAGATATCCAAGTTTCCATCCAAGCTATATAAAAATTAATGTAGTATAATTTAAATTGCTCAGTATCATTACATAGGACTTCTCTAATGAGACTATAATCACTGTTTCTGCAGAAGATTAAGAAATTGCACAATTGCACAGATCATTCAGAGATGTCATTCACTCATGGCATCAATGAATGCAGAAAATCACACACACCTCAGAAACAAAAACTAATTATTTCTAGAGAACTGAAAATGTTATTTAAATGATTAGGATTTGTGTTAAAGACAGACACCAAATCATTCCTACAATAGAAACCAAAGAAATCCTGAGAGCACATAGCTCAAGGGACCTTAGCAAACAAATTATTTTACATATGAGGAATTCAAATCAAGGAAGTGAGTAATTCAAGATCAATAACCTACTTTGGAGCTCTATCAGATTATTTAAATAAACTGAAATTCACAATGCAAGTCTATGGTTGTGGTTATTTTGATACTATTTTTGTCAAAAAAAGGTTTTTCAATTATTAATTAAAACATACTTTTTTTTAAATAATAAATTTTATTTTTATATTCCCCATACAATTGCAGCCCCCCATTCTGACCCCAATCCCTCCCCTCCCGCCCCCGCCCCCCCAAAAGTGTCTCTGGTTCATAGATTTTTGTTGATTTTGATTTTCACTTTCTTATAGTTATTCATTTTCCTGGTCCCTTATTTAAGTTTTCTAGATTCCTGCTATGAGTGAGACCATCCGGTATTTTTCTTTTTCTTTTTGGCTTATTTCGCTGAGCATGATCCCTTCCAGCGCCATCCATGTTGCTGCAAATTGCATGTGTTTATCTTTTTTGAATGCTGAGTAATATTCTATGGTATATATGTACCACATCTTCTTGATCCAGTCATCTATTTTTGGGCAACAGTAAAAACTACACTTATCTGAGGAAAATTCTTCCATTCCCTTTTTGAGACTTAACTCAATTTGAAATAGCAGCTGGTACACTAAAGACACAATAAAAGTTTATAGAATGACAAAATACAAAATTTTAAGAATTAAACCATTGTGATTTTGACTATAAGCTATTTTCACTAGCTTGAATAGAATATAAGAAATGCCACTGCAAAATAAGTATGTTAGTTTAGTGTGGGAAGACTATCACAACAGAACATACTTCTATTTTTAGTTTTTTCTAAAACCACAATTTGATATGAATGCAATGTCAGAAAGACTACAAGATTTGCAGCTTAATATAAATGTACCACAGGGGACTGGCAATGGGAACAAAAAAACATTTTTCAAGTGTACTCAATAGCAAATTATTAATTTTGCACACAAGAAGTATTTAATGGTCCAAAGTTACATTTTCTTTGTACTTCCCAAATGCCATACTGTGAAAAGGAGTCTGACTTCGAACATCATACATTTATCTTTACTCTTTCGTACATAAGGTTGTGATGTATACAGAGGTCCTTTTAAGTAAATGCTATTTCCTTAGGTAGCAGGCTATTTTTACTGAAATTGCAATATTTTTGCTAAACAATACAATGAATGCATGAAAAGATTTCATAATGAAAATCTTCCTCAGCAGTAAGTTGTATACCTTTCCTACCAAAGCCTAGTTTAATATGGTGGCTTCTAGATTTCTCTGGGCTTCCACAGAACAATGAGTTCGGGGTAGGAGAATGGGAGTGGGTAAAAAGAGAGAGTAGGGAAGGTGGAAGAGAGGGAGAATAGGACAGGGGCTAAAAGCTCAAACTTGTCAAAATACCAAAGTTACATCATCTCCAATACTTTTTAATAAGGATAATGAGATTTTTTGTGGCATACCACATCAGAATGAATATCTGTAATTGAAACACCAATAGTGGTATGTTCCACAGACATTTCTATCATGAGTTCTTAGACTCATCAGACACCTCTCAGAAAACAAGCCTGTCTGTCTCTCCTCTAGCAGCAAGCTCCTTGGGGTTGGGTGGGGGTTTCTCTGAAAAACTAAGTATATTTCCACACTAGATCTGCAGAAGGGGTTTCCCCAAGGAAATAAAACAATCACTGTCAATGCTAAGTGGATGGTTACTGTCTGTCAAACTGCTTTCAAATGCTACATTTCTGTTTCTGAGTAAGTGGTATAATAATGACATTAAGAAGTATTGAGGACTGTATGTCTGTTCTTGTTCCAATACCATGCAGTTTTGATGATTATGGCTTTGTAGTATAGTTTGAAGTCTGGGAGTGTGATGCCTCCATTCCCTTCTTTTTTTTTTTCAGGAGAGCTTTGGCTATTTGGGGTTTTTGGTGATTCCATATGAATTTCATCAATAATTGTTCTATTTCTTTGAAGAATGACATTGAAATTTTGATTGGAATAGCATTGAATCGGTATATTGCTTTTGGTAGGATGGCCATTTTAATAATGTTTATTCTTCCAATCCATGAGCAGGGGATGTCTTTCCATTTCTTTGTGTCTTCTTCTATTTCTTTTAACAGTGTTTTATAGTTTTCTTTGGATAGGTCCTTTACCTCTTTTGTTAGATTTATTCCCAAATATTTGATTTTTTTTGTTTCAAAACTGCATGTTATTGGAACAAGAACAGACATACAGACCAATGGAATCGAATAGAAAATCCAGAAATAAACCCACAGATTTATGGTCAACTAATCTTTGACAAAGGAGCAAAGACTATGAAATGGAGCAAAGAAAGTTTGTTCAATAAATGGTGCTGGGAAAACTGGGTTGCTACATGCAAAAGAATGAAGCTTGACAACTACCTCACACCATACACAAAAATCAACTCAAAATGGATTAAAGAACTAGACATAAGACCTGAAACCATAAAATACATAGAAGGAAATATAGGTGAAACACTACGTGATTTGCATATCAAAGACATCTTTACAGACACATCACCCAAAGCAGTGATAGTAAAGGCAAAGATAAACAGCTGGGACTACATCAAATTAAAGAGCTTCTGCACAGCAAAAGAGACAATAACAAAAACAAAGAGAAACCCCACCAACTGGGAGAACATTTTTGCACCCAACACTAATGATAAAGGACTGATCACAAAAATCTGCAAAGAGCTGATGAAACTCAACAACAACAAAGAAAATAACCCAGTCAAAAAATGGGCAGAAGAGCTAAAAAGAAACTTCTCTGAAGAGGAAATGCAAATGGCCAACAGACATATGAAAAAATGTTCAACATCACTTGTCATCAGGGAAATGCAAATCAAAACTACCATGAGATACCATCTTACACCAGTGAGAATGGCACATATTAAAAAAACTAGCAACAACAAATGTTGGCGAGGGTGTGGAGAAAAAGGAACTCTCCTGCACTGTTGGTGGGAGTGCAAACTGGTCCAACCACTATGGAGAGCTGTGTGGAGATTTCTGGACCTACTAAACATAGAGCTTCCATATGATCCAGCAATTCCACTCCTAGGTATTTACCCAAAGGACACAGAAACAGCAATTCCAAAGAACACCTGCACCCCTATGTTTATAGTAGCACTGTTTACAATAGCTAAGCTTTGGAAACAGCCCAAATGCCCAAAAATAGATGACTGGATCAAGAAGATGTGGTACATATATACCATGGAATATTACTCAGCATTCAAAAAAGATAAACACATGCAATTTGCAGCAACATGGATGGCGCTGGAAGGGATCATGCTCAGCGAAATAAGCCAAAAAGAAAAAGAAAAATACCGGATGGTCTCACTCATAGCAGGAATCTAGAAAACTTAAATAAGGGATCAGGAAAATGAATAACTATAAGAAAGTGAAAATCAAAATCAACAAAAAACTATGAACCAGAGACACTTTTTGGGGGGTGGGGGCCGGGAGGGGAGGGATTGGGGTCAGAATGGGGCATTTGCAGTTGTATGGGGGAATATAAAAATAAAATTTATTATTTAATAAAAAAAAATAAAATAAAATAAAAAACATAAAAATAATAAAAAAAAAGAAGTATTGAGGATATTAAACAGGAAAAAATGTCAGCAAAAATAATCCGTTTCAGACCTCAGGAAGTGAATTATTCAGTATTTTATTCTTTACTTAATTGGTTCTAATTTAAAATATCAAGACTAGTTAAGATCAACTCTCATTACATTAGCTGTGTTACAAGTTACATTTCATTTTCCTTTCTCTTTTTAAAAACACATTTATCCAATAGTTTAAACATATGACATACATAATCTTGGCTAGTTTTTTTAAGAAATTATTTTTTATGTACCTAAATGTGACTTGATATAATTGAGGAGATAATGAACTGTTATTTATAGAAGTTTTCAGTTTGAAAATACAATGTTATTTTGGGGCTTGGAGAATACTGTTATCTCATAGAAAAATTATCTTACAAATTAAAGTATCCACAGGATCTGTACTTAATATTTGAAAAACCACCAAGCATATACTAAGATATAATAAAGACATATTAGACAGGTCAACTCTGTAAACTAGACATAAACTAACACCACAAATTATCAAGTGTTCCCAGGTAACAACCAGAAGGGGGGAAAAAAAGGACAAACCATTTTTTTCTCATAGTGTGTTAAATTTTGCAATGAAGAGCTGTTTTAATGGGCTTTCATCTGGCAGTTACCTTATGTCCTTTCAAGGACATAACATAAAATTCACTAGAAGCTAATATAAAAGCTATTAGCAGGGCAAAGATTTCCATGAACATAAGTTTCTAAGTGACCACAAACAAGGTTTATAGTCGTACAGTGGAAATCTCAATGAAATAGAAAATAATATGGAAGTTGCTTAGATAATCTTTGTTGTTTTGCTATTTTATTTTGAAAAAATCTAAACTTACAATTTCAAAAACTTCATAATGAAATCTTTTCCTCTCCTATCCATTTTTCTGGTATACATATATATATATATATACACATACATGTCTTCATGCCTATACATGTATAGTGTATGTATACATATTTATGTACATGTGTGTATACACACACACACACACACACACACATTAGAGACAGAGACTGACTTATTTTTCCAAACTATCCTAAAGTAGATTATAGCATCATGGTAAATCATTCCAAAATGCTTAAGCAAACTCTCAAGAATAAAAAAAAAAAAAAAACTGTCAAGAATACTATCCACCATATGCTTTTTTAATATCTTTCTCATTGAAGAAATTTTATAATGAACTATAAATTTTTTAGATGAAAATATGGAGGAAAAAACTGTATGACTATGGATATATTGATGAACTTCTATATAAAACACCAAAAGCACAAACCATAGAAAGAAATTTATGCCGTTATCCATGGCTTAGTTAAATGAAGCTCTTTTGTACCTAATGCCTGCAAAAGGGTTCATGAGCACATTTTACATATTTTAAAATCCCTTGATGCATTAAGGACCTGATGACTGGAAATAATCCTAAACTCATACTTTCTTTCCTTCATTTCTTAAAAACTATACCACTTCTTACACAATGGAATACTACTCAGCAATCACAAAGATATATACCATTTGTAGCAGCATGGATAAAGCTGGAAGGGATTATGCTCGGTGAAATAAGTCAGAAGGATAAAGAAAAGTATTGAATGATTTCACTTATAGGATGAACATAAGGAAACCATACAAGGGATCAGAAAAAAATAAAAGATAAAACTAGCAGGCAAACTATAAATCAGAGACATTCAGCAGGGGAGGAGGAGGGAGAGGGATCATAATAGGAGGGAAGAGCACAAGAGTCTATGGTGATGGTTCACAGGTGTCTTGATGGTGGTAATTTTATGGGGACAACACCTGACAGGAGAAATCAAATATTGTACAAAAACGAACAATGTAAAAATACATAAATTTAAAAAATAAGCAGCAGTTGGGAAAGGAAAATCTAGAAATTGAAAGTATGTGAACCAAAAAAAGAATGTTATATGTATCACTTCTACATGCTGACGACTTTGAAAAGCCTGAAAATTTACCTGCTGGAAAGCTGTTAAGCTACACAGCTCCCATTCTATAGATGCTTGGAGAAAACAGACATCTGGAGTTGAGACAAAGGAACTTATTACTCATTGTACAGCAAGAAGTATGAACATCAGTGCATTTGTTTCTCTTCCTTTTGTCCCAAGTCCTACAGAAATGTTGCAGATGGGCCCCCAGTAAGGTATCAACATAGGTAACCTGTATTATAAGGAAGAGAACCCAGAGCTTAGGGAATCCATGTCTTTCACAAGAGATGGCACATATGTCTGCTCTTTGCTCTAGAGAGAGACATTATTTCTATTTTCCAGTGTTATTCACTACAGTAACCTTCCAGGAAAAAAAAAAACTGAAACAAAAAAGTTCAGTGCCTTCATTTCAAGATGTGCAGACACACAAGTGATACATAGAGAACTATCTTCCAATGATACCTTGATTTTTACAGTCAACCAAATTTTGCCGATTTACAAATCCTCAGAATTTTTTATTGCTGCCATGTTTTTTAGTCACTGATATAATGCTATAGCATGGTTAATATAAGATTATTTTTTTAAAAAATCTCATACATGACAAATCTCCATTCGTACTCTGTTAAGAATTGTTCCTTGAGCATGATCCCTTCCAGCTCGAGGAACAATTCTTAACAGAGTAAGAATGGAGATTTTTCATGCATGAGATTTTGCTCAGTGAAATAAGCCAGAAAGAAAAAGAAAAATACCCGATGGTCTCACTCATAGCAGGAATTTAGAAAACCTATATAAGGGACCAGGAAAAAAACTAATTATAATAAAGTAAAAATCAAAATCAACAAGCAACTATAAACCAGTGACACACTGGGAGCTACAAGCAAGATGAAAATGCATACATTGTGCAAAAATGAAAAATTATGTAAAAAACATATAAAATAAAAAATAAAGGTTCTTTGGTTTCCCTTCTTTCTTGACCCTTAAGATACGCACAGCATGAGAAGCAGTGAAGCTGTGATCACAATAGCTGAAGGGTTTACCAGGAACCTGCATCTTAGCTTTCTCTTACAAACACTCAATTCGTGGCCAGGACATACCTCATCAGAAACTCTGGGTCTAGAATCCAAATAGCAGGAGAGTTTAAAGCTCTCCAAGTAATTGCAGAATACAGCCAGCTAAGGTTGATATGGAACCCTGGCTTCAATTAAAACCTAACCACCCCAGGAATAAAATCTGAGCGTCATACACAATAATATTTATTTTAGAAGAGTTTTTTAAACCATTTTTCTCCTTCATAAAGTATAATTATTGAATATTTGCTTTAAAATGTGTAACAAACACTTGATAACAAGATAATTTATTAACTTTTAGATATTGTGGTAAATTCTTCAGTAGTTTAGCTAATAACAGAGATAATAGGATCCAAGTCTTCAAACAAAATTTTCATGTAAGTGAGAAAAAGGATATTTTAAGCTAAAAAAAAAATATATGACTTTCCCTAGAAGTCACAACTATTACAAAGTATTTAAAATTATTTGGAGGGGCTTAGCAACATTGTTTAACAGAATTTATTAAAATGAATTTCTGAGAGTAATTTTCTCTGCTTGAATTGTGTTCCTTTTTCATTCCCAACTAAAATACAAAATTATTAGCCACACACACACACACTCAAAGCTATAGTAAAATTCCATATATAGGACAGCGTTAGAAACAGCTTAAATGGAAAAAAATCAAGACAATTCTGAGTAGTGATGAACTAGTTGCTAGATAAAACTAGGATAACCACATATTGGAAATGATGCCGTAAAGTACTAGTATTAAGGACAAGTTTATCGAAAGGACATATATGCATTGGGTTGTATCTTCCTGTCTATAAAAAAGGATGAGTAGTGTTTTGGGTTTTTTTTTTTTTTTTTTAAGTACATTGGTTTTCAACACTGTATGTGATTCATAGGATCACATCTCCTTATCAGATCACTGGGATGGGTAAATATTCCTTGCCCTATAATTTGGGGGATAGGTAGGTACTTCAAGATTTAAAATTCAATCTTTAGCTTTAGGTGAAGAGCTACATTGTTCCCCTTTATAAAAGAAAGGCTTCTATGTGCTGAAACTATCTCTTAAAGGATGCTGGCCAACTCACTTTGGCAGCCATACATGTAGCTAAAATTGCTTCCCTCCTGCTAATACTATATATTCAGCATTCTCCTGATAGGCATTCTCTTGGAAGAAAACTTCTGAGATACACTGAATTACTCTGTGAATAAAATATTTGGTCTCCTTTGAGCACTCAAACACAGCCTTGATTTATCAATGCAAAAACTGCTGACTCTCCACAGTTGCCTGTAGGCTTCCCATGTGACCTTACCCTTTAATGATAAGTAAAGCACTTAGCTACCCTACTAGATGGTTATAAACTGCCATGAAACGTATAACATTTCTGTTAGGAATCATAAGTGAAAATGCTGCAAAATCCATTGAAGAATTATATGCAACAATCAAATCCCACTGTAAGGGGACTGCAAAGACTCAGAATGCCTACAAAATAAAATGCCTAATTCCCATGTGAGGACAAGATCTACTTTAAAATTGTACCAAAGCTATCAAATTTACATGATGGCAAGAATAAAATTGATCTTGAATTGTATTTATTTGCACCTTTTCCCAAATTATTTAAAACACAGTAACTATTATCAAACTGTAAAAAGAGAAATGGCACAGTTACCAAATTTATGTTTTAGAGAAAGATGGACATTAGAATTAGATTGATGATCCAAATAGACTACTAGCTGGGCCAGTCCAGTATTTTTTACACATTTATGACAGCTTATTTGGCAAGGCAGCTAATAAACTATATAGTAAAAATAAGGAATATATACAATATATGTATTTGTGAGCAAAAACCTGTCAAAAAGTTGGTTAAAAGAGTTAATGTTTTGGAGAACTGTTAATTATTTAAATATTCTTCCCCCATGTTCTCTTATTTTCCTTGGATTTTAAGAGACCATTAGAGGGCTGTTCATAGCAATATAGAACAAGACTGGGCTTTCCATCATTTTACAGGCAATACCCGTGTTGCTAGCATCTTAAGAGGCTTCTCTGATTAATCACACTATTTGGCTGTTGAAATAATCCAGACCACAGAAAAAAGTTAAATACATTTTATGATAATAGCAGCATATTTTAAAGAAGTTAATGATTTGGGAAACATTAGAAATAGAATCAACAGAAAGTTAAAAGTTATAAAAGGAAGTTAAGCAGAAAACAGGAGCCAAATTTTCTTTTTTTTTAAAAAAGATTTATTTATTTATACAAGAACCAGGGTATAGGCCAGATGTGCGGGAGGGTGAGAGAATTTACCAGAGACAGAGCAGAGAACAGAACAGGCAGACCGACGAAAAACACTGCTGAGGGGAGAGCCTGGGTGCGGCAGGAGGGGTCTGCGCGCCATGTGGGACCCTTGCCAGGAGGCCACGGATCAAACCAGCACTGCAGAGGCTGTGGGCAGCTTCACAGCCCAGTGCTCAATCGCTGTGCCACCAGGGGAAGCCCCTCAAATTTTCTCTTTCTGTGTCCCTGAATATGATTACAAACCAAAGGTAATAGGAATTTAATTCTAGGTCTCATCTTTTAAAAAGATGAATGAACTACATGAATAAAATCAGGCTGGACTCCTTCTTGGCAATTAGGAAAAAGGTTTTCTTTTGTTGTCAGCCCAGAGATTTCCCAGATTTGATTGCTGACTGTCTTTTTACTCACTTACAAAGGAAGCCTGCTAGTTGATAAGGCACCTCCCACATGGAATAACTAACAAATGAATTTATTCTAAAATGATGACTTATGATGAAAAAACTACTATGATATAGATCATCATAAATAAATGAAAAATTAAACAATCCACTGTATGGGGAAAGAAGAATAAATTGAGAAAATCACTTTAAAATAAAAGCCTTAAAGTATATATAATTATTGGGGAAAACTTTCAGAAATTTCTGAGGCTATAAAAAAGAATAAAAATGAGACATTTTTATGAATTCAATTCGACTAACTATTCTAACAGGAGTTCCATTTTAAAAGGAAAAGAGAAAAAATAGGGGCAATTATCAAGAGAATAAGAGAAAGGATTTTTTTTCAGAGGTGAAAAGTAACATGAATCTTTCATTTGAAAACTACTACCTAATACGAAATAGAATGACTGCAGAAAGATCTCAGACACTTCTGCTTACGTCTCATTGATAAGGATTAAATTACATGCTCACACCTTCATGTAAAGGAAGCTGGGAAATGCAGTCTTTATTCCAGGCAATTATGTACCTACCTAAAAATTAGGGCTTCCCTTACCTTAGAACAAGAGCGTATCTTACAGGACAAACTACTACTCTCATCATAGAAGGGATTTGGGTTACATTTCCAACCCTTTATTTATCAAGAAAAAGAAGCAAAGTATGAGACAGGGAAAAATATGAATATTTCAAAATTGGACCTTAAAATTAACAATGCTCTACCCAGTGTCATATACTGAATACATGTACACAATCATTCAGCTATTAGTCAATTTTTGAATAATTATAATAACTTAGAATTTCATAAAGTTTAACAGTGTTACAGTGAACTTAATATCAAAAGTATTATAATTCAGTACCTCCCAGCATCCTACAACAAAACAGAACTGAGTAGGACTATGTCTTCCTAAGAACTAAACACAAATAATGTAAATAAAGACTATGATTGACATGTAGTTTGAGTTTGAAAATTTTGCCCACTAGCCTCCATCAAGAGGCTAAAGTATGATGGTGAACTAATGTAGGATTGCAACAGAAAAGACTTGTCAGTGAAGAAAACCAAGATGGAAGTTAATCCTTCAGCCACCATCATACTTTTGTATTACTTCTCCCTGAATGACGAGACAGTTAAAAAAAAATCACTAGGAATTTGAGAAGCCAGGGTAAAATTCTTAGATATCATTCTTGCAGCAGGCAGACAATTCTGCACAAGCACTACCAAAGCAATTACACTGCCAGTGTGGGGTAGCGGGAGCCATTTTGCAAATCCATTTACACCCGCCTTACTCTCCTCAGGGATGCACAGAGGGCAGAAATCATTTCTTCCTCTTTTATTTTCAAGGTTGTCTATATGATGATGAGTAAGAGCTGAGCCTTCCCAAGCTTAGTTATCATCCCATTATACAATTGAAAAAATGTGGACAGCAGGAATATTAAAAATCCTATCTGCATTTACAATCTAATTTCCTATGAATAATCTTCCAGATTTGGCTGAAAAGTCAAGCACAACAAGCATCACATCTGGTGGATACAGTACATCAAGTCACCAACCCCCACAGCATGCAGGCTTTACAGCCAAATGCCAGAGCATCCTGTAGCAGAAGCAATGGAAAACGATGTTCTATTGTTTTATAAACTCATTGTGTGTAAAAATGACAATAAAGCTGGCTCTGTTCTTGTCATCTCTGATGGCATGGGGCAGGTGATTCAAAGATAATGGCACCTTTGAAATGGATTTTTATGGGGATGCAAAGATTTTAATTTTTAATAGAAAATTACATTATGCTACTAGGTCATTTTTTTTCCACTTGGATAATGGTATTTTTCATCCCTTCCATTCTAATTTGGAAGTCAATGCAGTGTAAATAACTATTTAGCATTTACTTATTATTATCATCCAGTCCACAGAAGCAAAGATGATTAGCGTTGATTTTTGTCATTTTTGAGTTAATGTGGTACAAGGGTATTTCAGTGTTTCTGGTAAGTGTCAAAGAAACAAAGGAACAAAAATATACCAATACAAACATATCTGTTTAAATTTGCTACTTTTTATTTACTGCATAAAAGTTTAAGACAGGGGCCTCCCTGGTGGTACAAGGGGTTAAGCATCAACACCTATGAAGCAATCTGCAGCTACTGCAGCATGAGTCTGATCCCTGGCCAGGGAGCTAACCCACATGGTGCAGCAGACCTCTCCTGTCTCGCTCACTGCTCCCGTTAGCAGTGTATTTTAGTCAATCTGCCTGTTCTGATCTCCACTCTGTCTCTGGTGTATCCTCTCACCACCCTGCTCTTCTGGCCTTCACCCCAGCTCTTGTATGCATAAATTAAAAAAAAAAATCTTAAAAAAAAAACTTTAAGACACAACCAGTTTAGCTAAGCATAAAAACTGGGGATTGGGCCTCCCTGATGGCACAGGGGTTAAAGTCTCAGCACTATCAAGCTATCACCAGCCACTACAGCATGAGTTCGATCCCCAGCCAGGGAGCTAACCCATATGGCACAGCAGACCTCTCCTGTCTCGCCCGCTGCTCCCCTCAGCAGTGTATTTCAGTCAATCTGCCTGTTCTGTTCCCCACTCTGTCTCTGGTGAATCTTCTCACCCCCCACCCCCACTGCACCTATGGTCTCTACCCCAGTTCTTGTATGTATAAATAAATAAAATAAATCCTTAAAAAATTAAAAGCTGGGGATAAACAATCTAATTAAATCCAATGGAGGTATATATAGAAGTACACCATGTCACTGATTTTATTACATGGTTCTCTCCCTTTCTCTCCCCCTTTCACTCTCCCTCCCCCTTCCCTTCCCTCCCCCCCACTCTCCCTCTCTCCATTATAGCATGTATGTCTCTATAGTTGCTTTTCTGTCTCGGCATATTGCAGACATTATAAATACCTAATTGTTACACTCAATATTTTCAAGGACACTTAAAGTGATTTGCCAATGACTGACTTCAAGGGTGGGAATAACACGACATTATTCTTAACACAGAAAATATGGTCAAGGATCAACTATGGCACATAAGAATGGCCTTAGATAGCCCTCTAGACAGTACAAAGAGAATGGGAGAACATTACTCAGAGGGAGCTCTGTGATCTCCTGAGCCCAATTCAGAATGCACTAAATGTTACCATGGCATGGAACATCTTTACTCAAATTGTTTTGGGAATTATGTATTACTTTTCAAAGCTATTATGAAATTCTCTCTTTATTAGCCCATTTACAATTATAACATTATTTGATCATAGGCATGATGACATAAAAAACGCTATAGATTTTCCTGACAGAAACAATGTTGCTGTATAATTTTTGTATTAATTTCTGGACCATAGGAGCCATTGGCTAATTACTATTGAACTACTAGTCTATTTGATAATATAATTTATTTGATAATATTTTATTTGATAATAATATAATTTATTTGATAATATTTTCTATTTGTTTGAAAATAAACCAAAAACAACATATCTTGCAAGTATAGTGCTCTGGTAAAAGAGGGAAGACGATATTGTTATATGAAATAGTTTCTTTTTTAATTGGGGCTTTGGGAGCAGCCCTAGAGTTTTAGGACCTCATGCAGGCTCTTTTTGGTTGTTTTTAGCAAGGTAAGTATTAAATGTCAACACCAAAGTTACAGAAAAACAAAAGATTAATTGATAGATAAGAGGAAGCATTTGTGGACAGCAGGAATAACTCAGTAGAAGTAATCCTTTCATCTCTGGAGAACTGTTTATAATCTAGATCAAAAATAAAATGAGGGGGCCTCCCTGGTTGCACAGGGGTTAAGACACCACCTATGAAGCTGTTCGCAGCCACTGCAGCATGAGTTTGATCCCAAGCCAGGGAGCTACCCACATGGCACAACAGACCTCTCCTGACTTGCCTGTTGTTCCCATCAGCAGTGTATTTCAGTCGATCTGCCTGTTCTGTTCTCCACTCTGTCTCTGGTGAATCCTCTCACCCCCCACACCTCTGGCCTGTACCCCAGTTCTTGTATGCAGAAATAAATAAATCTTAAAAAATAATAATAATAAAATGAAAATAAATTTGATGATTGGCCTCTCTTCTCCATAACAATCTTCTCACTGACTACCTCTGCTTGGAAAAGATCAAAGCCCAAGACAGTGTTATACAAAATTCCAACACATAAAACATTTACAGAGAGGAGGAAAATCAGTATATGCATTAATAAAAATACCAGAATTAAAAGTCATGATAAATAATAATAAAGCTTGGGGATCACAAACTACAAATATTTCTTCTTCTCCCCCTTATCTGCAATGTTATTAAACAATTCTTGAAAACCTTCTAAGGAGAATTATTTTAACGAGGAGCTGAAATATAAAAACTTTTAAACAGAAGAATAACATATTTCTTTCATCAAAGAAAAGGGCCCAAGATAAAGACAATGCTCTGAGATGTTATGCTGTTCCCCTTCCTAAACCCAACCCTTTAGGAATGGGGTTGCAATTGTGACACTTGAACATGGATTGGTAAATGAATTTGAGAAGAGGGTAACTGTCCTCAGTGTGGAACAGGAATGTATTTCATTCCACAAGACTCTCTCAAATATGCAAAAATAACCTATGTGAGACATAATCTGATAGGACACCAAATCAGCAAGTCACAAATATGGTTCTACTGCACAGTTGAGAAGGGAGCCATTTCAAAGTAAAGATTCTGGTGGTGGGTACACTACAGTAGCAATACCTGATGGGGATGTCCAAATATTAAATCAATCAAAAATAAATAATTTTTAAATAAGTGTCTAAAAAATAAAAGATGTATATTGATAAATTTTTAAAAATCAAAGTAAATATTCTCAGACTTCATCTCAGCTCATTTGGATCAGATTTTTAATGGGATCCATGAAATGCATTCTGTGTAAAGGAGAATTGCCTCATTTGACACCTATGGATCCTGTGATATCTTCTTGGAAAGCCAGGTGAGTTGGTTTACCTGCCACAGGGATAAAAGAAGAGAGACGAGTCTACGAATTTACATAATCTCTGGCAACAATGGTCATAGTTTACTTAGACAATGTCCTAGCTTACTCTTCCAACTTGTAAGCTTACAGCCACTGGCATGCACTTGGTCACTTACAACAACATGGCCCCTTCACCAATTCTAAGTGGACATTTCAACGATTAAATATAGGATTTCGGTGCCATTCCTGTCCAAATTTCCACGTTTTCCAGACAAAATTTAATTGAAAGTCACATGAGAGAACCACAGTAAACTAGGGAGACCCACTAAAGAAAGAAAAAGCCAACAGCACAGAAAAGCAGACTATTAAATCTGTAGATTTATTGTTTAACTTGATGAGAGTTTACACTGTACTAGTCGGACTCATTGATAGTAAATGAACAAATAACTTAGAGATACGTAAGCTACATAAAGCAAATTGGCATCACTGAGGATAACTATTATTAAAAGGTTATAGATATTTTATTTGCCCTATTTTTCCAGTAAAAGTGACTCACAGAAAGAATATCCTTGTCCTGAGTGTTTTAAAGAAAAGTGAAGCAAGAACTAGGGAGAAGAGTGTTTTGAGGTCTTCAAAGTGATGGATGCCGAACCAATCATTGCTCCCTGGACACCAGAAGTCAGGAGCCCAACCTCATCTTCATTTCATCCTTTAGCTGTTTCACTTATTGTAAGTGGACACTAGCTTCCAGCTAAATTAGACCACTGTAGCTTAGCTGGTGCCATGGCCACAGCTCCATCTATGACCCTGTATTGCTCAATCTATTAAATGATAGACAGAAAGAGACAAAAAGACATGTTCACATTTTCAGGTAGGTTGATACAAAAGGATACCAAAGATATGGTTCAAAGAAACTTTCTGAATTCAAAAAGGTTAGACTAGCTTGAAATGTTGACCAAAACAAAATAAAATGAGTAAGTTAGATTTGCAGGAAATTTGCAAAGATAGAAGTTGCCTTCACTCAGCTTCCCCTAATGTTGATACCATATATAACCATAGGACATTTACCAGGAAATTAATAAGATTAACTATACTATAGACTTTATTCCTGTTACACCTGTTTCAGGTACCTAGTCTGATACCACAGTACATTTAAGTTCCTTTTAATTTTATGATGTTCCCATTTTGACTATTATGAAACATTCTTGATATTAAAAAAACGTGAATAAAAAGTATCTTGCGCTGATTTTAAAGACTCCCACATGAATTGGCACATAAGAACTACAAAACCCCCACACAGGTGAACCTGATCTCTTAACACCAGGCCTACCTGTAAGAGCCAGGAAATCCTTCCCACATCTTCCAGCAAAAGACCTATAGCATAAATCCAATGAGAAATGATATCTATGGTGAAAAGAAAGGCAAAGTGGTCAAGTATTCTAGAAATGAAAATACAGTTGATCAAGCTACTTTACTTCCCTAAATACATTGTGTTCTTTCTTGTCTACCACAAATGCTGCTTCCTCTTTTCACTTGACTCATTCCTATTTCTACATAAGGACTCAGTTTAGCCATCACTTTCCCACTAAAGATTTCTATGATCATTAACCAGTTACTCACAACACTGCCAGTCGGCATTTAATATCTCTATCACATTGTGCCACAGGGATCCCTGTGCCCCTCTTGGCCTAGCATTTATCCCCCCATCCATTGTCTGATAATATGTCTCTAACTTTGACCAATCAATAGGTTATCTGAGCATTTCAGAGCATAGGGACTAAGTCCTGTTTTTAATTACTTCCCAGTACCTGATGCATAATTGAGGGCAAGGAAATATTTCACAAATGATTCAGATAATTGATTTTTTCTTTTACATTCTAGATCACAAAGAGTTTTCACAGAAGAAGGAAAGTCAAAAATGGCACATTTCTCTTAATTTATAAGGGGTTCTTGGAAAAGAAATTATAACGTGATCTATAATTTTTTTAGCCTTCATTCATTGTTTCACTTACTGACTTTTCTGCAATTATTCTTAAGAGTTCATTGTTGCCTTTGAACAGATATATTGACTACATCTATATGAATTTAAGTCCCACTTCTCTTATTTGCTTGAAAAGACCTTTTTGGCAAGAAATTAATTAAAGCAGGTGATTCCTTATTTATTGTCAATTATCAGAATCAACAGATAAAACATCTTACAAACTCACCAATATTTTATGCAATTCTTGTATCAAATTGCTAGTGTATTTGTCTTCTATAACTCTGTAATATAACTATTCTAAAATTGCCTTGCCCTTATTCAATAAAATGCTTTACTGGAAAATTCAGGAGAAAAAAGGATGACATTAACATTTAAGTTATGAGGAAAAGATTCTTTACTCTAATTATCACTTTTCTACTCAGAAGCAGCCCTGAGTAATACATTCATTATAAGCCAGCAGCACTAGGTCTCATGTAGTCACTTTATAAAGCTGACAGAATTATTAGTTAAAATTAGACTTCTCATTTTCATATCAGGGGAGACATCAACATTACTTTCTATATTAAACATAAAAGTTTTTTCATACATTCTGGAGCTGTAGAAAGCTTTTTAAATGAATTTAAGGTGATGGATGCAGGATTGTCTGAACATTTGTTTAATAGAAATTATGATTATCAACCAAACTATATTTTGGAAAGGCAATCACTTCTTCACTGCATTGCAGTAATACATTTTCCAGTCTACAAAAAAATACTATATATGAAGAAGTCTTTTACAGTACTTTTTATAGTTCTATAGAATACAGTATTACTACTTGTCAGCTGGCAATTGCATCATAATTCAACCTGCTGCAACTATAAAACTGTGTCTTGAGTTGATTAAACAAAAGACACCACAATTACATGTGCTGTACATATGTCTCTGTATACAGCAACACTAGGGATGAAAATAACAATTTTAAATGTTTAGAACCTAAATAAAAGTGTCTACACAATTAAAAGAAAGAAGAACACCTATGTGAAGTCAGATAGATTCTACCTTTAATTTTCTATTCCACTTGGTATAAGTTTTCTGAAGAATGTTTTTTTTTAAACAAATGCAGAGGTAATTATACTTTCATTATCAAATCAGCAAAAGGCAGAAGGAAGAGAAAAGCTGTTCGAATAGCTCCTCTTATGTAGTGTTCAAAGCAAGTAAGATATGTCTGTGCTAATATTCAAGGACAACAGGTGGCTGGTGATATGACTATGGCTGTCCCAGGTCCTACTGGTCCCAACCCAGTGAGGTTAAGGGATCACTCTTTCAATGCATGCAATAACATTCATGGCCCCTGGACTGGGAAACTCTGGCTTAGAAAATGGTGAGTTTCATAAATGGAAGCAAAGGTATTATAAAAATACAGATCAATGGGAATTTTCCTAGGTCCAAACTATACAAAGTGCTTTTGGATGAGCAATAATACGATTATAGAAACAAAAGTTTAAATTGGCAGGAGGCAAGGAACTTAGCATTTATCAGGGAAGGTTTTGCCATAAAAATGCCTTAGTTCAAAACACTATGGTGGAGGCCTAAGTTTCCTTGATGGTGGGTGTGGTGTAGTAACATTCAACTGAAGAGATGGAATTCTTTATTTCTGAATCACATGAAGAGCTGTAAACCAATGTCACATTAATACAAAAAATATATATATTAAAAAAACTGCAACACCATCATTTACTTGCCTTATAAATAGGAGAATATCATCTAACTCTGCTCTGCTTTAGTTTCCTATTCTGTACAGAGGTAATAGTAATAGTACCTATCTCATAGAGTTGCTGCACAGATTGAATGATTTAATATAAGACCTTACAGGATTATTCAGTGAATATTAGCTTTACTTATAATGTATAAGAATAAAATGGGATTAAAACATTTTTATGCTGAAACAATCTATTTAATTGAAAAATTACAAGAAAATAGAAATTTTATTTTTCCTAAACTATTCGAGAAAAGTTGCCATCCTGATATCTTATTACACTGTTCAGGGTATATGTTAATATAGTCCTCAATGTATTTTTAAATAATGTTTTTAGGCTATTTCCGTGTACTTCTTGAAATAAGGACATACTTCTGCATAACTATAATACAACTATCAAAATGGGGAAAGTAACAGTAACAATGATTTGCTACTATCCTCTAATCTTCAGACCTCAGTTAAGGGTCAGAATTTGTCCCAATAATGACAAAACCATCATATAATCTAGCTCAGAATCACATGAGAATTTCTTTTTATTCTCTTTGAAATCTGGAAGAGAGAACTGGGTCTTCTCCTGACTTTCATGAGTTTACACTTTCAAATGTTGCAGGACAATTATCTTTCTCAGCTTGATTTTGTCTGACATTATCTCACAATTAGATTCAGTTTATGAATCTTTGGCAGGAAGTCTACCAGGCTTCTCCACTAAAAAGTTACCTTTCTTGAGTATCCCTGGTGGCGCAGGAGTTGAAGTCTCAGTGCTATCAAGCTACCTCCAGCCACAGCAGCATGAGTTCCATCCCCAGCCAGGGAGCTAACACACAAGGTACAGCAGACATTTCCTGTTTCATCCGCTGCTCCTCTCAGCAGTGTGTTGCAGTATATCTGCCTGTTCTGTTCCCCACACTGTCTCTGGTGAATCCTCTCACCCCCGCACCCCAGTTCTTGTATGCATAAATAAACAAAAATTAAAAAAACTTTAAAAGTTACCTTTCTTTCCCACTGTAGTTAATAAATATTTCTGGCTTAGGAGTTACTAAACTAGGTAAATATTCCATTCCTAATCAATCTTTGAATACATTTATTTATAACAGTAGGAAAGAGAACACACGTATAGAAGGGAAAGTATCTAATTTCTGTACTGGTTGAGCTTCCCTCTTCTCTCTGAAAGACAGTGAAAGAGACTGGAGAAAAACTGTCACTTCACACATTCCCCAAGCATAGCCCTCAAATAAAAAAGATAAACATGCAAGTAACTACCACTAACTTAAAATTTGAGGAAATCAACACCATGGACATCACACACCAGAATACAGACACTCTATATTTCTCCATGAAACAAGGAGAAAAGATTCAGAAATGATATATTCTTCTTATATTCCAGGAGTTTCAGAATATGAAAAGAAATAGAAAATTCCATAAGACTGACTAAACAAAACACAGAGCAGTCATCTTGGAAAGGCAAGTAAGAATAAAAAGAAGTGCTTCTTTCAGTTGATAGAGAATTTACATCAGAAACTTGAGAGTGGTATAATGTTAGAAACATTGACAATAAAGTTAAAAAATCACATATCTGTGGTTTCTAATTAATGTAACATAATGGAGAGATATTAGAGTCCATCAAGGAAGAGATATGGAAGAAATGATTGCTTGTGTGAGTGTTGGCAAAGGTATGGGGAACCAGCACTTCTCACAACTGAGAGAGAAGAAGGCTGAGATTAGAATAGTTTAAGCAGTATCTATGAAAACCAAAAAAAAAAAAAAAAAAGGGTTTATCTTATGACTCAGAAAAAGTGGTAAGCCAAGATCTTACCTTTTAATAAAATATGTTCTCCTACCTACCTTAATAAATATAATCTCATTCTGAATTTCAAAATTGAAGAGAATATGTTAAGCTATATTTTTATATTACTGAAAGTCAACAAAAGGAACTGGTTAACTTTTTATTGCCATAGCCTAAATAGTCATTGCCTAGCAATATTGAAATCACTATTAAAATATGATAACTCATGAATTACTATAAATTCATCAGGTACAACTGATCTTTCTTGATTTTTATTTTAATAGTCATTAGACTATGCTAAGAATTTACACTTTCACACCTTTGTTCAGAAGTCAGTGCAATTCTTACAGAGGTTTTATTCATTGTAAGTTGGAGACATTTCTCACTGTTCAGGAAATCTAAATTGGAATTATTAAGAGAGTTGATAAGTAATATGTAAATTAGAAACAAAAAAAATTATATTTTTCAAACACTATAATGAACTACATAAATTATTATTGTTGCAGAAAATAGTACAAATATTTAAATACAGTTGCATAAATAACATCACTTAGGTCAATATCTCAGTTCATAATTTTTTTTTTTTTTAATTTGTTCTTCAAGGTTTTCCATGCTGGCACTTTAAAAAAAAAAAAAAAAAACAGCAGCATGTTGCTCAACTTGTTCAAATCTCCTTTTGAGAATATCCCTGATCTAGAAAAACCAGAAATAATCTCAGCAGAAAATAGTTTTAGGATATTTGTTCATAAATCTTATCCATTATAAGCATAAAGTTTTCGCTATATTTGATCCAACTGTTACTTTTGTTTCATATATTAAATGACATTTCTATCAAAAGTTTTCTCTAAATTAAAAAAAAAAATCCAGTAGGAATGGTTGAAATATTTGCACACAGCTGTTTAGTATACTTTTGCTACCACTTTGAATTCACAAACAAATGACTATATATAGTACAAATTCAAAATCAGTTTCCAACAAAAACCATAGTTTACAATTCATTTGAAGATCTGATGCTGTTCTTCCTTCCTTAACTACTCCACTACATCTCATTAACAGCTTGTCTAAATTAAATATAATTGCCTTATCAGTATTCAGTTGACATCTTTCTTGTGCATCTGAGAAACTTAATGTCAAACCTGACATATGATTCATGAAGATATTCAGTCTTTGGGCACAAAGATCAGATACTATCTTCAAATTATTTTAAAAAATAAAATTGCTTTCCTTCAAGAGAGTTGAGACTACATCTCATGGGAGAAAATTCATACTGTGCTGCCAAATATGTGATGGAATGTTTCCAAGAATTTGGACCAAAATTCTGGTTTATACAGCTTTTCCTTTACAAATCAAGACAGCATCATTATTAGAAGTTTGCTTTCCATTATTTTAATCGAATGCTTAATATTCAAAATCATTTTTGTAGTTTTCCTCACAAGCTAAAACCTATACTGTCTAATCAATAAAACAGCCATTAATTTTGACTTCCTCATTTTCCTCTCTGCAATTAAATCATACATGAAACAAAGGTTCTTTGTTTAGCATGACTTTTGTTAATGTTGCACTCTCAGGCCTCCACGGTAGAGCCGGGATTAAAGTCTCAACACTATCAAACTATTGCCAGCCACTGCAGCATGAGTTTGATCCCCCAGCCAGGAAGCTGACCCACATGACACAGACCTCTCCTGTCTCACCCACTACTCCCCTTAGCACTGTATTTCAGTAGATCTGCCTATTCTGCTCCCCACTCTGTCTCTGGTGAATCCTCTCACCCCCTGTACCTCTGGCCTAGACATGTTATTGTATGCATGAATAAATAAATCTTAAAAAAATTTAAAGTAAAAATATATGGTGCACTCTCATTGAATATTTGCTTTATTAAATTTTATTTTTAATATCTAGCTCCATTTGATTTCCCACCAAATTAAATATTTTGATTTTGATTTCTCCATGTTAAATAGTCATGTTTCAGTTTTTTTATCTTCCATGTTCCGTCATTCTAGCATCAAGTTTTTTTTTTTTTAATATTAAATTTTATTTTTATATTCCCCCATACAATTGCAAACGCCCCATTCTGACCCCAATCCTTCCCCTCCCGCCCCCCACCCCCCAAAAAGTGTCTCTGGTTCATAGTTTTTTGCTGATTTTGATTTTCACTTTCTTATATTCATTTTCCTGGTCCCTTATTTAAGTTTTCTAGATTCCTGCTATGAGTGAGACCATCCGGTATTTTTCTTTTTCTTTTTGGCTTATTTCGCTGAGCATGATCCCTTCCAGCGCCATCCATGTTGCTGCAAATTGCATGTGTTTATCTTTTTTGAATGCTGAGTAATATTCCATGGTATATATGTACCACATCTTCTTGATCCAGTCATCTACTTTTGGGCATTTGGGTTGTTTCCAAAGCTTAGCTATTGTAAACAGTGCTGCTATAAACATAGGGGTGCAGGTGCTCTTTGGAATTGATGTTTCTGTGTCCTTTGGGTAAATACCTAGGAGTGGAATTGCTGGATCATATGGAAGCTCTATGTTTAGTAGGTCCAGAAATCTCCACACAGCTCTCCATAGTGGTTGGACCAGTTTGCACTCCCACCAACAGTGCAGAAGAGTTCCTTTTTCTCCACACCCTCGCCAACATTTGTTGTTGCTAGTTTTTTTAATATGTGCCATTCTCACTGGTGTGAAATGGTATCTCATGGTAGTTTTGATTTGCATTTCCCTGATTACAAGTGATGTTGAACATTTTTTCATATGTCTGTTGGCCATTTGCATTTCCTCTTCAGAGAAGTTTCTTTTTAGCTCTTCTGCCCATTTTTTGACTGGATTATTTTCTTTGTTGTTGTTGAGTCTCATCAGCTCTTTGCAGATTTTTGTGATCAGTCCTTTATCATTAGTGTTGGGTGCAAAAATGTTCTCCCAGTTGGTGGGGTTTCTCTTTGTTTTTGTTATTGTCTCTTTTGCTGTGCAGAAGCTCTTTAATTTGATGTAGTCCCAGCTGTTTATCTTTGTCTTCACTATCACTGCTTTGGGTGATGTGTCTGTAAAGATGTCTTTGATGTGCAAATCCCGTAGTGTTTCGCCTATATTTCCTTCTATGTATTTTATGGTTTCAGGTCTTATACTCACACATTTTCAACCCATTAGTGCCATAAATAAGATCACTATTCTTACCTAAATATCTGAGACATATTATTCTTTCAGGAACCTCATGCTATGTTCTTAATTGGTGTTCAGTGATCTTGCTGAATACCACCAATTATTTATTAATACTTTCTATATAACTTTTTAAGTTCTACAAAATATATTGTAGTTTTTCATGTGCAAATACTCTATTATGTTCTTTTAACTGAAAAAGTAATTGCTTTTAGTCACCTATATATTTTTGACCAAAGCCTCACTTGAAGATTAGTTACTGAACATAAAATGCAAGAAAATAAATTTTTGAAAAACCTGAGCTGAAAACATAAAAACCAGTTTCTAATTTCTCCATTTAAAAAATACATATAAATAAAAGCTTCCTAATATTTTCCTCCAGTGGAAATTATAGATATCAATTTTATTTAGACTATGTTTTGCTATAAATATCCTCTTGCTGTGAAAAAGATATGACAGCCATTTTCCAGTATCAACTCCCAGTAAGCAAAGCAAACTGGCCTTATCGTTATTCTCTAATATGCTCATTTCCTAATGGCAATTTTCTTCTCCCAAAAACACTTTGCTGGGCAGGGCTGTCATTAATTCTGATTGGTCAATTCAATATGAAAGATTCTCTTTTTATTCTCATGATTTTGATCAATAATTAAGCTTTCATTTTGTAAAATATAAATAAGTTCCAAGTATTTTATGTAAACTGCTCAAATTGTAAGGCTGGATTTGAGAAGGTTAATTTTCTTGCTCATTTACATTATTTTATCAGTAATTAACCTTCAGTAAATAACAAATCTTTAATATTCTATTAAATTTTATATGGTTTGGGCTTATTAGCATAAGTTTCTTAATTTATTGTTTCAAAGTTTTAACAAATTATTCAAACTGCCTCTTTGAAGATTTTTCCTTTCTTTTCAGTTGTGTTTCCTTTTAATTTATTTAAATTAGATTACTCTTTTGACCTTATTTTTTTGACAGAACTAAAACAGAAATACAATTATATTTAGAGTAAAAACAATTTTCCTTCCAAAACATTTTCCTCTCAAAAGTTTATCAAAAATACAACTTAAATTCAGTTAAAAAATCATAAATGAAGATAAATATTATAGAAGTATATAAAGATATTTCTTTTTTTAATATTTGTGATTTCTTGTTTTTATTTATTTATGCATACAAGAACTGGGGTACAAGACAGAGGTGTGGGGGGGGTGAGAGGATTCACCAGAGACAGAGTGGGGATCAGAACAGGCAGATCACTGAAATACACTGCTGTACAGATCACTGAAATACACTGTGAGGCAAGAGAGGTCTGCTGTGCCATGTGGGTAGCTCTTTGGCCAGCCAGGGATCAAACTTATACTGCAGAGGGTGCAGATAGCTTCACAGTGCTGTGCTTAACCTTTGCGCCACCAAAGAGGCCCGATGTTTCTATATTTCAAAGGGTATTTTACTTTTAAAATATTCCAAATTAAATACTGAAATTAAAAGGTAAAAAGTGAATTGTAGTTTTTTTAAGTCAAAATTATCTGGTATATAAATTACTTGTAAATTATCTTCAATATTTCTACATTTGTTAAGATTTTTGGTTCTTTTTTTAAGACTGTGAATAGAAAAGAATTTTAATAGAATTTGTGTGCAATAGAGAAAAGAAAGGATATGAATTTCCCAATGACACACACAAAGTTACCCATCACCTTTTGGTTTATAACCTTATTGTGACATCCACCCTTAGGGAGAGGTGTTACAGTTTCATACATGTAGCAGCAATCTAGAAAGATGAAGGCACATGTCACAGAAGTTTCCTACCTTGATTCACCTACCCAACCTAAACCATTTCGCCTTCAGTATGACATTTTTCCCATCCCTACAATATAGAGCAACAGTACAAAAGGTTGTCATCAGATTAGTGAGTAAAATGTAAATCAAATATATTTAATAAGTCTAGCATATACATTTTAGGTCCTGAAACTTTAATTAAATCTTTTTTTTAAGATTTATTTATTTATACAAGCACTGGATACAGTCAGAGGCGCAGAAGGGTGAGAGAATTCACCAGAGCAGGGAACAGAACAGGCAGACTGACGAAGAAATACACTGCTGAGGGGAGCAGTGGGCTGCAGGAGTGGTCTGCACACCATGTGGGACCCTTGCCTGCGACCAGGGATCGAACCGGTGCTGCAGAGGCTGCCAAACCGGCACTGCAGAGGCTGCGGGCAGCTTCCCAAGCCAGCGCTTAACCGCTGCACCACCAGGGGAGGCCCCTTGAAACTTTAATTAAATCTTACTAAATACATAAAAAAAAATTCTCAATTCTATGATCTAATATCTGTACATTTGCCAATGTAAAGTGTCGCTATCTTGCTTCACCCTTGAAACATTGGGATTTTTAAGAGTAATATGAGTTATTTAATAGTGTAAAATGTTCCCCCAGCTGCCATACAACACTGGTGTGAATACTGCATTAATTTATGGTTACTTTGAATTGAAAAAGGGTAAATGGTAAAAGCATAAAGTATACATTCCAAACTATCAAAAATTATTTTATTCTGCAATAGTTTAGTGCATATGCTACCTCAGAAGAATTGACTATAATGATTAGTTCTCTCTCTCTTATCTAAAGGATTTTATGGACATAATTCTCTCCCCACCTTGGCTCAGTGTCCTTCTCTGATTTTATAAAAGTACCACATGCTGTGTCATCTTTGTTGATATAATCACGTTTGGTTTGGGCATAAGTTAAGAGCTAAGGAAAGGCATTTCCCAAAATGACAAGTACCCATTAGTTTTAAATGAATTTATTATTAGGATTTGTGGTATGTGAGAACAAAAGTCCTTCTTTTCCATGGGTTACTAAAGAGAATTTAGTTCAGTAATACATCCCTGGAGACTTCCTGAACTACTAAACATAGAGATTCCATATGATCCAGCAATTCCACTCCTAGTTATTTACCCAAATGACACAGAAACAGTAATTCCAAAGGGCACCTGCACCCCTATGTTTATAGCAGCATTATTTACAATAGTTAAGATATGGAAGCAACCCAAATGCCCGAAAATAGATGACTGGATCAAGAAGATGTGGTACATATAAACAATGGAATATTACTCAGCAATCAAAAAAGATAAACACATGCAGTTTGCAGCAACATGGATGGCGCTGGAAGGGATCATGCTCAATGAAATAAGTCAGAAAGAAAAAGAAAACTACCGGATGGTCTCACTCATAGCAGGAATTTAGAAAACCTAAATAAGAGACCAGGAAAAAGACTAATCAATACAAAGTAAAAATCAAAATCAACAAGCAACTATAAACCAGAGACACACTATGGGGGCTGTTGGGGGGGGAGGGGCGGGGAAAGGAAGGACTAGAGTCAAAATAATGGGGGGGATGCAATTGTATGGGGAATATAACCAAAACGAAAATGCATACATTGTGCAAAGATGAAAAAAGATGTAAGAATTATATAAAATATTTAAATAAAGAATGAAAAAATACAGCTATAAGAACTGACAATGATATTAACAAAATGTACATTTTTAATTAAAGTGACAGGTTTCTGCTGTTTCTGTGTATTTAGCATAGAAATAGGAAATAGATGGATGAGACTTATCAGACAAGTAAGCAGTATTTCCTTGAGGCAGGTAATGAAAACTGGTCAGAATTAACAGTCTAACCTTATCTACAATACTTAAGTTTTAATAAAGAGAAAACAGAGTTCACTAAAATAAATAATTTGGAAATTTCCCTTCAAAATGAAATGTGTTAGAGAATCTTTTGATTTGTATGTTTGACAATGAATGTTAAACCACGCATATATGTGATATAAATCCTTAGGACACTCTTCAAGTTGTTATGTGTTTTTTTCATTCTACCTAATATTCCACATCTCAATGCTTCTTAAAATTTAGATACACCTACAAATGATTCTTAACTACTTCATCAGATAAGGAGGTCAGGGGTTATCTGGAGGTGGGTATTCAAATAGAAAATCTCTTCTAGTTAACTATGCCTACTGTATGACTCCCATTGTGCCAAATACCTTTTCACATATGAATTCCATTTAATCCTTAAAATTTATTGTACAAAACAAATGCCATCAACAAAAAGACCCAGGCAGAGAAAATATAAAACTACAGAAGTAGAAAAATCAACCTATCAAAGCTAATAAGTTTTAGGTAGGCAAAAAGAAATTAAGCAAATGCACAGCAAGCATGGGACAGACTCATTTTGGATTTCAATAGTCTGCGGAAGAAACTCCTTTTTATCAAAAGAGATGTTTATCCACAATATCTAGTTTTAGCTTAGATAGATTCACCCTTGAGAAAAAAACTGAGCAAATGTGTATTTTAGGCAGAACTCAAAAGCGCTATCATGCTTTCCAAGTTTAATAGCAAACAGTCCTAGATAATTGTTAGCCAAGAAGAGGAATAAGTAAATAATCAAAGATTTAGTATTGGAAGGAAAAGGAGGAACATTGAATGGATGAGTGGATGACTTCTCACATCTTCTGGATGGTCAGACACAACAGGTTTTTTTTGTTTGTTTTTAGATTTTACATGTTTAATTTTTTGCATTTAAAAGACAAAAACATTCAACATGCAAAAAATACATATTGTTGTACTGTATACACTGTAATACAGGATTTACAACAAATAAATTGTTGTAGAGTGATCTGGTAATAGTTTACAATTAAGCCTGAACTACTTCTTTTAACCAAGCCAGACACCAGACACCCTCTAAACAGGAGGTGTTACCTCACTTGAACATAACATCAAATCCTAATCCGGATGAGTAATGGCCCAGTCAGTCACCTGCTGGGGACAGGGTCTTCAATTGGAACCAGCCCAAAGTGCTTAAAACAGGTTTTTTGGTCCAAAAGAGCAAGCGTGGATATGAGGACCCCCAAGCATCCACAGGCTAACTCAGCCGATACCCCTATGTCGAGTGACTAGCAGTTTGGAGTTAAACAAACACCAAGACACAACTTTGTTTTACAAGTCACAGAAAAATTTCACTGGAATTTTAATTAATATGCAACCTGAAACAGAAAACCAGTAGTTCAGTAAGGTTAAAATTTATAGACTACCTAATGTTTTCAAAAATGTTTCTATTTAATTTTTCTCAAAGAAATACTTTTATATATTTTCCTAGAGAATGTTTGTCCTTTCATACTGATTTTAATAAATATGTTTATTACCATATAGTGTTTAATATATAAATATGAGCTATAGTCTATATATTATGTATTAATATAAAATACTGATATATTAAAATAATAAGATACTGATATGATTACATTAACATATCAATACACATTTCTCGTAGGACTGGGGTCATAAAATGATTGCAGCTTCCTTGTCACTTACATGGAAAAAAAGATTCAATATCTAGACACACAATTATGCCACTTTAGAACATGATTTTACTTATTTTTGTGACATTGAAGTTTAATGTAAATGTCTACTGAAACCTACTGTAATAAATAGTTTGCCATACTCTACATTTATCCCTTGCTTTCCTACCACTATTCAGATATTTAGCCAAAAATAACTAACTACATGAACACTTGGCCTTATGACATAATAAAAGGACAACGCATGCCATCAACAGCTTTAACATTAATGTTTGAAGCTTTGGCTTAAAGCACAATCTTCTTAACACTGTATTAAACACAAACATTAATATCTGTATAAAACCAAGCATCATTTAGATCATCAATCAAATTCATAGGAAAACTTCAACAAGCATCATCCCTAGGATGAAAAAGCATTTAAGCACCTAATCATGCATGAAGCTCTCAGTGCTGAGAAAATTAATTGCATAACCCCGGGCTCCTGACCTGTAGTAGTTTTACAATTTGAAACAGACAATGGAATAGAGCCAAGTCTATATAAGTCATATGGTCAACAGAAAAGTAACAGTAATCTTCAAGGAGTTCAGACATTCACATATGTTGAATTAAGGGTGCAGGGATTTCTAGGGTAAGTATTCACAAGTTCATGAGATATTCACTTGTTTTCTTATTCAAGAATGAAATAACACAAACCCAAGAGAAATGTCTCTGTTTAGTATGATCGTGTTATAGATACACAGAAAAAAGCAATTTGTCCTGATATGGAAACTTCCCTGTAGCTGATGAAGTATCATAAGCAATGACGTACAGTCTTTCACAGATTTACCACCGCTACCACCTGGTCCAACCCCCAGCATCTTCTTCATTATTGATGAACTCATGGGGTACTTGCTTCAGTGTTTAATTCATGGAATACTTGCTTCATCATGTACTCAGTATCTGTTTCCCTCTGCTAGACCACAAACTCCGTGATCCTCATGACCTATTTTCAAAGTAGTTGTTATATAAGTATTTCTAAGAAATTATAATTAACATGAGACTCTAACATGTTTAATAAGCACTAAGTAGCTAAACTAACACAATTTGAAACCATCAGTTGGCATACTTCATCTCAAAACATAACTGCTGGCACTTTTCATTTCCTGAAAAAGAATTTACAAATTGGGAAATCAGTCTGCTATGAACCTTGAAACGACCCAGAAATTCCTTTTCAAAATTCTATCTTGTCAAATCAGCACCCTGCATTAGTATGGCTCTGCTACCTGGTTATTGGGTTGAGACCTTCTTACTTCCCACTTTTAAGGGAGATGTTGTGAAGTCATACAGATGATTGTATAAAGTAATCTCCCTCTGCAGTAACAAAGGCCATTCTGTCAGTAGTAACCATTTTGCTCTTTATTCACTAGATTTTTTTTTTAATTTAAATTTTATTTTTATATTCCCCATACAATTACAACCCCCCTTATTTTGACCCCAAGCCCTCCTTTCCCCGCTCGCCACCCCCCCATAGAGTGTCTCTGGTTCATAGTTATTTGTTGATTTTGATATTTTCTTTCCTATAGTTGTTCTTTTTCCAGGTTATTCACTAGATTTTTGATTTCTTACCCAGAGTTGTATCTTATTAACTGGGGTTGCTACCTGTCTCAGCCTCTCCAGGGTCCATTACACCAGTGCTTCTCAAAGTGTGATCCTGGGGTCATAATTCAACACAAATCAATGTGTCAGAATCAACACATATCTTTGTGTCCAATATCTTGCAGCAGAGCATCTGGAGTCAGAAATCTGTATTTTAATAAGCACTTCAAGTGACTCCTATTTAAGCTGTACATGAAAAGTCCAGATCTATCATTTCTGTATTTTCAGAAATAATGCACCTAAACTAGGAGAGTGAGTTCACCATTCTCCAATTACTGCTCAATATTTTGGTTTAAGCTTAGAGAGAGTTCCAGATATTGTGTGGATGGTTGTAACAGATGTCCTTGATTAGTTTGGGATATGGATTTATCCTCTTTGGGTAATTAATTAGTACCTACAGTATTAAGAGAGGAAGAAAACTACATATCATCACTTAGTCTTATCAATATAAAAGAATTGTTAGAAACCTTAAAGCTTTTTTGTTTTGCCTTCCCTCTTTCAATGAAAGAAATATATTTGGATGTGACCAGTGAAAAGGCATAAAATTACAGAACGGAAAATTACAAAACTTGTAGAGAAGTATTTATAATAAGAGCAAGACACTGGTGGTTTGGATCACATGTCACTACGTGGAAAAAACTTTGTTCTTTGGAATGCTTACTGACAATGAAATGTTATGCATAAGAGATTGACGCATTCATTTAAGATAGTATTAAGCTACTTAGTCAACTTTAGATATTTACATATGTATTAAACTCATACATACACAAACATGGTTTCATTATCAACAATGGATTTAGTTTTAAATTTCATTAATATTATATTTTCATAGTAAAATAATTAAAAATGTCTTTACCCATTCCTCTTTAAGCACAGAATATGTCCTATGTTGGAGTTAGAAGTAGTGTTTACAACACAGAAATTGGCAAATATTACAAAGAGCATGTTTTGTTATTCATTGATTATACCATAGGTTACTAAACATTTTCTGTAGAGCTAAATTATAGATATTTTAGATTTTATAGGCTATGTCTGTCACAACTACTCAACTCTAGCTATACACTGCAAACAGTCATATAAATGGTGTGCTTGTATTCTAAGACAACATTTTTTTTTATAAAATCAAGGTGGATTGGGTTGGTGAGGTAGATTTGGATGTAATTTGGCAATCCTTGGTCTAATTTTAAGAAAACAGTGAATAAATGTGAACAACGCAAATTAAATTTAAATGTATGCCATAGCTGTTATATTCTGAATAGTACCAAAGATCGAAAACAGTTTTTCTGATGTTTTAAAGCTATTATCCAACTTACCAATGAAATTACTCACATAACTGACAACTGAATGAGGCTCCAATATGTCTTTACTGTTTCACTTTCATCTTATTCAATAATTTGTATGAAAATATCAATAAGTATGGCTATCAAAAATACATTCCTTTGTCAATTATAACCATAGGTTACTACAGATAAAAAGTTACACCAAAATCAGTAGAAACATTCTTAGAGAATCAATGTTCTATGGAATTAACCATAAAAAGCATCACATAACTTCTTGTTACTTATAAATTGTATGTTATATCTCCATTATATTAATATCAATGATATTTATCATAAATGTATGCTAGTGTGAGGAAAAAAGAGTATATCCTAAGAAAATAACTTGCAATGGGTTAATATATAGGAGTATTACTACATCAACATTACTTATTAGTGAAAAATTAATACAAAATGAATGCCCAATAATAAGGAAACAGCTTAGGTTGAAAATGGAAAAAACAAATAATGGAACATTTGCAATAATTAAAAATGTTTATGATATCATAGACCAACATGTAAGGCATATTATATTATAAAGATAAAAAGAAAAAAATTACATCCAAAATTGCTCCTATAATGAACAAAATCATTTCATGTAATGAAAGTAAAACTATGTGTGTGAAAATTATGTAGATAATACAAGATGGTAAAATGATGGCACTTTTGACACTTTGTTTAGCTTTATGGCAAAAGAAATAGTTTTTATTTCAGTATAGCCCAAAATTAAAGGTTGCTTTTTATTTAACCTAGAGTCTTACTAAATACCACTTGAAATGATTAATGACTTTAAATATATTAATAAAAATTTTCATTAGACAAATGAAATGCTATGAGAATTTGCTTAAAAGATTTTTAAATGGGGCCTCCCCTGGTGGCAGAGGCAGTTGAGTGCCATGCTGTGAAGCTCTCCTCAGCCTCTGCTGTGCAGGTTCCATCCCAGGCGGCCGGCGAGATACCCACATGACCTTGCAGACCTCTCCTGTCTCGCCTGCTGCTCCCCTCAGCAGTGTATTTCAGTCAGTCTGCCTGTTCTGTTCCCTGCTCTGTCTCTGGTGAATCCTCTCACCCTCCTGCACATCTTGCCTGTACCCCAGTTCTTGTATAAATAAATATTTTTTAAAAATTTTAAATGACAAGCATGTTTGTACACTTTTTAAAAAATGATACCATGTGATGTCACATAAAATATTACTGCCTGCAAATTACAAACTATAAACACTTAACAAGCATCATTACCATTAATGGGTCTGATGGGGGCAAAAAGTTGATTCTGATGAGATTACTAAAATGTAGTTTCAATCTCCCTAACTAGACATTTATACTAAGTCAAGAAAAATAATCTGGCCTAAGTGATATAAATTTTCATTTTCTGAAAGAATGTTTTCCATTAAAATTACTACATTTTTTAGAAAATGAATTCTTCCAGTGAATATTTTTTTATGTATTAGCAATTGTTTTATGAATTCAGTAAGAGGTTTTTGGTTAGTTTTATTTTCCTATGCGATTGAACTCACTTTCTATCACAATATTAATAAAAGAATGCTATTAGGATAGTAAAGTCTTTGTTTGCTCTTCCCTTATGACTAGCTATCATTTTAATATAAATATGGCAAACAGAATTAACAAAATTGGGCTATTTGTTTTCATGTAACTTAATTCTTCCAAGACATATAGGAGAGCATCATGACTGGAGAGATCCTTTTAAAGGCAAAACAACCTAATATTTTTTCTCTAAATTGCAGGCAAAACTCTATGAAAGAAAAGGAGGGGGCAAACCTTTCATGGTAACAAATATATTAATAAAAAGTAATCCTACTCATTAGGCTATTTGGCATTTTTCATCAATTAGATTTTACCCTATTACAGTAAATGCCATAAAGACAGAATTTCCATTGTAGCATTATCTTGTGGGAGCAATAAATTGAAGATACTTTAAGTAGTCATCAAATAACTCAGTCAAACGACAAAAGTTTTTCCTCCAAATATATCTTGTTCAATTAACAAGAGAAATCAAATGGAGAAATGTTACTCAATTTATGAATAATTGTCATGATAATTGACATTAAGAATAAATTATGGCATAGTCTTACTATGGAATATATCCTAAGAATATAAGAAAAAAAGAAAAGAAAAATTTACTGACCTAGAAAGATGTACATGACATATAACTCTTTAATAGTAACCTCCAATTCATTGTGTTTGGCAAGATTCCATTTTAATTTTTTAAAATGTAGAATGTATATTATTACAATAGTTACCGCTGAAGAATGAAATTTGAGACACAGAAAGGGAAATTTCGATTCTTAATTCTTTGTATTTTTCAACATAGTGGTAGTATAGACATGTTCTACTTTTTGAATATCTTAATTTTATAAAATACAATTTTCAAATAATAAAATTAACTTGTATTAGAGAGAAACTTGAGAGCTAGAAAATCTGAAATGACTAATAATCATATAACCAAGTGATTAGAGTCCATCATTTGTTTCATTATCTTCTAGGTTTTTTTCTACATCATCAATTTCAAACTCCCACAAGGCATCAGAAATAGTTAAGAGATTTGTTAATACACAAGTTGCCAGTCCCAAGCCACAGAGTTTCTAAGACAATAAACCAGAGGCAGGGTCCAAGAATGTCCATTCCTCGCAAGGTCACAAGGTGATGTGAATGCTGCTGGCTTGAGTACACTTTTGAACTGCAGATTGATATGCTAGGAGCGTTTTGTATTTAATACTCTTTTGTTGTTTTTGTTCTATTAACATCAATTTATAACTATTTCTCATGACATTAACATTTTGGAAAATATTTAAATTGCTTAATATTCTTTCACATGAATAATCTATAGTTTAACTCAGCTTTTTGATTTGTGGAATATGTCTTTGATTATCAACTTAGTTTTCAAAATACTTCTAAGAGATCTCTATTTCCTTTGAATAATTTTGTAGAAGTACTGTATCATAGATTATGAACAGTTTAGTTTCTTGTTATGTATTACCAAACATTTTACCAGAAAGCTCATACTAATCTATAATAGCATATATGACAACAGCTATTTTCCCACACCACGCTAGTAAATCAACAGCTCTTAATCCAGTTAAATGTCTAAGTGTTTCCTACAAATATATTTTGTTCTACTTAGAAAGGAAAAAATTTCACTCAATTTACAAATAATTTTTATGATACTTGCCTAGTCTATAAATCAGATAATGTTAATATTTATTGTGCCAGGGGTTAAATTCATGAGTAATTCTTTCAGGCCACTGTTACAGGGAGCAAAAATCCTTATTTTGGACCTTTTAGAAAGGACACTGAAAGAAAACAGACTAAAAGAATGCACTAAACAGCTGAAAAACAAACCTTATCAGTTTTTAGAATTTTTTTTCTAGCCTACAGTTCTCACATTTTAAAGTTGATGTCCAAGTGTGAAATGTGAATAACACTAGGCCCATAATAACTTTCTCTGAGACTTTCGAACCATCTGACTCTTGGTACTGACAGGTTTGCCCTATCTTCTGATAAACACTGACTTCTCTCCTGTCTAGAGATTCTTACAATAATAAAAAACATTTCCTGTGTATTCCATGTAGGAAGAGAAAGAAAGAGACATTTATATCACAAGTGCTTGTAGCCAATTTTAAGACTATCCCAGGATTCTCTTCCTTGATAAGTACATTTTATATATTGCCTGGTGATCTGAGGCAAATCTAGTCCTCACTATTGTTAAGTTTCCTCATAGAAAAATGAGAGAATAATTCCATAAAATTGAAATCTTGTCAATAGTAAATAAAACATCATATTTAAATTATACTGAACATAATAGACACTGAATAAATTACTATGATTCTCTACTATTTTATTATTATACTTTCATCTATAGCACGTAGAATACAATGTCAAGAAATGAATGAATAGACGAATCAACACAGGTATAAATGGGTAAAAACTGTCAATGCAAAATCAAATGAGTTTTAGGAAGCCCTCCTAGTCCCATAGACCAATACAACACAGAGTAATATATTATTTCCCTTCCATTTCTAACTGCACTCCCAAATGCAAACTCTCTGCTCACATGCATTTCATATGGTACAATGGAGCATCCCCTCAGAAGTAAGCTGGAAGGATAAAAAGGGGACAGAGTGTCTGCAAAGTGAAAGCCTTCATCAAAAATGCCACCATATTTAACCAGTCTTCTTTCTGGATGAGCCGAGTACTTTGCTTTGATGTTTTTCGATGTGAATTCTGGTCTTTCCTCAGTAAGTGGCATTTCAAAGCTGACAGCTCCAGCTGTCCACCCTTCCTCCCTCTACTGATTCATGCCCAACAGATGGTGCAAATGGCCTGGCATAGATTCACTGGATCAGTGTTAGGGGAAAAGCCTTGCCAGACGGCTGATGGTTTCTTTGAAGTTGTTCATTCTGGCAATATTGAATGGCTAATAGCACTGCCTTGGCCAAACAAAAAGATAGGAAACTTAAGTTTGAGACAAAATTTGGAATATGGGGCTTCATATCTTTTATGGTGTCTGCAATTATTTTCGCTAGTAATAGCCTTTTCTTCATTAATATTATCTTTCAGAGCTACGTCATTCTCTCACTTGAGATTCACGCCTAAATTAAAATAAGTCCATTAATACTGCTCAGATGACTGTAGTAAGAGCACTGAGCTGGAAGGTAGTTTCTATTCTCACTTCTTCCTTTAAACTACCTAAGTAATCTTAGTTAAGACCCTAACATGTTTCGACCTTTAGATTCTGCATCTTTAAAAATGGAGATAAAAATAGCTTGTCTATTTTACAAGGTAACTTTGAGAAACACATAAAATAATGGATTTGTATGTGTTACTTCAAGTATTATGTTTTAAAGAGATAAATGTTATGTAAAGCACCATACTGATACTCTACAAGCAGGCATCAAATCATAAATGAGCTTGGGTTTACACCTGTGTATACACTCCCCACTTTCCCCGCCCACAATGACCACTGTGAGATGAAGGATAGGAGTGGGGGATAATGCACTTCATGGAATCAAAGACTTTCTTATTTACCAACTCAGACCCACACATCAAAAATAACACCAATTCTGGGCCTCCCTGGTGGCGCAGGTGGTTGAGAGCCGCGCTGTGAAGCTGCCCGCAGCCTCTGCAGCGCCGGTTCAATAGCGGCCAGCAGTGAGGGTCCCACATGGCGCACAGACCTCTCCTGCCGCCCACTGCTCCCCTCAGCAGTGTACTTCATCAGTCTGCCTGTTCTGTTCCCCACTCTGTCTCTGGTGGATCCTCTCACCTTCCTGTGCATCTGGCTTGTACCCCAGTTCTTGTATGGGTGAAATAAATCTTTAAAAAAATAAAAATAGAGCCTCCCCGGTGGCGCAGTGGTTGAGTGCTGGGCTGCAAAGCTGCCCGCAGCCTCTGCAGCACTGGTTCGATCTCCAGTCGCCGGGCAAGGGTCCCACATGGCATGCAGACCTCTCCATCTGCACTCGCTGCTCCCCTCAGCAGTGTACTTCATCAGTCTGCCTGCTCTGCTCCCCACTCTGGCTCTGGTGAATTCTCTCACCCTCCCATGCTTCTGACTATACCCAGTGCTTGTATAAATAAATAAATAAATCTTTTAAAAAATAAATAAATAAATAACACTAATTCCACAATCTTTAAAATCTCATTAAATCTACACTATTATATGTAATGCAAACATTATTCACATTTTGGAAATTAGTATGAAGTTTTTAATTTGTGATACCATTAAACTAGTCTGTACCATCCCAAATAATAGGTCCTAAACACAGTCTCAAATGTATTAGGGTCAACAATTATAGCTAGTATGTTTTCCCCTTGAGGAGATTAGAGCTTCCAGAACCAGAGATTTTCACAAATTCATGTGTATATCCGCCATTCACAGTTTGAAATGGCACAGCAAATTAATTGGATACGAAATTCAATTCAGAAGTACAGTCCATATGAATTTTCTACATGAAGCAATTTCTAATTTTATCTGACAATCTGAGAAACAGCATTATTGAAATAACTTGTTTACTTTTTTAAATCCCTTGACTTGTGTTTCCAACAAAACATCACCTTGGGAGGTTTAAGAGGGATTTGAATCTCTTTTCTTTCTGTTTATTAAAATATGTTTGAAAAATTGTTAACATTTTCCCTTTCCACTACTCATTAAAAATTCATTGGTGGGTGGGCAGAAAATACTGAAGTCAAATGTTTTATTTAGCTGAAACTGATTATTGTCAATAATTTAATTAATTTGAAATTTCACTTAGTTCTCATCTTGTTTGTGGTATTATCAAGATATCTATTCAAAACTGAAGGTAGTATGTTGTTAGCATTCCTTTGTCTTTCAAATAAATTTGAGTATGCACAACAGGCTAGTCTGTTGGCTCATAAAAGAGGATACAAAGTTCCTGAAGGCAGATATTTAATAGAAAGAAAGCTGTACTAGGTATCCATTAAAGGTTGCTCAGAAAAAGAGAAGCCACTCCAGACATTATGAGCTCCTAGGAAATCCGAGTTTCAGGGTTGCAAGGAATTGCCACAAGTGACCTTTTCTGCCTATATCATCAAAGGGTAGGTTTTGAGGAAGATTCCCCCAAATTACAGACAAAACCTACCTCAGCCATCTGTTAATGTTTATGTACTAAAATTGATGTATTTGGAGAATAACAGTTTCTTCTCTTCCCCATTTCAAATCTTTTTTTTTTTTTAAGATTTATTTATTTATACAAGCACTGGGTACAGTCAGAAGCACAGGAGGGTGAGAGAATTCACCAGAGCCAGAGCAGGGAGCAGAGCAGGCAGAAGGACCGAAGTACACTGCTGAGGGGAGCAGCGGGCGGCAGGAGAGGTCTGCGCGCCATGTGGGACCCTCCCCGTGGCCGGGGATCGAACTGGTGCTGCAGAGGCTGCAGGCAGCATCGCAGCCCGGCACTCAACTGCTGCGCCACCAGGGGAGGCACCCCCATTTCAAATCTTCATGAATGCTTCAAACTTCCAGAATCCTGCAGGTAATAAATAGAGTTCTGGAATTGTGGTCTCCAGACTGCACAAGAGGTGCCCACAAAATAAGAAACTTGACCCTGTCTCTCGCTTCTCCATCTAGAGTCAGTGGAGTCAAATCAAAGAGCACATGGCAGTTCTACTGTAAACTCTTATTTATTCGCTCTTTGAAGTCACTGAAAAATCCTTGTAAGATTTCTGCCTATTCCAAGAAAGAAATCTTCATAAAGAGAATTCAGCAAAAACTGCTCTATTCCTTTATTTATTTCAACACTTAAAAAAAAAAAAAAGCTAGCTCCTTCCCTCAACCATGTGATGCCTTAGCAGGAAATAAGAGAATTATTTTTAAACGTATTGGGGACTTCATGCCAGGAACTTTGCTAAGGACATCTCATGTAATTTATTAAATCCTCACACTTTTTTATTTCACTGTATTTTACAGCTAAGAAAATTGAGATTCAGAGCAGTTAAGAAGAAAGAGTTCAAGTCCCAAAAGTGTTTTTGCTCTTTCGACTATAGAAGGAATATGGTAAGGCAGCATATTCTGAGGGTCAAATAATTAATAAAAGGAAATAAATGCCAAAGACTGCAAAGGGACGAACAAAACGAAGTTCCTATGGCATGAGCATAATCACCGATTTTTTTTTTAGTCAAGAACTATATTATTTTTCATTGAGATTTTGTTTTTAACAATCACAATAGTATACCCATCTCACAAAATATACATTTGAGAACCCAGAAAACTCAAGAAAAATGTTTTCTACTTACAAATCTGCAATAAATTTATATTGGACTTGGTTTAATTCTTGATCTTACTCCAAAAGACAATTTAGAACTTTTTAGGACAATTTAAAACTTTGAACATGTCTTGTTAGTAATCTGGAACCCACTGGCTTGTGGCATAAAGATTTAAACTAGAGTTAAAAATGCTTCTCGGGAACTTCAATTAACTAGCATCAATTTGTTGCTCCCTGACCTAACCTTCAGGAAAAAAAGAATACTTAAAAAACACTTTAGCAAGGACGGTCCATTCATTGCCTGATGCCATCTGGGAACATAATGGCTCAATCCTTTTGCCCTCTGATAAATGGAGCAATCTTACTTGTTATAAAGAGCACTTTAATTCCCTCTGATATTTTTATTATAGATTCTTTTGTGGCAGAACTCACTTGCAGTAATACATATGTAATTTGGCAAATCCAAATGGAAAATCTGGCATCTGAACTACCCTCCTTACTAGAAGAAATGCTGAACATACAAAATATTAAGGCACAATTTGTCCACTTAATTTTTTGACATCAAAAGTGAAATTTCAAATTAGTTGCCAGAATGTTAAAGATAGGTAACAATATTAAAGAATTTAATGAGATGAACACTAGTAATATTGTTTAATGTTCCCAAAGCATCATAAAATGTAAAACATGTGTCATAAAACATCCTTCTTGACAGTTTGAATACTTCCTGACTTGAAATTGAATCAATGCAAAAACCCTGGAAATTGTAAAACAAATATTTCTCTTTTTACTGAAATTTGCAGTAACTACTAGGCATTAATTTTAGATTAACTTGTTAAGGAGAAAGGCAACAAGACTGAGCGAGTAAGAAAGGTCTTTTATAACATGCCTTTTTGAATGAACTACAACACAAGCTAACACCTAAATCACTATCTTTGAGGTAATCATTGGATTTCTATATTGGAATTGAAAGGTTTTTCTATATCTGATCTTGATAAAGAATATAAAAATTAGCTTATTTTATATTTTGGGTTCATATTCAATTAGCTTATATTTTAGAAATTTTAAATAGATTTTTGTTTTAAAAGGCATGTTGTTCATTTTCCTATCTTAGTCATACTTTAAATATACAACAGGATTACTTTATTTTCTACATTTCATAGAAACAAATGCTTCAGGATTGCTGTATCACCTCTGGGATCTTATGGGGTCAATAACTAATACCCCTTCCTTCCCTTCTTGGATTCAGAACCAATTAAAAATAAAACACAGGAGACCGGCAGACAGCGATGTAAATGACAACTTTGTGACTGATCAAACAGACTAGAGTGGCTTTAAATAAACCTCCACCCAAACAGTTTCTCAACGTTCCACCCCTCAGAAAGACAGACACATACTCAGTGACAGTCAGGCCTGCAGGCTTTTCTCAGGCTGGGAGTTCACTTGAGTACAAGAGAAAGGAGGAGGAAAATAAAGGAAGTACTTTTAAAGAGAAAGAAAAGGAAAAATCTGGCTTTCTCCTTTCTTTCTCCCTAATCTGCAGTCTAGAGGATGTGTGATTTATCCTCTTTACTTTTTAACTATGTCTTTTCCTGCAAGGAGTGCATCCAACTAATTTGTATTCCATTTCATAAAATATCTACCTCTTTTTCTCATTTTAGTGTTCTGAGACCAAGGATAATAAAGGCATATAGATAAGCCTGTTTTCTTTGTGAAGTACTAAGGATGGACAAATGGTAGATGGATGGACAGATGGATAGCAATAAATACACACAAAATATTTCAAGAAAATATTGCATTTAGTACAATCTTTTGTATTATGAAATAAAAAAGGTTATAGTCTATATAATGCATACTAACAAAATTAGTTACAAAGTAGTTGTTCATCTGCTTTTAACGGTTATTTGCCTTCTTTAAATCTTTTTATGCATCACAACATACAGCCTTGGCGCAGAATGCAATTTTCTATACCCTTTGGGACCTGCTATTTCCTGCCTGTTTCATCTGGTCATGCAGTTCGATGGTGTCATCCTTGTGAATAATTGGGCTCACATGAGACTGATAACACAGGGATTTTGGATTTTTGCATTTATGAAGATCCAAAATAGTTACAATTAAATATATTTGGAAGAAACTAAAACTAATTTTAAATAACCATTATTGTGATAGGAGAGGGGTTCTAGCATACCAATTTTAGGAAATGCAAAATGAATTATCTAATCTCCTTAATTATGTAAAGAGTATTTTAAAATATTCAACATTAAATTTTAAATGATTATTCAGTAACATCAAATATTCATTATATAATCACTATTTAATCATTGTTCATAGTTGTTAATCCATTGCAATTCAAATTGAAGTTAAAAAAATGATTTAGATTTGCAGTTTAACCTAAACATTCTTCAGGGGCCACAAATCATGCTGCCAAGAAAATGGTCAGGAAAAATAAGAGGTACTGTTTTTATTTCCTGTTTACTTCCTTAGTGTTCTTTAAAAGGTAAAGATATTTAAGGGCTATTATCCCAAATATACAAAGAACTCTTAAAATTCAATAATAAGAAAACAATATGGTAAAACTTGGGCCAAAGACCTTTACAGAAATCTCAACAGTTATATAGATGACAAGTAACCACATGAAAAATTGCTCTGCACTACAAGTTATCAGAGAAATTCAAATTAAAATAGCAATGAGATACACATATAGACCTGTTAGAGGGGCCCAAATCTAGAACACTGACAGCACTAAATGCTGAAAAGGATGTGGACCTGTAGGAACTTTAATTCATCGATGGTGAAAAAGAAAAATGGTACATCCTCTTTGGAAGACAGTTGGGGGGTTCTTACTAAACATTCTCTTACTGTAGAGTGCAGCAATCACACCCCTTGCTATTTACTTAGAGGAGTTAAAACTTATACTCACATAGAACCCTGCACAGAAATGTTTACGGCAGCTTTACTCATAATTATCAAAACTTGAAAGCAACCAAGATGAGCTTCAGTAGGTGAATAAATTGTGGTACATCTAGACAATGCATGAAAGCCATCAAGCCATGAAGAGAAATGAATCTTTAATTTATACTAGAAGATGAAATAACCCAACTTTAGAAGCTACATGCTAGAGGGCCTCCCTGGTGGTACAAGGGGTTTGAGACACAGCCTGTGAAGCTTCTCCACAGCCTCTGCAGCATGAGTTCAATCCCCGGCCGGCCAGGGAGCAACCCAGATGGCACAGCAGACCTCTCCTGGCTCACCTGCTGCTCCCCTCAGCAGTGTACTTCCGTCTATCTGCCTGTTCTGTTCCCCGCTCTGTCTGTGGTGAATCCTCTCACCTCCCACACCTCTGGTCTGTGCCCCTGCTCTTGTATGCATAAAAAAATAAATCTTTAAAAATAAAAAGCTACATGCTGGATAATTCCAATTGTTTAACATTTTGGAAAAGGCAAAACTATGGAGACAATAAGCACAGTGGTTCCTAGGGATATGACAGATGAACAAGGAGAGTAAGAGGACTTTAAAGCTGTTAAAATAATTTGTAGGATATTAAAATCATGTACCTATATCATACTTTTGTCCAAAATGAATGTACAACACTAAGTACATATGAAACTCAACAACAGTGAACCCTAAGGCAAACTATGGACTCTGATTATGTCAATATAGGTTCATCATTGGTTAAAAAAATTTTTTAAAGTACAATTTTTGCAGTTTAGTCTATTATATTCTTCACTCATGCATGCTATTAATAATCAGGGTGGGTATGCTTGCGTGGAGGCAGAGGGCATATGAATAGTCTGTTCTGCCCTATGTTGCTATAAATTTAAGTCTAAAAATAAAATATTTAAAAAATGATGTCCTTTCTGGGCCTTCCCGGTGGCACAGCGGTTGAGTGCTGGGCTGCGAAGCTGCCCGCAGCCTCTACCCACAGCCTCTGGTTCGATCCCCGGCCACAAGGCGAGGGTGTCACATGGCACACAGACCTCTCCTGCCGCGCCCACTGCTCCCCTTGGCAGCATGGTTCATCTGTCTGTCTGTTCTGCTCTCCGCTCTGGCTCTGGTGAATTCTCTCTCACCCTCCTGCGCTTCTGACTGTACCCAGTGCTTGTATAAATAAATAAATAATAAATCTTTAAAAAAAAATCTTAAAAAAAAGATGTCCTTTCTCCATCCTCCTTGATGCCGAGTTTCCATTCACATGGAATCCCTTTGGATGTGTCTTAGTTTAGATCACTATAAGAAAATACTATAGGATAGGTGGCTTAAAATACTGTAATTTATTTCTCATTGTTCTGAAGCCAGCCTGATTGGATTCTGATAAGGGATCTCTTCCTGGTTTGCTGATGGCCCTCTTCTCCCTCTGTACTTACCCTGTAGAAAGAAGAGAGAAAAGCAAAGTCTCTCCTATTTTCTCATAAGAATACTAATTCCATCATGAGGATTCCCTCATGATCTCTTTACATCATGCAGGTACCAACTCTAAATATCAAACAAGGGGAATTAGACTTCCAACATGTGAATTTTGGAAGGACACAAATGGCACTGGAATCCAGTTTTGAGGTGCTCTTGGTCACCAAAGTAGCCCCAAACCTATGACAAATAAGAAGAAATAGGCTATGTCCTATCTGTAGCTCTATTTCCACCACTGACCTCTACAGGTAGACAGTTAGAAAGTTATATATTGCATGTCTGTTCTCCAAATTGCCACAACTGCCTTACAGATGTGTCAAAAAAGCCTCACCTGACCCAGAGCCAGTAGGAGGGGCTTGCCAAAAGAATGGAAGCAGGTGACTAGAGCAGGAGAGACCTTGCTAAGAGAATGAAAAAAATAAAAGTGTAATAGCAGTTAGAAATGAAAGAACAGAACTATTGGCAAAGTCTCATTAAATAACATCCTTGAACAATAACTAAGTAAATTAGTGGTAAGTGATTTATTATAATGGAAAAATAACAGAGTGTGAAGTCAGACAGACCAGGACATAAACTTCAAGTCCATACTAACACAGACTGTGCGATGTGGGACAGATTTTTTAAGTTCTCAATTTCGCAAGTGAAAAGATGTATTAACAATAATTTTATGATCGTGGTGAAGAGAAGCGCAATTTGCCTGGGATGTCAAAATTGTTTAATAAGCAACCCCTTTTCCTACCAATGTTCTTGTCATGTTAATAGTTTTTATAATTGATATAAAAAGCCATTAGAGCTCCCCATTTCTTTAAATTTAGCAGTGAAAGTAGCTCTACTTCAAGACCAATGTAAATGAGATATAGAGAAAGGAATGGCATACAAAATAGGGACAAGTAGGAGTGGTCATACGCTATGTTAAGGGGTATTTTATCACCATTTTTTTTAATTTTTTTATTTTCTTTTTTAATTTATTTAAATATTTTATATAATTCTTACCTCTTTTTTCATCTTTGCACAATGTATGCGTTTTCATTTTGGTTATATTCCCCATACAATTGCACACCCCCCCCCTTATTTTGACTCTAGTCCTTCCTTTTCCCCCCTAACTCCCACCTCCATAGTGTGTCTCTGGTTTATAGTTGCTTGTTGATTTTGATTTTTACTTTTTCCTGGTCTCTTATTTAGGTTTTCTAAATTCCTGCTATGAGTGAGACCATCTGGTATTTTTCTTTTTCTTTCTGACTTATTTTGCTGAGCATGATCCCTTCTATCTCCATCCATGTTGTTGCAAACTGCATGTGTTTATCTTTTTTGAATGCTCAGTGATATTCCACTGTGTATATGTACCACATCTTCTTGATCCAGTCATCCATTTTTGGGCATTTGGGTTGCTTCCATAGCTTAGCTATTGTAAATAGTGCTGCTATAAACATAGGGGTGCAGGTGCTCTTTGGAATGGATGTTTCTATGTCCTTTGGGTAAATACCTAGGAGTGGACTTGCTGGATCATATGGAAGCTCTATGTTTAGTAGGTCCAGAAATCTCCACACAGCTCTCCATAGTGGTTGGACCAGTTTGCACTCCCACCAACAGTGCAGGAGAGTTCCTTTTTCTCCACATCCTCACCAACATTTGTTGTTGCTAGTTTTTTTAATATGTGCCATTCTCACTGGTGTAAGATGGTATCTCATGGTAGTTTTGATTTACATTTCCCTGATTACAAGTATCACCATTTTTAAATGCAGCTGTGAGGTGATTAAAGAAATGCAGATGTATGGTGATAAGAAAAAACTGATTTTTAGTTTAAATTCTCTAACAATTTGAAATGATTCACTTCTTAATCTATGCCTATTAAAACCTTCCACGAACCACCTCTCTCACATTGATTACCATTGCTCATACAGATGAAGATGGAGGAGACCCAGAGGATATAAGAAACTAGCCAGTCATACAGCATCATTTTCATCCCTCTTTTAAAAAAAAAAAAAAGTATGCATTTGCCACTTATTTCAAGAACATTTGCTCCTTTCTAACTTATTTTGACTTTTATACTTAATTCTTGACTTTATGTGGTTTTCTTTCAAACTCTAAACTACCGTGAACAAAATCTATTCACCTTCAAAAGTTCCTGATAGAAGAAGGAAAAAAAAAAAAAAAAGAGCAGTAGCAAATCTAATGCATACACTTTGCAGGATTTCTATTTCTATTTTTGCCTCTTAGACAATACTCCTTGTCTCTGTTTAGTCTTTAGAGACTCCACTGACAATTCTTGGGATATAAATGATTCTCCAGAATAATGTGATAAGACAGAGTCACATTTATGTCATGTCATGTCACAGTTTAAGAGCATTCTGTTTCCTGATTCTTCCTCAAAGGAAAAAATATCAGCAATAGCTTTCTGGAGGTGAGGGAGGGAGGAACAGCTAAATGGTTGAATTTCTTCCTAGACTCTTTTTCCATTCAATGTAATGGTTATGAGATGTTTTCTTCAATGTGTATATTAAGAATCCATCCTGCCACTTACCAACTCAAAGAATTAAAAAGACAGGACTGCAACAAAAAGCATACACCTCTATTTCTACCACACATCAGGAAGTCATTCTACTCTGCAACAGCAAGCAGACCCTTTGGCAGCACATATTGAGATTCTACTAAAATTATTATGTACATCGAAAAAAATGGTTGTACAACTCAAAAAATATCAACTTCTGCAGCTCAGTCACTATTATCACAGATCAGCATGGTGTTTGGTGTCCTGACTTTCCAAAATGAATAAACTCTACTCTCGTTAAGGATAAAAAGACATCTGTCAAGGGAAGTAATTTTCTTTTCTCAAAAAAAATTTACTAAATGTATAAAGCTGTTTTTACTTCCTCTTTATTGGCCAATACTGAGAGAAAATTCATGAGAACCAGTTTCAAACCACCCAAATAAGGATGCCCTTAAAGAATTCTTACAATGTTATAATGGATAGTATCTCTTTCTAGAACTGCTTCTCCTCCATAAACAAGCTATGAAACAGTCCCAGTACACCTAGGTACAACACATGAAGTGTAAACAAAATATAGGCCCAAGATTTGGAAGGTCTAAAGCACTGCTGTCTTAAGTCTCCCTTTCTCTATGATTCTCCTACAGATACAGGATAACTAGGTATAAATAACTATATCCATGTGTTATTTTCAGAAAATCATGTAAAGCACCACTTGTTTTTCCTCAGAAGAGCTTGTCAATAACCATGATTTTTTTACTTCAAGGCAAAAAGATATATACTTAATAAATTATTTGGGAAAATATCCTCATAAAAAATTATAAAGAGCCTGGCAAGGGCCTTTAAAACCCCCATTTCACATTCCATTCTAGAGTTCACTAATGATTTGACTAAATGATAAGTGGCTGCATAATAAAAAAGCAACATAATAATATGCCTTCTAAATGAACAAGTATTGAAGCCAATTGAAATTTCAAGGAGAAAGATATCTTTATAACAGGTGAAAGCTAAAGTTTGAAGGGATAGGTACCACAACATTTGAGAAGGATCAGTAAAAGACAACCTAAAAGCAAACGATAATTATTTAGGAGATTCCAGGAGATAAATACTGTGGCCAGTGAAGATACCATGGCACAGAAACCAAATGAGTAAGAAGGGCTGGAGTTGTGGCAAGGCAATATGTAATGTGCAGCGATGTCCTGTCCAGGGCAGCAATTTGGCGTCGAACCAGGCCAGAAGTGATGGAAAATCATTATGACTGCCTGGCCAGTTCTTTAGCTGTGTCTGATTTTCAGTGTGAGAAAGGTATCTGAGGCCTAGACTTGTTAACTAATGTTTTTACCCCAAGCATCAGATGCTAATTTGTTAATCCAGAATTGCCAGCACAGCATAGTTGCTTCTCACTTCAATTACCTAAACTGATGGTTAGAAAACAAACCAGACTCCAACCATCTGTTTTATTTCAGATAAGAAAGTTAGTGTAGAAAGAAAAAATAACATGATATGCATTTGAATTAAACTATTGCTTGGATTTAAAAAAAAAAACCTCCTTGGTATAAAAGTAGTTTTTAAGTAAGAGGAAAAGCTCTAATTCACCTTGAAATAATCAGTTAGTTGATTCTCTATGAAAGGCATTCATCAAGAAAGTTTAATTCACATCTTTTATGCTTTGAGATTACTAATCACCAACCTTTTTGAGATTTATTTGAGCTAACAAATTCAGAAACATGATAAATTCATAATTTATTTTACAGTACATATATATGTATACCTTTAAAGATAGATACACACACACACACCCCTTTAAAAGGACATACATCAATTAGGAGGTTACATCTCAATAATTTATATCTTTCATTGTCTATAAAGATAGTAATATAATAGATTTTTCCTTACAGGAATAGAGAATAAAATCATTGTACAGTATGCCTAAAACAAATGCTTTAGAATATGAGGGTTCCCCCAAAGAAATGTTATAAAAATATACACCAACTTATTTCTATTCAACCACTAGTTCTATTAAGTACTTTACATCCAGAAGCTCTCAATACCACATGTAAAGTATATTTCTGAATCCTCTCTCACGTACTGTTTGACCTCTAAAACGATTTTAGAAGGAAACACATTTTTAATAGTGCTGTGAAACTATTTTTAACTATATAAAACCTGCAAAGAAAACTTTGGCTTGGCAAATAAACAGTGATTTAGGAGTACATGTATTCCAGCTATAAATGTAGGTTTAAGCTATTAACTGTTCTGCAATGTTTAGTTTGAGATATATCCCTACTCAAAAGCAATGTGCAACACTTCCACTTTACCACAGTGTTTTGGAGACAATATCATAGAAGTGTCAGTGTTGACCTTACATTGTTTACAATTTTTGGCTTTAGAGTAAGCATGGGTCAGAGATACAGCTCTACCATATAAGGCTTTGCGACCTTGAGTCTCAATTTTATCACTAGGAAATTGGATAAAAATCCTTTCTTATATTTTTGCTGCAAAGATTACACTAAAGACTATTTTCTGTATTCTTATAGTAAATAGTCAATAATTATTAGTTATGAAAATTGTGATTAATATTAAACAAGGCAGCAATGACAGCAAAATGACAGAACGGGGAAGTCCCAGTACTCTTTCCCCAAGAGAAACATTAATTTATCAATCATCCACAAACGAGTATGAGCACTCTAGAATTCAGGTTATGTGTTACCAAACCCCAGTGGAATATAGAAGTGGGGGAAAATGCATTGCAAATGTTAAGAAGAAAAGGTTCATTTTATCTGCAATCACCCCTCCCTCAACCTGGTAAAACACAGTTCTCAGAATCCCCTCCTTCAAAAGGTAAAAAGAGAGCAACTCACCCAGAGATACAATGTAGGTCATGGTGATTATAGTTAATAATTCCATAACAAATACTTGAGTGTTGCTAAGAAAGCAGCTCTTAAATGTTCTCACCACAAAAAAAAAAAAAAAAGGGACATGAAAATTATGTGATTTAGGGAGGTGTTAGCCAACACTAAGATGGTCATCATTTTGCAATATATGCCTGCCTCAGATCAACACATTTATACCCTTAACTTATACAATATTGTACATCAATTGTAATGCAATATAAGTGGTAAAAAATAGTTTAAAATAAATCAAAGATTCAAACCTAAGATATGAAATCATAAATAAGCCAAAAGTCTCTTCTCATTGGTCTTGGCAAGAAATTTTTTTTGACATGAAATCTAAAGCACAGCCAACAAAACTAAAAATAAACATGTTGGACTACATCAAACTAAAAGAACACTTATGCAAAGGAAACAATCACTAAAATGAAAAGGCAACCTATGAAATGGGAGAAAATACTTGCAAATTATACAAAACACATAAGGAACTAAGGACAAGAAGAAGTGAAATAATACAAAGTCTTATTTGTATGTGGTACTGGATAATGGTCTAAAGTCTCTTATACAAGATGAGAAGTTCCAGAAAATTAACTTGTCAGCATGGTGACTACAGTTAACAATACTATGTTGTTTATGTGAAATGTGCTAAGAGGAAAGATCTAAAGCATTTTCACCTCCTGAAAGACTGAGAATGGTAACTATGTGAGTTGATATATGCAAATTAGTTTTATTGTGGTCATTTCAATGCATAGATACATATATTACAAATATTGGCAGACCATATCTGATAAGAGGTTGATATCCAAATTATATATGGACCTCCTACAACTGAAAAGCATAAAACCAAATAACTCATTATAAAAACTGCCAAGGAATTCAGTAGACATTTCTTCAAAGACGACATACAAATGGTTGAGAGATACATGAAAAGATACTCAATATCACTAATCATTAGGGAAATGTAAATCAAAACCATGAGATTATCATCTCACATCAATTAGAAAGAGTCATCAAAAAAACAAAGATAACTAGTGGTTGCCAGAATATGGGGAAAAGAAGACCCTTGTACCCTATTAACGGGTAAATTGCATATTCTTCTGATCAGGAAGAAAAAAAGTACAAAAGGATGAAACTAGACCATTACCCAGTACCACATACAAATATCAATTCAAAATAGATTAATGACTTGAATGTAACACCTGAAACCATAAAATACATAGACGAAAACATAGGCAACATGCTCCTTGACATAAGCCTTAGAGAGGCCTGTGGGTATTCAACTGCAAAAAGAAGGGAAACAAAAGTAAGAAAATAGCACTACATCAAACCAAAAAGATTCTATGCAGTGGGGTTAAAAACCACTATCATCACAATGAAAAAGACATCCTTCTGAATGCGACAAGATATTTGCACACCAAATGTATAAGGGATTAGTATCCAAAATATATTAAGAACTCCCAAGGCTCAACAACAGAAAACAACCCACATAAAAAATAAGCAGAGACCTAAATAGACACTTTTTAAAGAAGACTCAATAGACAAGCCCTATAGAAGACATGCAGATGACTAACTGGTACATGAAAAGATATTCATTATCTATTATAAGGGAGATGCAATTCAAAGAATTTTCTTTAGAATCAAGAATGACACAAAATGGTCACTACCTTTCTTAGACTCAACATTGTATTAGAGGTCCTGACCATCATAATAAAATAAAATCAAAATTTATTACAATTGGAAGAGAAAGAAACAAGTTATTATCAGGTTATATCATTTAGATAATTATATAATAAATAGTATCCCAGTGTTGCTAGAAATCAAGATAGAAATACTTTAAATAAAAATATAGAAGTTTGGGGGCCTCCCTGGTGGCACAGGGGTTAAAGTCTCCACACTATCAAGCTATTGCTAGTCATTGAGGCTGAGGGCCTGAGTTCGTTCCCTGGCCAAGGAGCTACCCACATATAGCACAACAGACCTCTCCTGTCTCACCCGCTGCTCCTCCCAACAGTGTATTTCAGTAGATCCGCCTGTTCTGCTCCCTACTCTGTCTCTGGTGAATCCTCTCACCTCCCCGCTGCACCTCTGGCCTACACCCCAGTTCTTGTATGCATAAAAAAAAATTTAAAAAAAGATGTTTTATCTCTATATATCAACATAAATAGAAAACATAATTTAAAATGATATTTTTCTGGGGCCTTCCCTGGTGGCGCAGTGGTTGAGTGCTGGGCTGTGAAGCTGCCCGCAGCCTCTGCAGCGCCAGTTCCTTCCCTGGCCACTGGCAAGGGTCCCACATGGCGTGCAGACCTCTCCTGCCACCCGCTGCTTCCCCTGGCAGTGTATTTTGTCAGTCTGCCTGTTGTGTTCGCCACTCTGGCTCTGGTGAATTCTCTCACCCTCCTATGCTTCTGACTGTACCCAGTTCTTGAATAAATAAATAATTAAAAATAAATAAAATACAATAAAATGATATTTTTCTGTAGCAACAAAAAATTCAAGTACCTAAAAATAAATCTAATGAAAATTGAATAAGCCTTAGAAAGGAAGACATTTTAGAAAAGAAAACAAATGAAAGACAGGCCATACAGCCATAAGCCCACAGATTCATATGCACACACAATCACATGAACAAACCCAGGATTCTTACGGCAGAATGGGAGTGTCTGTTCAGTGGGGCAAAGATGGATTCTTCAACACATGTTCTGGGCAACTAGTTGTCAAATAGGAAAAAAATAAAAATTTATTTCTACCTAATCACAAACAGCAATTTAAAATTTAAAGACATATAATTGAAAGGAAAACCCATTAATAAAAATCCTTATCAGAATACCATGGAGCAAAATATGTTCAAGACTTGAAGATTTAAAAAGAACATAGCTTAAAGGGAACCATGAATTTTACTATAGTAAAATTAGTAACTTTTGTTCATCAAAATTAGAATAGAGAGCCGTAAAATAGGAGACAATATTAGCAATATGCTTAAACCACAGAGGTACGTTATTCAGAAATGCAAAAATTCTATGAACCAGTAAGGAAAAGACATTTAAATAGGAAAAAACTGACCATAAAAAGACTGTTCACATATAAATTCCTATATAACTGTATGAAAAATATTCAGCTCAATAATTAAAATGAAAATGAAAATCACAAATAAATACCCATTTATGCTCTCAAGAGTTGTAAAATTAAGAAGTCAGATGATACCATGTATTGACTAGGACGTACACTAAAAAAATTCTCATCCACTGCTAGTAGGAGGGTGAACTAGAACAACCCCCATTTCTGTGTGCCAAGTATAGAGATGTCATGGCTCCTGTAGTGTTTTAGAAACTCTACAAGAAGCGAACAACAGAGCACAGTGGTTAAGAGCATGGACTAGATAGCCAGGTTCTCAGGACTGAGAGCTCATCTTTGCTACCTTTTAACTGTATCTTAGTTCACTTATTAACATTATTATGCTCTAGCCCTCTCATCTGTAAGTTGATAATAATAGTACATACCTCACAGGCTTGTGCAGGTATTTAAATGAGTTCATGTATGTACAGTGCTTGAAATAATACTGGCATGTATTATTATAGCTTTAGCAATTGTTCTCATAAAAGATTAATCATAATTTAAAAAACTGCAACATGGCAATTATTTATCACTAGTAGACTGGATTATCAATCATGGTGCGGATGTGTATAAAAATATGTTTACACACATGTGGATTCATAAGCATACGTTCATAAGCAAATGGGTTACTCCATGATAGTAAATATACATAGGCTTTCTCAATAAGAAGGAAAAAAAGTAATAAGCAACTCACAGAATGCATACAAAATAATTTCACAATAGTACACAATATGATGTCATTATTTTTTAAAAGGTACAATGGTATATTACACAAGGAAATGTGTGTTTCATAAAATTAGAAAGCAAAGAGAATGATAAACAGATTCAGAATTTCAGAATGGTGATGCCTGCTTAGAAGCTAAGAGAGGTGTGGAAGCCAGGGGAGTCATCCACAGGTTCTTATAATGCTAATAATATTCTATTTCTTAGTCTGGGTGATGGAAAAAGTAGAGATATTTTAGTTTCCAAAGTATACACACACCTCTTAAATTTTATTGTTTAAATTTTATAAAAGGATTTTTTTCCATTATGAAATATTTGGGTTATAAATAGTGCTTCTTTAACTACTTTTAATTACTTGTCACTTGCCTTATGAAAAAGGAAATTATTTCCTCTCTCAAATACTTCCTTAGAAATATGGTCCCAAGCACAGGAATTTTTTATATCCCTAAGAAACTAAGAGATGAGAATCTTAGCTATTATGTTTCCTACCCCTATTTTTGACAATTATAAAGGAGTGTTTTTAAAAAGCTGATTCAAGGGGCCTCCCTGGGGGCACAAGGGGTTAAGCACAGCATTAGGGGGCTATCTGCAGTCTCTGCAGCACAAGTTCTGTCCCTGGCCGGCCAGGGACCTACCCACATGGCACAGCAAACCTCTCCTGACTCGCCCGCTGCTCCCCTCAGCACTGTATTTCAGTCAGTCTGCCTGTTCTGCTTCCCACTCTGTCTCTGGTGAATCCTTTTACCCCCTGAATCTCGGGCCTGTACCCCAGCTCTTGTATGCATAAATAAATCAATCTTTAAAATAAATAAAATAAAATAAGCTGATTCTAAACAACCTAACTGATGATGCAAGCCATCTGACCCAGACAGATAATTTCTGTTATACACCTCTCTTCTTATTAGCAATTTCTGAAATAAGACTGGAGCAGCAGTAAAAATGAAGGAAGGAGATGGAGATAAGGATAGAATTATGAGCATTAGAAAACATTAAACTTTTAAGGCTAAATCAGCCTCAAAAAGATTTTACCTATACTTACTAATAATCACTAAAATCACAGTGTCTGTAACAGAAAACAAACCCTGGTAACATTAAGGCTGAAGTCATTATTTCACGTCTCCTCTTTTCCTTATGCAATGCAATAGGTCACATCTGAGGTGAGACAGCAGCACTCTGAGACTTGCAGCACTGCCTGGGAGCTTTCATGATTCACACATTGAGCTACTGGATGGGGAGTTTCTAACAGAGAGAGTCAGAATAAAAATGAAGGGAAAGTAGCACAATGGCATTTTTAAAATGCTTATTAGATGTGACATAAAAAATGTATTCTAAGGCCTGTGTTACAAAGATTTTACTCATAATTCTAGGGTAAAAAAATGTTAAGCATGACTGCACAGAAATGATAAGGCACTGATTTATGTATAGACTAGGGGAGACAACAATTTTTTAGTCAGACTATTCTATCATACATTATAAAATAGCTTTTCCTTTTTACTGTTTAGTTTAATAAATCTTCTTGTCTACTAATCTGCAAATTGCTGGCTGAAGCTACAGGCCATGATATTCTCATTGAAATAAAGTCTATGGGAGAGGCTCCTGGCATGAACCAAAATCCTATCCAGCATACATTTTTTTCTGTCCCCTGTAGGCCCACTGAAAGATTTTATTGTGTTTACTTAGTATTTAACACACTAGAGAAATTTCCATTAATGTTTAAAGCAGGTAAAACCTCTATGAGAACCCAAAGTCTTTTAAAAGCTTTGAAAAGTTTTGCACTTTTAAATTAGCCACTCTTCCGATCAGGACAGATAAAAGGAATAACACACAAACAAACCAAAAAAAAAAAATATATTAAAAAGAAAATATTTAGATAAAATAATAATGATGACTATAGTGTCTAATTTACAAAATTAAAAAAGGTAATAATGAGCATTGACTACAAAACCGTGTAAATGACAAGCAGAGATTGAAACCAAAGAGCTCTGAAGACCTGACATTTTAAAGTCAAGGCTTTGGAAGTTGGTAACTAGAGCAGCAGTTACCTGTTCTAGTAGTTCCTGTCTAATCCCAGAGAACAAGGGGAAAAGGTCTGAGAGGCAGTGAACTGGCCTAGACTTGTGGCAGCTGGGAGAAACAAGGAAGTTCTGAAGACCTGTTTTCTAGCACACAATTTTGGGGTGTTGAGTCTGAGCTAAAACCCTTAGGAAGCACAAAGATCCTACAAGTGAAGTTTGCAAAATTTCTAGAGATAAAAATCTTGCCATATACATAACACTCTGAGTCAAATCCAGCAAAAACAAGAAGTAACAGAACAAATAAATACCAGGAGTCATGAAGATTTTGAAAAATGTCAGTGCCAGCATTCAGAAGAGCCATGTGTGAGTAAAGAAAGAAATTATCAGGAATGGATAGAAAAAATTAAAAATAGAAATTCTGATAAGAATTTGCAATAAATTATTCAGTGACTGTTTAAAGTATCAGGAAAGAGAAAGTGTAATTTTAGATACATTAATAAATAGAATTAGTGGAAAGATACATGCAAATTTATTCAGAATGAAATCAGAGAAAAACATGAAAAACATGAAAGACTAAGAAACAAAAAGGACAGAATGAGAAAAACCAAACTATCTGTTGGAATCACAAAATATAAGAATGGAGGAGAGTCACTACATGAAGAGCTAAAGCCTGAGTAGTTTCCGGAATGGAAGGAAAAAATATGTGAACAAACTTAAAAGGCTGTTCAGTAGATGGAACAAGGAAATGTGCATTTGTTAAAAGAGAAAATTCAGCACAAAATGAGTTCATACCAATAAATCCTTTTCAAATTTAAATATTTTTCTTTTCCCTTGCTCTGAAAATTTTGGTTTTCTCTTGGACTTAACATTCCTTAGTTCTTTTATTCTAATAGAGAATAACAATCTCAATTTTATCATGAACAACGCAATTATCATCAGAAGTTAAAAAGTCTTAAGTATATAAATTTATCTTTAGAGTATAACCCAATAATTTAGGTATTGTGTTTGTTTTAATTTTCTAAGTTTATTTTCAAAACACACATTTGCATGCATTACAACGACAAACCCATAAAATGTGGTATATTCAGAGCAGTGTAACTTCTATTTTTATGTCCTCCACAGATTTTAAAAATGTTTTCATTTATTCATCCATTGCTTTAACATGACCATACAGATATATGTATTTGTATATATATGCATGTATAGATCTCTAAATATTTAGATATTATTTAGATATAAGCAATAAGAGGCCACACATATTTTATCTACTTTTATCTATTCTTTTACTCCATAACCGTAAAGAATTTCCTCATCCTTTATCTGAAGTAAATGAAATGTCATGGCATTAAAAATTCCATTGTGTGAATAATAGTTTTTAACATAGTCTCACACCCACATATCTATCAAAGGGGACTAGAAAATTAAATCTTCCAGCTGTTAATAGTCCCATGCAAATACCTTTTTGTATTTTTTGCCAGCACATCTTTGAGATAGACTCTAGTCAGAGGAACTGCTGGGTCAAAAATGAAAGACATGCATAATTTACTAGAAATTGCAAAGCTTCTTTTCATAATTGCACCATCTTGTATTCCCACTAGCAACATGACAATATACCTGCTTCCCCACCGGCTTTATCAAAGAGCATGTTGTCAAATTTTGCCAATTTAACTAAAAAGAATCCATTTGTAGTTTCAACTTTACTAAGTGGAAACAAAGTTAAGAAACTTTTCATATGTTTAAGAGTAAATATGCTTCTCTTTTTCTATGAACTGTTCATTTTTCTCTAAAGTTGTAGTAGTTTACCTTCTCCATTTTTAGAACTTCTGTATCAAATTAACTGTTTCTGAAATAAATTACAATTTTATCTAGTTTATTACTCATCTTTAACTTTTTTTGGACACTTTTTTTTTTAAAAGATTTATTTATTTATTTATTTACACAAGCACTGGGTACAGACAGAAACGCGGGAGGGTGAGAGAATTCAACAGAGCCAGAGCAGAGAGCAGAACAGAGAGGAAACACACTGCTGAGGGAAGCAGCAGGCACAGCAGGAGAGGTCTGTGTGCCATGTGGGACCCTCACCTGTGGCCGGGGATCAAACCAGAGCTGCAGAGGCTGCGGGCAGCTTGTTAGCCCAGCGCTCAACCGCTGCGCCACCAGGGAGGCCCTCATCTTTAACTTTGTTTATAGTTCTTTTGTCATCAATTTTTTGAAATGGTCAAATATACAAGTCTTTCTTTTCCTGTTTCTGTATTTTGAAGAGTTAAGAATGTTTTATCTACTCCCAAGGAACACATTCATCTTTTCTTCCAATACTTGTGCATTTTGATTTTAAGTTTGCATTTCTGCTAATTTATCTTGAAATATAGTGTGAAAAGGAATGGCAGAATTTTATTTTTTATACATCTAGTCAGTTATCTCAACATACCATTTATCAAAATATATGTATTTGGCCTACTTATTTGAAATGCTCACTTTATAATAAATTTTCACAAGAATTAGGATCTATTTTTAAAGCTTTTGATTTCTCTTCTCTTGACCTGAATGTCTGCTTACCTTCCAATAATACATGATTTTAATCATTTAATCATGTTTTAATATCTGATAATGCTAGTTCACCCTTATACTTTTCTTACCAGGACATTCATGGCTGTTCTTATTTGTTTTTCCAAATTAAATGGCTAATCAACATGCTTATCCCCAAAGAGAAAAACTAAATGATATTTCCATTGGAATGAATTAAGTTTCATAATTTAGATAATATTAATGTCCATATGCCCTAAGCCTTTCTTTGAAGGAATATATTATAGTATATAACCATAAAACACAAGGTCAATTAGAGGACATAACAATAGAGAGGATCCCATTATAATAATATTCATTTGCAAACTAGAAATGTTCATACCGGTCTGAGGAAAGTTGTAGAATGCTCATGAAAAGTACAAAAGCAGCTATAACAAAGGAAAAATAGATCATATTTTTGCATATACAATTCAGTATCACAAATATTAATTATTGTTTGCAAATACACGAAATCAGTTTTCAGTCCTAGTGGCATGATTAGACAATTACCTCTTAACTATTCAGTCAATGAACGACTTTGGAATTAGTTCAGGAAGGAATATATATATTCACATATGTTCATGTCTGAAATTCTTTTGTTAACACTTTCTGAAAATAAGATGAAAAATTCAATGTCAAAACCCATTGGAAGGAAATTACAGAGTATTTAGTAGAATATCCTTTAACAAAATGTTACATATTTAATGCTATAGACAACATTCATGCTATTTACATATGGAAAAACATAGGCATCAAAAATTCTGAGTCTAAAATAGCTGGACTGTAAATGCAAAGAGGTTTGGATATACCTCACCGTAGAAGTTCTAAGAGGACCCCAAGACCTTTCAGGGGTCTGCAAGGTTAAGACTATTTTTGACATGTTTGCTTTTGATCACTATACCAACATTTGCACTTATGGTTCAAGAACAATCATGAGTAAAATTATTGGCATCTTCACATGAGTCAAGTGATATCACATTGTACCAGTAATTATATCTTTCACCACCACACACTCAGAGCACCAACAAATGAAAGGGGAAAAATATCCTTAAGGAAGCAATAGAAATTGTGATACTATTTAGTCTCAGCCCTTTGAGTACACACCTTTTGAATAGTCTGTGTGACGGGGAATTATATATAAAGTACTTTGCTGCATACTGATGTTTGATGGGTGCCTTTAGGGAAAGCACTCATAATTGTTTGAGTTGTAAGCTACATTTTCACAGTGCATTATTTTTACTTGGAAGAATGACAAACAAATGATAGTTATTAGATTGAGGATATCTGGTAGGACATTTCTTAACAATGAACAAAATGAGCTTGTCACCTCAAGGAAAAGAATTGACTAGATTTGCTGCCAATGATAAAATTGGAGCTTCCAATTGAAAATTAGAAATTTGGAAAACTTTTATCTGTCACCACAAATATACCCAATCTTCAGAGACTTTTCTGATAAGTTTGGTGTGCTATAAATAAGGAGGATTTATTGATACTATGTAATGTCAATATTTGGAAGAGCCCCTTAGCTCAGTGAATATTTCCAAATGATTAATAATGATGCTTTAAAGTTATACATTGTAAAACCCATTCAGATTGCATGATAAATGAACTTTAATGCAATACAGTAAGGTCATTGATACATGTGGTGGGCTAAGTGGTGGTTCCCATTAAGATATGTCCTTAATCCTTAGAACCTATATCTGATATGGCAAAAGATGTGATTACATTAATGATTTTGAAAGATGCTTATCCTGAATTATCTGGATAGACCCTAAATCCAAGGACAAGTATCCTTCTAAAAAGTAGGCAAGAAACAGATTTTATAGACAGAAGAGGCAATGTGACCACATAAGCAGATACTGGAGTGATGATGTCAGAAATCAAGGAATGCCAATAGCCATCATAGAACAGAAAACCTCCTGATAATCTCCAGAGGATGACAGTCTAACTGGCACCTTGATTTCAGACTTCTGGCCTCCAGAACGGTAAGAGAATACTTTTCTGTTGTTATAAGTCATTCTGTTTATGGTAATAGAAAACTAACACAATATACCTTCAGATTTCACATTGTAGCAGTAACATACAACTGAAGAGATGTGAACTTGCACCTCTGAATCATGTATAGTATAGTAAACCAAGCTTAACCTCAATAAATAGATATATATATAAATATATATGTATATATAGCCATAAAGAAACTACCATTTACTAGTTTACTATACCAAACTACCAATTACTGTAGTATATAGTACACTATTAAAGAACATTCACAATTACCTGAAAAGGCTACTAAAATCAGTTATATATGGCAAAAACAGACTTTCTCCATACATTTCTATCAACATAATATATAGTAGCAACTGATGCTTTATTTCAATAATTAACCTTCTACTAGGCCAGACATTAAAGCAATTTACTCAAATATAAAACAATGCCACTCCAATAATTTTATTTTGGAAAATAGTTAAATTTCTTAACTGTTTATTTTAATAAATTAATAGTTTCAGTATTGTTATTTTTATTTTTTATTATTTGAACATTTAACAACTGTTTTTTTATTTAAATATTTTATTTTATATAATTCTTACATATTTTTTCATCTTTGCACAATGTATGCATTTTCATTTTGGTTATATTCCCCATACAGTTGCACCTCCCCCCTTATTTTGACTCTAATCCTTCCTTTCCCTGCCCTCCCTCCCTCCCCACCCCCGTAGTGTGTCTCTGGTATATAGTTGCTTGTTGATTTTGATTTTCACTTTGTATTGATTAGTCTTTTTCCTGGTCTCTTATTTAGGTTTTCTAGATTCCTGCTATGAGGGAGACCATCTGGTATTTTTCTTTTTCTTTCTGACTTATTTCGCTGAGCATGATCCCTTCTAGCTCCATCCATGTTGCTGCAAACTGCATGTGTTTATCTTTTTTGATTGCTGAGTAATATTCCATTGTGTATATGTACACATCTTCTTGATCCAGTCATCCATTTTTGGGCATTTGGGTTGTTTCCACAGCTTAGCTATTATAAATAGTGCTGCTATAAATATAGGGGCGCAGGTGCTCTTTGGAATTGATGATTCTGTGTCCTTTGGGTAAATACCTAGGAGTGGACTTGCTGGATCATATGGAAGCTCTATGTTTAGTAGGTCAAGAAATCTCCACACAGCTCTCCATATGGTTGGGCCAGTTTGCACTCCCACCAGCAGTGCAGGAGAGTTTCTTTTTCTCCACAACCTTGCCAACACTTGTTGTTGCTAGTTTTTTAAATACATGCCATTCTCACTGGTGTGAGATGGTATCTCATTGTAGTTTTGATATGCATTTCACTGATTACAAGTGATGTTGAACATTTTTTCATATGCCTGGTGGCCATTTGCATTTCTTCTTCAGAGAAGTTTCTTTTTAGTTCTTCTGCCCATTTTTTGACTGGATTATTTTCTTTGTTTTTGTTGAGTCTCATCAGCTCTTTGTAGATTTTTGTGATCAGTCGTTTATCATTAGTGTTGTGTCCAATAAAAATTTCAATGACATTCTTCAAAGAAATAGAACAATTAACAATTATTGATGAAATTCATATGGGATCACCAAAAACCCCAAATAGCCAAAGATCTGAAAAAAAAAGAAGGGAATGGAGGCATCACACTCCCAGACTTCAAACTATACTACAAAGCCATAATAATCAAAACTGCATGGTATTGGCACAAGAACAGACACACAGACCAATGGAATCGAATAGAAAATCCAGAAATAAACCCACAGATTTATGGTCAACTAATCCTTGACAAAGGAGCAAAGAAAATGCATTGGAGCAAAGAAAGTTTGTTCAATAAATGGTGCTGGGAAAATCGGGTCGCTACATGCAAAAGAATGAAGCTTGACCACTACCTCATGCCATGAACAAAAACCAACTCAAAATGGATTAAAGAACTAGACATAAGACCTGAAACCATAAAATACATAGAAGAAAATATAGGTGAAACATTACATGACATGCACATCAAAGACATCTTTACAGACACATCACCCAAAGCAGTGATAGTGAAAGCAAAGATAAACAGCTGGGACTACATCAAATTAAAGAGCTTCTGCACAGCAAAAGAGACAACAACCAAAACAAAGAGAAACCCCACTGACTGGGAGTATTGTCATTTTTAAATAAAGATAAATACCTTATAATTTTCTCAGTTATGGTTTTTAATACAGTAAATACTAACAAATAACTCATGTAAACAAAAGGTCTTTGACATCCTCAACCTTTTTTTAGGCATACACAAGTCCCGAGAAGAAAAACAACATTAACCAATTTGTTATATTTACTATTTGCTATTCTATGCATTTATCAGACTAGCATCTGAGGGGGAAAAAATCTGTATCTCTATGAATTGAAAAGACTAAAAACAAAATATGAGAAAATCCAGAGTTTTCCATGAAGAGTATCTTTAAAAGAAGTTAAATTTCAGAGTGTATATTTATTAGCCTGAAACTTCTTAATAAAAAACTTCCTAATAAAATACACCTCTGGCCTGTACCCTAGTTATTGTATGCATACATAAATTTTTAAAATAAAAAAATAAAAAGATTGAAATCATTTCACCTTCCAATCAATAAAAAATAAAAAACTTAAAAGGAAATAACTATAAAAAAAAAAATCATAATCAGAATCTCTATTTCTTGCACCCTTTAAAAGATTACCGAGACAATAAATCTTCAATTCCTTTAAACACAAGATTATGGCTATTCCTTCTCTCATCACCTCCCACAATGGCTTCCAGATCTTCCCCATCCATTGCTTTTATGCCTTTTATCCATTCCCTTGTTTCCACATCACAAAGCCCCCACACCTAGTCTAAGAACCACAGAATATACTGAGGAAGTGAAGGAGAAAACAAATGAGTAGGTAAAGCCAGAAGTACCTTGTACAGGTTGTGGGGGTGGGGAGAAAAAAGGGGGTGATTTCCCAAACCATAATATTGGTACTGCATTCTTCAAGGATCAAATATCCCCATTTGTTATAAAGCAAGTGCTGCTTATTGATTTTCAATTTTTTAAATAAAGTATATGCAAAGAACAGAAAACCTAGTTATAACATGTAACAATATTATTTTGTAAAAATTGACAATGCAAAAATAATGATATAGTTGACGAAAATTAACATGAAAAAGAATAAATAGAAGTGTGAATGCACAAATTTCTTCATCTTATGTAATAGTGACCCAATAAATATTCAAAGCATTTTTCTCAAAGTATGGACCCTGAATAAGCACTGTCGGCATCATCTGAGAACATGGTAGAAACAAAAAGTCTCAGGCCTCACTATCGACATCGATGAAGACTGACTAACCTATTCCATAACATTACTACCTAAACATTCATTTCACGTGCTCAAGAGACCTGTGGGGGCCTTGAAGCGATATGATTCCCTCCTTTCAGTGGATGCCATGTAACAGCCCACAGTCACACAAAATATTTATTTTGATGTAATTCCCTCAACTGTCCTTGGTGATAAGCACTCTGACCCCGATCCCAGGGTGTCCTGCTTGTACTTCCTGTAGCTGAGATCCCCTCAAGCTTACCAAAACTCTCTCTTTGTGCTTGAATTAACAATGTAGCCTCAACCAAGGAACCCCAAGGCACTCCAATCACAGCCCTAAGTACAGACATGTGGCCCAGGTCCTGCCTTGCCCTTCTCTTTCGGTCCTGCAGACAAACCTGTGTGTTACAAACTTCTCTATTTTAATTCTCTTGTAGTCTTTTGTTGAACCATGGCTAACCAGTGAACAGCCCAACAATAATTAAATGTTTAAATTAAATAATTAAATGTTTAAATGTTAATTTAACAAAGTCACACAACCTGTTGAATCATATTCTACGGGTACAGCCTTGTCAAACTGGTTTAACAAAACTTTCAGGTGATTCTGTCAAACCCTCTGGGTAAAGTTTGAGAACCACCAATATGCACTTGTCACCTCAAGATTAAGTAAAAAGGTAGTCACTACAATAACTTTAAAACACTTTTAAAATATAAATAAGAAACCAGAAGAGGAATGTGTCAAGGCGAGGAGGAAGGCATTTAAATGCATTAATGACTTAGCTTTCATGGGAAATAGTTATGAAGTAACACAGAGTTGATAAATTAGTAACATTGATATAAGTATTAGTTATATGATAACAAAAGTTAAAAACTGCCGGGGACCAGCTTCCGGCAAAATGTCATGTCAGGGGTTCCTGAAAGGATGAGACAGCGTCGGCGAAAACGGAAGGGCTGAGGGGAAGGGGATGAGGTAGAATGAGGAGACACTGACACTTGGTGAGGTGCTAGTATCTTCTGCCGAGAGGTTCAGCAGGTTCTTTATTTATACATTTTTTGCAAGCAGTGAGATTACATTATCATGTGCACAGAAACAAAGCAGAAACAATCAGTGCATCTCTTTTTCCATAGGCTTTTGGCCACTACAGGCTCTCAGTAAGAAGGCAACCTTCAAGGTTAATAAAAAACTAAGCCTTACACTAAAACTCATTGTTTCAGCTAAACAATAACCTAAGACAATAGATAGCTGCCAGTACATCCCTATCAGCCAAAGCCTAAGCAAGAAAAGACTCCTCTTATTCACATGGCCTTCAGCTGGGGACCAGCTGCTACTCAGCTATCAGAACTTTTTTCTATTTAGAAACTCCTAACTCAAATAGCTTCATTTAAAAACTTTCCCAAGAACTATCTGACTCCACGAGGAAAGGAAATATAAGAGTTATAGGAATTCCAGAAGGAGAGGAGAGAGATGTAGGAACAGAGAAAATATTTCAGGAGATAATTGAAGAGAACTTCCCAAATGCGAAGAAGGAGCTGAAAATTGATATACAAGAAGCAAGAAGAACACCAAATTTACACGACGAAAGGAAAAATACAGCAAGACACATAATAGTAAAGCTCCCAAGAATCCAGGACAAGGAAAAAATAATGAAGCTGACAAGAGGGAAGAAACAGATAACATTCAGAGGAAAACCAATCAGGCTGACATCAGACTTCTCTGAAGAAACACTGCAGGCAAGGAGAGAGTGGAGGGACATAGTCAACAGACTCCAAGAAAACAGATGCCAACCAAGAATACTCTATCCCGCAAAGCTCTCCTTCCTCTATGAAGAAAGAATAAGGACCTTCCCAGACAAACAGAAACTCCGGAATTTCATTGCGACTAAACCACCACTCCAAAAAATACTACAAGGAATCCTAAAACCAGAACCTCACGGGGACGAATAACAACGAAAGAAGACCAAAAAAAAAAAAAGTTATTAAAAGAATAAATAAATAAAATCAAAGGAAAGACAAACACAATGGCAAATACAGATGCTAACATATCAATATTAACTCTAAATGTAAATGGACTAAACTCTTCAATAAAAAGACACAGAGTTGCAGCCTGGATTAAGAAACAAAACCCAACCTTTTGCTGTCTCCAGGAAACACATTTAGCTACAAAAGATAAAAATAGGTTCAAAGTTAAAGGATGGTAAACAATCCTACAAGCAAATGGACCAAAAAAGAAAGCAGGAACAGCTATACTTATATCAGATAAAACAGACTTCAAACTCAAAAAAATAAAAAGAGACCCCAATGGTCACTACAATATGATCAAGGGGACAATACTTCAAGAAGATATAACACTCATTAACAAATACTCACCTAACGAAGGAGCACCAAAATATAACAGACAACTGTTGTCCTCTCTGAAAACAGACATCAGAGAAAACACATACATAGTGGGAGACTTCAACACACCACTATCAACAATGGATAGATCAACAAGACAAAAAATAAGTAAAGAAACTAAAGCTCTAAATAAGGACCTAGAGCATTTGGGCTTAACAGACATCTATAGAACACTAAACCCAAAAAAAACGGAGTACACATTTTTCTCAAGCGCACATGGATCATTCTCCAAGATCGATCACATACTGGGGCACAAGACAAACATCAACCGATACACCAAGATTGAAATCATACCAACCATCTTTTCTGACCATGAAGGCATCAAACTAGAAATAAACCATAAAAAGAAGGCAAGGAACTCTCCTACCTCATGGAGATTAAAAACCACACTACTGGAAGACCACTGGACTAATGAGGAGATCAAAGAAGAAATTAAAAAATTCTTTGAATTGAATGACAAGGAGGACACCAATAACCTAAATGTGTGGGATGCAGCAAAAGCAGTAATAAGAGGAAAATACAGAGCAATAGAAGCTCACATCAAAAAACAAGAAAGAACTCAAAGAAACAACCTAATCTCGAAGCTCACAGATCTAGAAAAAGAACAACAAAAAAACCCCAAAACCAATAGAAGAAAAGAAATAATAAAAACCAAAGCAGAAACAAATGAAATTGAAACTAAAAAAACAATCCAAAAGATCAATGAAACCAAGAGCTGGTTCTTTGAAAAAATCAATAAAATAGACAAACCCCTAGCCAGGCTCACAAAGGAAAAAAGGGAGAAAGCACAAATAAACAGGATCATCAATGAAAGAGGAGAAATCACAATGGACACAGCAGAAATCAAAAGAATAATCAGTAACTACTATGAACAGTTATATGGAAACAAGTTCAACAATCTAGAAGAGATGGACAAATTCCTACAACTCTACAATCACCCAAAGCTAGATAAAGAAGAAATAGAACTCCTAAACAGGCCAATTACAAGCAGCGAAATTGAAATGGTAATCAAAAACCTCCCCAAAAACAAAAGCCCAGGACCTGATGGATTTACAAATGAATTCTACCAAAGATTCAGAGATGAATTAGTGCCTATCCTTCACAAACTCTTCCAAAAAATTGAGAAGGAAGGGACAATACCAAACACGTTCTATGAAGCCAACATTACACTAATACCAAAACCGAATAAAGACAACACAAAAAAAGGAAAACTACAGGCCAATCTCCCTAATGAACACTGATGCAAAAATCCTCAATAAAATTTTAGCTATCAGAATCCAACAATGTATCCATAAGATAATTCACCACGACCAAGTAGGATTCATTCCAGGGACACAAGGATGGTTTAACATCCGAAAATCAATCAACGTTATCCAACACATCAACAAAACGAAATATAAAAACCATATGATAATATCAATAGATACTGAGAAAGCTTTCGACAAAGTACAACACCCATTCATGATAAAAGCCCTTGAAATTCTTGGGATACAAGGAACATACCTCAACATCATAAAGGCCATCTATGACAAGCCAACAGCCAGTATCATTCTCAATGGTGAAAAGCTGAAAGCAATTCCATTAAGATCTGGAACCAGACAAGGATGTCCACTCTCACCACTGCTCTTCAATATAATACTGGAAGTCCTAGCCAGAGCAATAAGACAAGAGAAAGACATCCAAGGAATCCAAATAGGAAAAGAAGAAGTCAAACTATCACTATTTGCAGATGATATGATAATATACATAGAGAACCCCAAAAACTCCACAGAAAAACTAATTCAACTCATCAATCAATTCAGTAAAGTGGCAGGATACAAAATCAACACGCAAAAGTCAGTAGCCTTCCTATACACAAACAATAAATCTGAAGAAGAAGAAATCAAAAAAAATCCCTTTTATTATCGAAACAAAAAAATCAAATATTTGGGAATAAATCTAACAAAGAGGTAAAGGACTTATCCAAAGAAAACTATAAAACACTGTTAAAAGAAATAGAAGAAGACACGAAGAAATGAAAAGACATCCCCTGCTCATGGATTGGAAGAATAAACATTATTAAAATGGCCATCCTACCAAAAGCAATATACAGATTCAATGCTATTCCAATCAAAATTTCAATGTCATTCTTCAAAGAAATAGAACAATTATTGATGAAATTCATATGGAATCACCAAAAACCCCGAATAGCCAAAGCTCTCCTGAAAAAAAAGAAGGGAATGGAGGCATCACACTCCCAGACTTCAAACTATACTACAAAGCCATAATCATCAAAACTGCATGTTATTGGAACAAGAACAGACATACAGACCAATGGAATCGAATAGAAAATCCAGAAATAAACCCACAGATTTATGGTCAACTAATCTTTGACAAAGGAGCAAAGACTATGCAATGGAGCAAAGAAAGTTTGTTCAATAAATGGTCCTGGGAAAACTGAGTTGCTACATGCAAAAGAATGAAGCTTGACCACTACCTCACACCATATACAAAATCAACTCAAAATGGATTAAAGAACTAGACATAAGAGCTGAAACCATAAAATACATAGAAGGAAATATAGGCGAAACACTACGGGATTTGCACGTCAAAGACATCTTTACAGACACATCACCCAAAGCAGTGATAGTGAAGGCAAAGATAAACAGATGGGACTACATGAAATTAAAGAGCTTCTGCACAGCAAAAGAGACAATAACAAAAACAAAGAGAAACCCCACCAACTGGGAGAACATTTTTGCACCCAACACTAATGATAAAGGACTGATCACAAAAATCTGCAAAGAGCTGATGAGTCTCAGCAACAACAAAGAAAATAACCCAGTCAAAAAATGGGCAGATGAGCTAAAAAGAAACTTCTCTGAAGAGGAAATGCAAATGGCCAACAGGCATATGAAAAAATGTTCAACATCACTTGTAATCAGGGAAATGCAAATCAAAACTACCATGAGATACCATCTTACACCAGTGAGAATGGCACATATTAAAAAAACTAGCAACGGCAAATGTTGGCGAGGTTGTGGAGAAAAAGGAACTCTTCTACACTGTTGGTGGGAGTGCAAACTGGTCCAACCACTATGGAGAGCTGTGTGGAGATTTCTGGACCTACTAAACATAGAGCTTCCATAGGATCCAGCAATTCCACTCCTAGGTATTTACCCAAAGGACACAGAAACATCAATTCCAAAGAGCACCTGCACCCCTATGTTTATAGCAGCACTGTTTACAATAGCTAAGCTTTGGAAACAGCCCAAATGCCCAAAAATAGATGACTGGATCAAGAAGATGTGGTACATATATACCATGGAATATTACTCAGCATTCAAAAAAAATAAACACATGCAATTTGCAGCAACATGGATGGAGCTGGAAGGGATCATGCTCAGCGAAATAAGCCAAAAAGAAAAAGAAAAATACCGGATGGTCTCACTCATAGCAGGAATCTAGAAAACTTAAATAAGGGACCAGGAAAATGAATAACTATAAGAAACTGAAAATCAACAAAAAACTATGAACCAGAGACACTTTTTGGCGTGTGGGGGCGGGAGGGGAGGGATTGGGGTCAGAATGGGGGGTTTGCAATTGTATGGGGTAATATAAAATAAAATTTATTATTTAAAAAAAAAAAAAAAAGAAAAAGAAATTTAAAGGTTAAATATATTCCCACAAGATTTAAACATTAAATGAACTGTCTATTAAGGAAATTATTTTTAGGAAACTTATATATACTTTTCCAGGCAGAGGTTTCATTTTGATGGGAGATGATTAACACATCATATAATTCTATATCATTTTGGGGAGCTAGGAAAAAAAGAAAAAAAAAAAAAGATAAACACATGCAATTTGCAGCAACATGGATGGCGCTGGAAGGGATCATGCTCAGCGAAATAAGCCAGAAAGAAAAAGAAAAATACCGGATGGTCTCACTCATAGCAGGAATCTAGAGAACTTAAATAAGGGACCAGGAAAATGAATAACTATAAGAAAGTGAAAATCAAAATCAACAAAATACTATGAACCAGAGACACTTTTTGGGGAGTGGGGGGCGGGAGGGGAGGGATAGGGGTCAGAATGGGGGGGTTGCAATTGTATGGGGAATATAAAAATAAAATTATTTAAAAATAAAAATAAAAAAAAAAATAAAAACTTTCCCAAGAAACTTCAAGAGAAGGCAAAAGAAGGACCCACTACAATTGTTGTGCTGGATTGCTTGTCAGGCATGCACAACAAACCATCTTCCACTCTCAAGTGGGCCAAACTGCCCAACAACTAATTTCTAAACAGACAATTTTCAGTGCCATTTACTGACAGTATGCTGATACATATAATTTATTGCCTAATATACTTTCTGATAAATTTTTCTCTCTATGACCAAGAACAAAAAGCAAAGGGATGCCAGATCTTCAGCCCCACGGTGTGAGGCCCTTTCTCTTAGCTGCTTGTCAGTATCCTATCTGGCTGGGGCAACAATGCCCCCTGCAGCAAAAAACAAATTGTTAAAAAGTGCCTGTATCTCAGGAGTGGGAAAGAGAAATGGTGGACATGTTCATTTTTCATTGTACACCTTTCTCTGGAGTTTGCTTTATCTCAACTACTTTATCAATTTAAAATATCCAGTGTTTAATTTATAGATCTATGGAAACTCTTTCCCCAACAATCTCTAAATATTTAATTGAGCATTTTATTTGTGTCTCTCATCACATTGAAGAGGCTGGATTAAGAATATTCCATCTAAATTCTATCTTTGCCAAGATTGAGATGCGAGGTCAGATGACATCGGGATTACCAGGGCAAAAGCTGTATCAAAGCGAACAAAGAAGTCTTTATGCCGGGTATTCCAATAGAAAGGAAAGGCTGAACTCAACTTTTTAGAAACAAAACAGGAGAATTTTTAAACGATGGGTGAGCTAGTGGAAAAGCACGAAAGACATTAGGGAGTAGGTTGATCAGGGAGAAGTATGGAGTAGCATGGGTGACTGCTGAGTACCCAAGTGTTTTTTTCTGCAATTAGGCCATCTGAGTGTGCTAGTGGTGCCTTTACCCTTCCACAGAGATTGAGAGATAAGGGTGCTTTTTTTTTTTTTTTGTTATTTATATTTGAAAGGTAATTCTCTAGTCCTTAAGAAAGACATTCCCAGGTCCTAAAACTGGCAAGAGTTTAGGAGCAGGTTTACATACATTTCAAAGGGTCAGAGAAATAATGTCCAATTGCAAGTTTTCTAAAGTACATGCTGTTAGAAAAGGGAGCTCAGGGGCCTATGGTAGGAAAGAAATCTAACTACAGTTTAGTTAAGCTGAGGGAATATAAGGCCATATTGGCCTTCAGTAAAAATATTTCATGTGCAAAAGTACTGCTGGTGAATGCATGTTCAAATGTTGACACATTTTCTCATTTCTTCACCTCTAAGAGCAGTCTAGGAAAAACCTGCTATTGGAACTCAAATATGCAGTTATCATACGAGACATTCACAGCATACATGCCCCCTTGTTGCTCTATCTTTTCTCTGACTCTCAGACCACACTTGCCTATGGAAATGATGTTTGAGGTACACAAGGAATGACTCCTAATTGATCACTTTAGCCCTCAGAGGTTTTCAGACAGTGTCATGCAAATGGATTATGTCCAAACAAAATTGATTAATGCAATAAATAAGTATTTCCTCCAGGAAGATACATATCAAAGAGCTTACAGCAGAATCTTAGAACCTGTATAGGATCAAAATCAATTCACAAAACAAATCTATGTAATCTCATCTCCAGTATATTTCAACAGGCAAATCAAGCTTTCAAAAACAGTCTCAAGCCCAACAAAGAGAATTCATGCACATAGCTCTCAAATGCCATAAGTTTCTATAACTTTTTAAAAATAAGCAATACCCATAACAAAAAAAAATATGGAGATGGCCGAAATTAATTTCATTATGAAGCGTTAATATGCACTGTATAAATCACTTAGCAAATCCCTGACCTTTGTGAAGAAAGAAGTTTATATTGTCACTACTTACCTTTAAAGTTTATCATCACATAAAATGTCTTCATAAAGATAAGTAGATTATCTCATGCTATTTGGGTAAAAATGGTTAGGTTATATACACATGGGGTGATGCACACACAGAAGACTGCTAAAAAAACTGATCTTATATGAATTATTTCATAATTATTTTATTTCCTTTACCATCCTTTACCTAACTTCATGAATTTCCCATTACTTTCAGAGAATAAGTTACTTGTTTTTTAGAAATACTCTCCCCAGCTTTATGTCAGTCTCCTTGAATTCTCCAGTTACTCAGAGTTTAGTCCTGCATGTCTCTTATTCATATTCTCACCTGGAATATTTCCTATATCCATTTGGATCTTATCAGATAGACAAGTTTCCACAAGCCAAAAACAAAACAAAAAAGATAAACACAGCAAAAGATATTATTTAAAGGAATCTGTGTTAGTTATCTATGTTATGTTAGCTATGTCATCACATAATAAAATACTCCTAAACTTAGTAGCTTAAGAAAAAAAAAAAAATTACCATACCATTTCTGCAGATCAGGAACCCAGATGTGACTTACCTGCGTGATTCTGGCTTAGAGTCACTATGAGGTTGCAGCCAGGATGTCAGCCCTGTCTGTAGACACCAGAACGCTCAACTAGACCTAGAGGATGTGTTTCCAAGGTAGCACACTAATATGGTGCTGTTGAAGAAGAACTCAGGTCCTCTTCATGAGTTGCTTGAGTGTCATGATGTGGTGGCTAGTTTCCCTCAACACAGCAATCTGTAAGAGACCAGGGCAGAGTTACATTATGTTTTATGATCCAGCCTTAGAAGTTATACATCATTATTTTTGCAACATACTGTAAGTTACACAAGTCAACACCATTTCAAGTGAGAGAATTCTGCAAGGGTATGAATACCACTGGGTGCCATCATGCACATTACCATAGCACCCTTCCTTCATTCTAGCCTGTCCTACTTAACCAATGCCCCTCTCTAGTTTTGCTGCCAAACTATTAAAATATTTAATCTACATCTTTCATCTCTTCCCAGCTATTCTAATTCCTTTTATTTCCTTTACCATCTACTTCAATGCATACCACTTTACAGAATCTATTTCCTTAATGATTACCAATGATCTCTTCCTGCTAATTTGATGGTGTTTCCTTTTCTTCAGACATAGTCAATATCTCATATATAATGTTTAGTGTTACAAACCACACATTCCTGAAATTCTCTCATCCTTTGCCAACTTACTTAAAGGCTTCTGCCATCTCTCTGATGCCATCCCTGTTACCCACTAGGTTCCTAAATGTAGGGTATTCCTTAAGCTCAATTCCTCTGGTTTTCTTCCTATAGTATTTCTAGGCTGCTATGTACTCACTACTTCAGCTACGTTATCTATTATCTGATCACTAGCAAATCTTCATCTTCATTCCCACTACTACTAACCTAGTACAAGTCCTCCCTTTCTCACAACCAGATTAACATAGTCAAGTATTGATATAGCAACTTAAAAATATTGCTAATACTGACCAGCTTCTACTCTAACTGAACTGTCCTATATTTTAATGCTGAATCTCCTTTTAGAAGTTCCTTTATCTTTTTCAATTTTCAGTACAAGAAAATGTATTTAAATCATTACTGCTTTCAAATCTAAATTTTATAGACTTTTAAGCATTTCTTGTTTTCACATTTGGCTACCACACATAATTTCTTACTGCCCTGATTTCTTATTTCCCCTACATCTCTTCAGTGAGGGTAATACATTCACTGTCCACAAAGAACAAATTTCCATGGTAACTTTTATTCTACTACTTTCTTTAATATATCATGCACTCTAAGAGGGCAGGAAATCATAGCATAATTTTCTTTCTTTTTTTTTTTTCAGTATTGTTTTAGTCCATTTTCAAGATTTAAACAGCTCTGTGTCGTTGGGTCTCCCATTTTTTCCCTCCCACAATTCCTTATAACCTTGTGACCCTTTCTCCTTACCCTTCCCTCTTAACCTTAGAAGTCCCAGTTTATTATTGTCCTCTAGTTTTTGTATTTTGCTTTGTCCAATCACCTGCTGTGTAAACATCCAATATTCTTGTCATTCTTTTTTTTTTTCACTAGTACCAACATTTTATGGGTATATTCCTAAATTGACCATTCATTGTTTTTTTCTGGCATCTATCTTGTCATTTTAACTTGCTTTAATGTACAAAATTCCCTCAAATTCTTTTCATTTTGATATAAAAGGTAACAATTTTTATTTCCTTATGGATCAATTGTATTCTTTTGTGTAAACAACCTGCTCAGATCTGCTGCTCATTTATTAATTGGGGCTGTTGGCCCAATTAATTTTATTTTTATTTTCTTTTACTATTGAATACACTATTTGTGTATCTTAAATCCTTGTCACTTGTGTAACGTGAATATTTTGGGTGTCTTTTTAATCTACTTATATTTTCTTTGGCTATATAAAAGCTTTTTTAACCTGTGGTAATACCAATCAATTACTTGTGCTTTTAGGTCCCCTGCCATAAGGGTCAAATCTCCGAAATCATCTTTTATCACTGAGGTCATGAACTATCTCACAGTGCTTTCTTGATATATTTTATTGTTGCAGGTCTTTATCAAAATGTACCTCTATGCACAGGATCCAACTTCATTATTTTGCATGTTATCATCCAGTTTTCCCAACACTATTTGTTAAAGAGGCTCTCTCCTTTCCTGAGTACACGGTTGTGACTCCTTTACTATGAATATTCATATATATGTGGATTTATTTCTGTGGTCTCAATTTGTGTTCCATTAATCTATGTGTCTATTTTTATGCCAATAATCTTTTTTTAATTCCTGTTGCTTTGCAATATAGTTTAAAGTCTGGTAATGTGATGCCTCTGTTTCTCTTGCTATTTGAGGCCTTTTATGGTGCCATAAAGATTTTAATGTTTTTCTTCAATTTCCTTAAAGAATATTGTTGGTATTTTAATAGGGATTGAATTAAATATATATCACCTTTGGTCATTTTGACTATATTGATCCTTTCCATCTATGAGCAGAGAACATCTTTCCATTTCCTAATGTTAAAATCTGTATCTTTTAACATCATCATGTAATTTTCATTGTCTAAGTCTTTCACCTTCTGTGCTAGGTTAATTTCTTGGTACTTGATTCATTTTTTGAAGCAATTGTGAATGGAATTATTTTCTGAATTTCCCCCCTTGCTGCTCATAGTATATAAAATTACAACATATTTTTTTGTATGTTGATTTTGTGACCTGTTACTTTGCTATATTCATTTATTGTTTCTAATATCTTTTTGGTGGCATTTTTAGGGTTTTCTAAATATTGTATCATTTCACCTGTGAATGACAGTTTTATGTCTTTTAGATTTAGATCTAAATTGATCAATTTAGATTTATTTTCTGTGATTATTTGATTGCTTTAGCTAAAGCCTCTAATACTAAAATAAACAGCAGCAGTGACAATCATCATCCTGTTGCTAATCTTAAAGAAGAGCTTTCAGTTTTCACCAATAATATTACACTGTTCCCCAAATACACAAATTTCCACATTAGCCTTTTTACTATTCTCCTCACACAAAAAAGTCATTTCTCCCATACTATCAAATTTGGGAAAGCTAGTTCAAATTCCACAATTTCAATGAAATCTTCCTTAACTTATTTCCAATTAGAATGTTCTAGTCTTGAGTTCTTAATGCTCAATTAGGTATCCACATAACTGATTCTTCATTATATTCAATTTGTTTCTATATCTATGTTGCAAGTTTCTAAAGATGGGAGCCAGATTCTACATATTTTATTTCTTTTCAAACACCTAAATTGGTTTACAGTAACATGCTGAGCACATACTAGGCCCTGAATAGCTATATACTGGTTTACTATGTAAGGAATATAGCTAGAAAATTCCATGATTTTTGGCAGTGTGACTACAGGCAAAAGACTCCTTTCCAAAACGCATTATCTAAAAGTGCATTTTCCCCATGTATCAGTGGAAAAAAAAAAAAGACTGTCTTCTACCTTAGCCAGAGATTTGTTAAAAAAAAAAAAAAAAAAAAAACCTGGTAAAGGCACAATTTTTTAAAAACAGATATATATAAAATAATTGCTTCATCTACCAAATATAGAGGAAACCAGATCACATTCCAAAAGAAATTTGATAATTTTGCCTGTTGGAGGCTAATTAAAAAATTAAGCAATAACACAGCTGTCTTGGACTTACTAAGAGAAAAATTCTTATAAGCCAAAGAGAAAAACCTATTATATGTAACTGAAAAAAAATAGTGGTAACTATGACTATAGAAATATTTTCTTTTAAATCAAGCATATTAAAAATTGATGACTTAAAAATAACTATGACCGGCCTCCACAGTGGTGCAGCATTTTAGCACTGGGTTGCAAAGCTGCCCGCAACCTCTGCAGTGCCGGTTGGATTCCCAGACGCTGGGGGAGGGTCCCACATGGCGCGCAGACCTCTCCTGCCGCCTGCTGCTCCCCTCAGCAGTGTGCTTAGGTCCTTCTGCCTGCTCTGCTCCCTGCTCTGGTGAATTCTCTCACCCCCCTGCACTTCTGACTGTACCCAGTGCTTGTATAAATAAATAAATAAATCTTTAAAAATAAATAACTATGACCTATCTTTCAAAAATAAAACATATTTGTTGTTTCCCCCAAAGCCTCATGGCTTCTTGTGCCCTCCTCCTTTGGAAGTACTATTATATCTTGGAAACAGCATGAGTTTCCACAAGCAGAGGGAACTGCATTACTAGTTGAGTGACCTTAGGCAAGTTACTGAACCCTCTAGGAAAACTACAGACCTCACAGGACTGTTGTGAAAATTAAATGAGATTACATATCTGAAAGAAACTGGCATGGTATCTGACACATGCTGATCAATACATCTGAGTTTCTTTCATTCTGTTTAGCAGAGATAAGAAAAAATAGGAAGCAGAACAACACTGACTAGGAGGGAGGAAACAGGGATTTTCATCCAGCTCAGAGTCTAGTTAATAGTGTAGTAGGGAGAGTAACCTGTTTTCATCACCATTTTCCTCTCCTTTACTTTGACTATAGAGTCACCTGAGTTCGAATACGAGTATCTGGATTCTGGATATGAGTATCCAGAATCATGTATCTTTTGATATCAGTTTCTAGTTGCTTGTTTTACAGTGCCTTTGGGTAGATCAGACCCTTCTCTCTTCTCCATTCATCACTTACTTCTGCTCTAACTATACTGCAATATTCCAACATTCCTGACACCAGGACTCTTCTGTAAGTGGCTGCTGACCAGATCATCCCTAAGGGATTTGTAACATTCAGTGGTTCTGAGCCTCCTGGAGGTACAATGGGTTAAGTCTCAGCACTATGAAGCTATATGCAGCACAAATTCGATCCCCAGCCAGGGAGCTAACCCACATGGTGCAGCAGACTTCTCCTGACTCACCCGCTGCTCCCCTCAGCAGTATACTTCAGTCAATCTGCCTGTTCTGCTCCCCACTATCTCTGGTGAATCCTCTCAACCCCCTGCCCTTACACTTCTGGCTTACATTTTTTATTTAAAAGGTGTATGGTATATTAGTTTTCTGTGACTGCTATAACAAACTACCACAAACTTGCTAGTTTAGAACAACAGAAATTTATTCTCTCATAGCCAAATTCTAAAATCAAAGTGTCTGCAGGACTGCACTCCCACTGAAGGCTCTGGGGAAAATGACTCTGGCCCCTTTCAGCTTCCGGTGGCTCCGGATCTCATTTGGCTTATGGCTGCATCACTACAATCTCTGCCACCTCTTCACTTGGCCTTGTCTGTAACTGTCTTCCCTTCTGTCTATAAAATCTGCCTCTGCCGAGCTTTTATAAGACATTTGTCACTGGATTTAGGGCTCACCTAGTTAATCCAGAATGATCTGATTCATGATTCTTAATTAAGTTACATCTACAAAGGCTACTTTCACGTAAGATCATGTTCACAGGTTCTGGGTTTGCATCTATACTTGCATATATATTTTGGGGACATTATTGAACCCACTACAGGTGGTGACAATCACTTTTTTTTTTTTTTAAGATTCATTTATTTATACAAGCACTGGGTACAGTCAGAAGCGCAGGAGGGTGAGAGAATTCACCAGAGCCAGAGCGGAGAGCAGAACAGGCAGACTGACGAAGTAAACTGCTGAGGGGAGCAGCCGGCAGCAGGAGAGGTCTGCGCACCATGTGGGACCCTTGCCCGGTGGCTGGGGATCGAACCAGCACTGTAGAGGCTGCAGGCAGCTTCACAACCCAGCACTCAACCGCTGTGCCACTGGGGAGGCCCGACAATCACTTTCCAATAAAATATAGGTACTATAAATATTGTGTGCTCAAATGTCAAATTTTTCAATTGTTTACAAAAAATAACATTGCAATGAAAAATTCATTTTAAGATGTAGCTTTACAAGGTGAGTTTAAACAAGTTTAAACAGCAATCTCTTCAATGTCTCTATTTCTTCTACATTATCATGTAATTTTCATTTTTCACCATGTTCTAATTTGAGCTACTTCCTTAATCAGGTCAAAATTAATGAAAAACAATTCTTACAAATGACTCATTTCTTCCACTGTTTAGTTACAAATGTAATAAATATATAAATTTAAAATTCAACTCACAAAGAATTATTCCCCTTTAAATATTCCTCACTTAACTTCTCTTTTCTCAAACAAAATAAGTTTTAAATTTTCCTTCATTAAGAAATGCAAATGGCCAACAGGCATATGAAAAAAATGTTCAACATCACCATTATCAGGGAAATACACATCAAAACTATGAGATACCACTTCACTCCAGTGAGAATGGCCCATATTTAAAACTGGAAACAACCAAGCTGGAGAGGTTGTGGAGATAAAGGAACCCTTTCTTACACTGCTGGTGGAATATGTAAAGTGGTCCAACCACTATATAAAGCTGTATGGAGGTTCCTCAGAACACTAAAAATGGATCAAAAAAAGAGGGATCAAAAAAAGAGGTGGGAAAAACACAAGAGAATATGGTGATGGTTCATAGGTGACATGGTGACAGGAAAACTATAATGATGCAAGAGAAAAATAAAATTTCCCTTCATTAGTTTTCATGCATACATAATGGGTAGTCACTTGATTTATCTTAAATGGAACCATGCTATGCATATCACTCAGTGAGTTGCATTTTGCTTACCAATGTCTTGAAGATATTTGTCTTTCTACATATAATCTATATCATTTTCATGTTTCATCTAAATATGAAATATATATGAAACCACAAAGTATAGACTTATACTATCATTTATTGATGGATATTTAAGTTACTTTCAAATTTTTGTTACAACAAAAATGTTGCAGTAGTCAAATTCTGTGCAACGATATTTGTAGAATAAATAGACGTGAAATTTTTGGGCTATGCACACTTCCAATTTGGTTAAGACTAGTTTGTTCTTCAAAAATGCTCTATAAACTGGTCAGTTAATGTTGAAGAATAATTCTTACCTAATCAACCAGCTACGTTGTTCTTTGATACCTTGACAGACTACGTGGACAAGAGGACATATATGCATACATAATATACACACACTCACATACACACTTACCTAGGTATGTATGGAAGACCATTCAGCATTACTTAGATAAATTAGGGGAAAAGCCATTTATGGCCATATCCTTCCTAACCCACCATCAGTCACCTAAAGAAGAGTTGAACATCAGGCACCCAAAGAAGGAAAAAGAGACCCACTTCTTGGGTATAGTAATTTTTAAAATGGTATTGATCATGCTTTCTATTATAGTACCATTATAGTCCTGGAACAGAACACTCTCCCAAGTTAGGAATTCTTCTTCAGAATGAATGTGGCTCCAAAATATCTAATTGAGGCATCCTAAGTTAATGTAGAAATTCAACCCAATAGCATTAGAAATCATTATGCTCATTTTTAAGGTTCTAACCAGGAAAAAAAAAAAAACTTGCTAAAAGCTCTATGTAACAAATTCCAAAGCGATCTGATTAGAGTAAGATCAGCACCACAAATTATGTATTCAGATGCTTTTCCACAGAACTAGAAGATGGAGAATAGATTTTCATCATATTTAAGGTTGAACTGGAGTGAGTGACATAAAATTATTGATGTGCCTCCCTCAACAGTTGTCACTTCTTACTTCAGCATTTAGCATAATTATAACGAGATAGTAGCAGAAATTACTCCAGAACATTCAAACCATGATATACCCTTAAAACAGGCTGACAATTAAGGACACACATATTTTGAAGGTAGTATATCTAAAGTTCTTTAAAATGCAGCAGAAAATTATGTTTCTAGGTTAGGGGAGTACATAAAATTCTTCTACCAACCCATTATAGAAAATTTACAGATTCAATTTATTGTGTCCCATTAAGTAAAGAATTTTCTTCTATTAAACTATTCTTTATTCAGGGGCTCAACAGCCTTCAACCAACCTTACTGAAGTCCAATATACAGTACTTTCTACCTCTTCCACAAATATTCTCCCATATATCCTGAACGCATATTTGGCAAAACAGAGTGCTAAATAATAAAAACATGACAGATCACATTGCAAAAAACTGCTTTCTGATGAAAATCTAAGCTACATAAAATGTTGATTACTGCAACATTTGTTTTATTTACCACAAAGAGAGCAAAAATGTTAGTCAATTTAGACATAGAAATTAGTTTCACTAAAGATCAGAATACACTGGGGACTAAAGACATGATTAAGGATGGCTGCACTTAGGCAATGAGACACATTTCAGGACAAAAGGATTTTGTGCTGGGGGATATTCTATTCTGCAAACAGAGCAAATGATTTTCTATGTTCTGTTATGTTATTCTTTGAACACTTTTCACCATTCACAGGTCAAAAACTGTTTTTGATTATTCTATGATTTCTTTTAACCAATGATCTGATACCTTTTTCTCTGTTGGTTTTCACTTTTTTGTTGAGCTATAATATTCAATAAAATGCACAAATTTTAAATGTTCAGTTTGATGAATGTGGGTATGTAAAAACCATATGCAGTCATGTAAACACCATATAAAACACATAGAATATTCCCTTGTACTCTGTCAGTAAATTATTTCTCCACCCACACAACTAACATGGGATTTCAGTCACCAGAAATTACTTTTGCCATTATTTGGATTTCATATATATGAAATCCTACAGTATGCGTACTCGTCTATATATAGTTCCTTTTGTTTTATAATTTTGTTATTAACACATTTTTCTGTAGTATATTAGTAATTGTTAATTTTATATTAAATAGTATTCAGTTGTATATGGATCAACTACAAGTGATCTATCAATTATTCTATTAAACATTTGTTGTTTCTTGTATATGGCTATTATAAATATGGCTGCTATAAATATTCTATTAGGAAGCATAACAACTTGTATATTTGAGTAGTAATTCTGGTTCACAGGGGAGATATGTTCGACATTATTAGAAAATGTCAGATTTCCTACGCAGTTTTATCATTTTATAGTCCCATCACCAAAGTATGAAAGTTCCTGTCACTCTACTTCCTCACCAAAATTTGATGTTTGCATTTCTTTTACCCATCCCTGTGGATATTTGATAGCATCTTGTTAATTAAGTTTGCATAGTCACTTAAATTTGTGTGATCGGATAACTAATGACACTGAGTAACTTTTTTTTAATATATACTTTTGTGACATTACCTGCTCAAGTCAACTGCACATATTTAAATTCAGTTATTAGTATTTTCACAGTTGATCAGATGGAATTCTTTATATATGGTGTATACAAGTCCCTTAAAAGATACTCTGCAAACCTTATTTTCAGTTTGTGGTTTATTTATTCAATTTTAGTGGGATCTTTTGATGAGCATAATATTAAAATTGTATCTAAATTCAATAATCAAGCATGTTTTATGGCTTATATTTTTGTGTACTGTATATGAAATCTGTGCCAAACTCAAGACCATGAAGATATTTTTCTCTTGTCTTCTAGAACTTCTTGAGTCTAGCTTTATGTTTAAATCTTTGATCCATGTGGAAGTATTTCTGTATATAGCGTGAGGTCAGGGTCAAGATGTATTTTATTACAAAGATGCTAAGTTGTTCCAGCAACGTTTGTTAGACTTACCCCAAGGACAGCTTTGGTACTTTCATTAAAAATCAATTGATTAAATATGTATGGATAGCTGTCTAAATTCTAGACTCTTCCATTTCTTCTGTCCCATTATTCTATTTGCTTAAGTTAATGCCAATACCACACTGTCCCGAGGATTGTATATTGATAGTAAATTTTGAAACTAGGTATTTTAAGTCCTCCAAATTTGTTTAAGATAGTTTTAACTGCCCTACTTTCCATTTCTATGTGTAGTTTAGAACCATTTTGTCTACTTCTTCAGAATACCTATTGACATTTTGATAAAGATTGTACTGACTGCTGTACATCAATTTAGGAAACAGATATCTCAATAGTCATTTTTCAATCCAGGAACATGCTTATTGGTCTATTTATTTAGGTCTTAATTTCTCTCAGTAATATTTTGTAGTTTCATTGTAGAAACTTTAGATATCTTTCTGATCTATGATTTTTAATAACATTTTATAAATGTTACTTTCCAATTGGTGGTTGAGTGGAGACTTGCCAGAAGCTGGGGTCCTTTGTAGTTCTAATCTATTACAACAGCATATATACAGCTATTGTACATGAGCTATCAGTTCAGGTAGTTTCTCCTGCTCCAATCTATACGGAAATTTCTTCCAGTAATGAGAGTAGTGGCAAGTTTTTCTCTAAAAAGCATATTATTCTCTGATATTGTTTATTTGGTCTCTTTATGAACTTGGCTTTATGGTTTTTTTTAAACTATGTTATTTATAGTTTATCTGTCTTGCTTTGGTTAATTTGAAACTCACATCCTCCTGTGACATTTTACACCCAAATTACCAGTGATATATTCTTTAAATAGTCATAATGTAATCAAACCTTTTCATTGTGTCTGATACAGCAAAACACAAGAGACAAGTAGTTTCCAGGAATCCAAAAAATCATAATGAAATCTAATGTTTGCTCAGAGCTTGCTATATGCTACAATGTAGATTTACAAACATCAGCTCTTTCAATCCTTAAAACAATCTTCCAAGTAGGTATAATTAGTATTATAACCTTTTTACAGATGAGTGAATTGACATGCAGGGTGCTTAAGTCACGTAAGTCATTTGTCTAATGATACACAGCTGTTACATGGGAGAACTGGGATTTGAATACATGGATTTTGAATTTTAAGCCTACCTTTTTACCAACTTCTTCACATTACCTCTTTCGCAAATCTTAGCATTCTGAAACTTTAGCTTAGTTTCCTAAATATATTAATGAGGTAATACTGGTTCACAACACAATGATTTAGGGGTATAGATTCACACCTCTTCACCACACCAAATCTACCACCAAAGTACCCATAATCTTCCACCATAGTCCATTGGGACCCTGGCCCCAACCTTCCCCTTTGGTAGCTTCAATTCTACAATCACATTTCTAATGTTTGTTTTGGTTTAGCAATTTGCTTTGCTTTTTTTTTTATATTCCACATATAAGTGAAATCATGTAGCGTTTAATGTTCTCCTTCTGACTTATTTTGCTTAGTATAATCCTCTCCTGTTCCATTCATGTTGTTGCAAATAGCAAGATTTGGGGTGGGGGGAGGGAGGAAAGAGGGTAGAGTAGTATTCCATTGTGTATATATATGAGATCATTTAAATGCTTATTTCTTTTTTGAGTTCCACCATATCTGTATTTTTTTAATCTGAAAATTCTAGTCACTAAGGTGTATTTTGATGCAATCATTACAGATAAAATTTATTAAATGCTCTCATGGAAGGGGGCGGAGCAACATGGCGGCGAGGAGACGCTGCGAGTAAGATATCCCATTAAAAAAAAGTTAATAGGGAAGAAAAGCGGCAGGTCCCAGTGAGAACTGGGACACGAAAGATAAACAGACGACTCCAGCAAACTACCCGAAGAAGAAAGTGGCCACAAAAGAGGACTAGAAGGGAGGAAAGCACAGAACCCTGCTCCCCTCCCCCACCCACAGAGTCGGCACTCTCCGACCAGCAGAGAGGAGGAAAACAACAAACTAAAACGACCATCAAGAACAAACTACGCAGCAAGCGGGACTGTGAGTGGAAAGGAACTATTGCAGCCACCACACCCCGTGAACGGGAGCTGTGGAGAACCCTGCAGGATTCGCCACAGCAGTGAGCGAACAGATCCAGGCGCCATTAGAGAACAAAGAGACTCTGGAGGAGACCTGCACACAGCCCCGGGCAGGCCAGTAAGCTTGCACTGAAAAGCAGCACGCTTGGCGTGCTTAAAAAGCAAACACGGATCTGGATCGCGGCTGCCCAGGTCCCCGCGCCTGCGACCTAGGCTTGCGGGGAGACACGTGGAGGCTCTCACTGAGGTGAAAGTCCCTCACTGAGTAAGCAGGAACCAGGCACCCAGACACGGGAGCGGGGTGCAAAAGGCGCCATTCCCGTGCCACTGAAATGGGCTACAGCCCGCGTCCTGGACCTGAGGGCTTTGAACTGAGACCCGGGACACGAAGTTCGGGGCGTGGGTCCTCCAGGACGGTGGGGCACAAGGCAGACACAGCACCCCAAAGCCGTTGAGGTTTACCCTACCTTTCTCGCTCTGTTCCCTGGCCCACGGGGGGTGGGGGGGTTGAAAAACAGCCCCCCAAGGACAATAGGAGAGATCTCTGGCGCCACCTAGCGACCAGAAAAAAAAGTCACTAACACACCATAGAACAGGGAAATTTCTCAAGAAAAGACTTATTGAAAATGGCATAAGGCTTCTGGAGGACCCAGTGGCCAGCTGGGAAGTAAGCCCACGCCAGGCCCCTTCCGACCAGCAATCTGAGCCCACAGAGAGAACAGGCACCCATGGCCGGGGAAGACCGGGCGCACAGAAGAGTGTGCCTGAGACCGGATGCTCAGGGACTGAGTCCCGCGTTGCCATTTTAGAACAGGGACATTTCTTCAGTAAAGACTTCCTGAAACCAGCAGAAATATTAACTCTAAATGTAAATGGACTAAACTCTTCAATAAAAAGACACAGAGTTGCAGCCTGGATTAAGAAACAAAACCCAACCTTTTGCTGTCTCCAGGAAACACATTTAGCTACAAAAGATAAAAATAGGCTCAAAGTTAAAGGATGGAAAACACTCCTACAAGCAAATGGACCAAAAAAGAAAGCAGGAACAGCTATACTTATATCAGATAAAACAGACTTCAAACTCAAAAAAATAAAAAGAGACCCCAATGGTCACTACATTATGATCAAGGGGACAATATTTCAAGAAGAGATAACACTCATTAACATATACTCACCTAACGAAGGAGCACCAAAATATATCAGACAACTGTTGTCCTCTCTGAAAACAGACATCAGAGAAAACACATACATAGTGGGAGACTTCAACACACCACTATCAACAATGGATAGATCAACAAGACAAAAAATAAGTAAAGAAACTAAAGCTCTAAATAAGGACCTAGAGCATTTGGGCTTAACAGACATCTACAGAACACTAAACCCCCAAAAAACGGAGTACACATTTTTCTCAAGCGCACACGGATCATTCTCCAGGATCGATCACATACTGGGGCACAAGACAAACATCAACAGATACAGCAAGTTTGAAATCATATCAACCATCTTTTCTGAACATGAAGGCATCAAACTAGAAATAAACCATAAAAAGAAGGCAAGGAACTTTCCTACCTCATGGAGATTAAAACCCACACTACTGGAAGACCACTGGACTAATGAGGAGATCAAAGAAGAAATTAAAAAATTCTTTGAATTGAATGACAAGGAGGACACCAATATCCTAAATGTATGGGATGCAGCAAAAGCAGTAATAAGAGGAAAATATATAGCAATAGAAGTTCACATCAAGAAACAAGAAAGAACTCAAAGAAACAACCTAATCTCGAAGCTCAAAGATCTAGAAAAAGAACAACAAAAACCCCCCCAAAACCAATAGAAAAAAAGAAATAATAAAAACCAAAGCAGAAATAAATGAAATTGAAACTAAAAAAACAATCCAAAAGATCAATGAAACCAAGAACTGGTTCTTTGAAAAAATAAATAAAATAGACAAACCCCTAGCCAGGCTCACAAAGGAAAAAAGGGAGAAAGCACAAATAAACAGGATCACAAATGAAAGAGGAGAAATCACAATGCACACAGCAGAAATCAAAAGAATAATAAGTAACTACTATGAACAGTTATATGGAAACAAGTTCAACAATCTAGAGGAGATGGACAAATTCCTACAACTCTACAATCACCCAAAGCTAGATAAAGAAGAAATAGAACACCAAAACAGACAAATTACAATTGAAATGGTAATCAAAAACCTCCCCAAAAACAAGAGCCCAGGACCTGATGGATTTCCAAATGAATTCTACCAAACATTCAGAGATGAATTAGTGCCTATCCTTCACAAACTCTTTCAAAAAATTGAGAAGGAAGGGACAATACCAAACACGTTCTATGAAGCCAACATTACACTAATACCAAAACTGAACAAGGACAACACAAAAAAGGAAAACTACAGGCCAATCTCCCTAATGAACACTGATGCAAAAATCCTCAATAAAATTTTAGCTATCAGAATCAAACAATGTATCCATAAGATAATTCACCACGACCAAGTAGGATTCATTCCAGGGACACAAGGATGGTTTAACATCCGAAAATCAATCAATGTTATCCAACACATCAACAAAACGAAATATAAAAACCATATGATAATATCAATAGATACTGAGAAAGCTTTCGACAAAGTGCAACACCCATTCATGATAAAAGCCCTTGAAATTCTTGGGATACAAGGAACATACCTCAACATCATAAAGGCCATCTATGACAAGCCAACAGCCAGTATCATTCTCAATGGTGAAAAGCTGAAAGCAATTCCATTAAGATCTGGAACAAGACAAGGATGTCCACTCTCACCACTGCTCTTCAATATAATACTGGAAGTCCTAGCCAGAGCAATAAGACAAGAGAAAGACATCCAAGGAATCCAAATAGGAAAAGAAGAAGTCAAACTATCACTCTTTGCAGATGATATGATAATATACATAGAGAACCCCAAAAACTCCACAGAAAAACTAATTCAACTCATCAATCAGTTCAGTAAAGTGGCAGGATACAAAATCAACACTCAAAAGTCAGTAGCCTTCCTATACACAAACAATAAATCTGAAGAAGAAGAAATCAAAAAAACCATCCCTTTTATTAATAAAACAAAAAAAAATCAAATATTTGGGAATAAATCTAACAAAAGAGGTAAAGGACCTATCCAAAGAAAACTATAAAACACTGTTAAAAGAAATAGAAGAAGACACAAAGAAATGGAAAGACATCCCCTGCTCATGGATTGGAAGAATAAACATTATTAAAATGGCCATCCTACCAAAAGCAATATACAGATTCAATGCTATTCCAATCAAAATTTCAATGTCATTCTTCAAAGAAATAGAACAATTATTGATGAAATTCATATGGAATCACAAAAAACCCCGAATAGCCAAAGCTCTCCTGAAAAAAAAAGAAGGGAATGGAGGCATCACACTCCCAGACTTCAAACTATACTACAAAGCCATAATCATCAAAACTGCATGTTATTGGAACAAGAACAGACATACAGACCAATGGAATCAAATAGAAAATCCAGAAATAAACCCACAGATTTATGGTCAACTAATCTTTGACAAAGGAGCAAAGACTATGCATTGGAGCAAAGAATGTCTGTTCAATAAATGGTGCTGGGAAAATTGGGTCGCTACATGCAAAAGAATGAAGCTTGACCACTACCTCACACCATACACAAAAATCAACTCAAAATGGATTAAAGAACTAGACATAAGACCTGAAACCATAAAATATATAGAAGGAAATATAGGCGAAACACTACGGGATTTGCACATCAAAGACATCTTTACAGACACATCACCCAAAGCAGTGATAGTGAAGGCAAAGATAAACAGCTGGGACTACATCAAATTAAAGAGCTTCTGCACAGCAAAAGAGACAATAACAAAAACAAAGAGAAACCCCACCAACTGGGAGAACATTTTTGCACCCAACACTAATGATAAAGGACTGATCACAAAAACCTGCAAAGAGCTGATGAGACTCAGCAACAACAAAGAAAATAATGCAGTCAAAAAATGGGCAGAAGAGCTAAAAAGAAACTTCTCTGAAGAGGAAATGCAAATGGCCAACAGGCATATGAAAAAATGTTCAACATCACTTGTAATCAGGGAAATGCAAATCAAAACTACCATGAGAGGGCCTCCCCGGTGGCGCAGCGGTTGAGCGCTGGGTTGCAAAGCTACCGGCGACCTCTGCGGCGCCGGTTCGATCCCCGGCTGCTCCCCGGCCACAGGAGGAGGGTCCCACATGGCGCGCAGACCTCTCCTGCCGCCCGCTGCTCCCCTCAGCAGTGTACTTCGGTCCTTCTGCCTGCTCTGCTCCCCGCTCTGGCTCTGGTGAATTCTCTCACCCTCCCGCGCTTCTGACTGTACCCAGTGCATGTATAAACAAAACGAACGACAAACAAACAAATAAATAAATAAAAACATGCCTCTATAAAAAAAAAAAAAAAAAAAAAACAAAACTACCATGAGATACCATCTTACACCAGTGAGAATGGCACATATTAAAAAAACTAGCAACAACAAATGTTGGCGAGGATGTGGAGAAAAAGGAACTCTTCTGCACTGCTGGTGGGAGTGCAAACTGGTCCAACCACTATGGAGAGCTGTGTGGAGATTTCTGGACCTACTAAACATAGAGCTTCCATATGATCCAGCAATTCCACTCCTAGGTCTTTACCCAAAGGACACAGAAACATCAATTCCAAAGAACACTTGCACCCCTATGTTTATAGCAGCACTATTTACAATAGCTAAGCTTTGGAAACAGCCTAAATGCCCAAAAATAGATGACTGGATCAAGAAGATGTGGTACATATATACCATGGAATATTACTCAGCATTCAAAAAAAATAAACACATGCAATTTGCAGCAACATGGATGGAGCTGGAAGGGATCATGCTCAGCGAAATAAGCCAAAAAGAAAAAGAAAAATACCGGATGGTCTCACTCATAGCAGGAATCTAGAAAACTTAAATAAGGGACCAGGAAAATGAATAAGTATAAGAAAATGAAAATCAAAATCAACAAAAAACTATGAACCAGAGACACTTTTTGGGGGGTGAGGGGCGGGAGGGGAGGGAATGGAGTCAGAATGGGGGGGCTGCAATTGTATGGGGAATATAAAAATAAAATTATTTTAAAAAAAAAGAGTTATTTATTACTACATGCAATTGAGGACATTTTACCTCCATTAAACTGAAACCAACATACATTACAAAGAGAATAAAACTAACATTTGGCATTAAAGAGACCTGCTTTACAACTTTCAGCCCTGACTCTGGGGCTCCTCACTTGGGGCCCTGATGCACTTTATTTGATTCCTAGCAATAGGATAATGCCGCTTGCATCTTCAGCACTCTTATTTTGATGATAGACCCAATAAATTCTTCATATGAGTGGAAAGGCAGATCCATAGCCATGAAGCCCTGTGAGTCTTGCAAAGGGACTTTTCCACCCCTCAATTTTTAATGAGGCCCCATATTTGCCGTCTTCTCCAATGACTCCTTGGAGCGCTGTGTGCTCAGTATGTGCTGCGCCAGAGCTGCTGACCTCTGCATCTGGAATCCTCAGCTGAGACTCCAACCTGAGCACCAACATATTGTTGGATCCATCATGTTGATTCTCGGCTCTGATGCTAATGTGCAGCTAATGAGTTGCATGGTGCACATATTAACCAGGGCTCTGGCGGTGCTAATGCCAGACGCACAATGAAATGGAGTTGGGAGGAGGCAATAAATAAATAAATAAATAAATAAATAAATGCTCTCATGAAAGATGCTATATACTAGTAGTTTTTCCATATATTACTTACAAACTTCACATTATCCTCATCCTGTTTAGGAGGAACTGAGATTTCAAAAAAGTATCTATTTACAAAAAAAAAAAAAAAAAAACTAGTAAAAGAATACAACTGGAATTTGACTTGTTTTGGATATAAAGCCCATGATGTAACCTCTCATGAATGACTGAGTAAGTCTCCTAAATTTATCTTTACAACCCTCTTTCCTCACTCTTATTTTAATACTGTAACTCAGTATTTATTAAAACACTTCTCCTCTGCATAATACTACTTCTTTTTTCCTTTTTCTTGTTTATATTCTAATTCCTCTACCTAAAAGGATGTTAGAAGTTGAATTTTAGATAAAAAATATTCTAGGGAAACAATCACTTATGGAAAAGAGTGATGACCCTAACCCAAGCAGTCTTTCAAATGCATACAGTATAGATTGTGGCTGAGCCTGATACTCAGCTCTTGGAATTGTGAGAAACAATGTATATCTCTCTGCTGATGCTCAAAAAGTGCAGCAGCTGTTTATGACCCTATATCAGCACCACTACCATTCCCTGTAACAACTCCTCTGATCAACATAATCCACATCAAAATACCATGAGTTCATCTCAATTTGGATTCAGCAGAAGGAAAGAACTCCTCAGAGGTGCCACCCTACCATCATTTTGTCCAGAAAATTTTTCTAATTCTAGCCTCATAAATAAATCAGATATATATAGTGCCTGTGTTTCTTTCTTGAATCATTTAGGTAAAAGACAAAAATTCCCTGACAGAAGACTGCAATCATTGGATCAGCTAACACTGAGATTGTGACAGGCCCTATGCAAAAATCTACAACCCCTAATTCTTGACCTATTTATAAAATGTAATGACTTGATGAGATTTAAAAAAAACTGACTGCTTATCTTCATTCATAGTACAGAACATCTTCAGAGAAAAAATTATGCTGCTCCCTTAGGACTAAAACTCATTTCAGACACACGTTTCTTACAAAAGCCTATGTGTAATTATTTAAATGTCATGAAATCCTGAAAATGTGTTTGATAAAGTAACTGATATTACCAGATGTAATTTATTTTACTTTCAACGATGGGAATGTGTGCCCATAAATGTCACTGCACTCACAATGCAGGTAATGGCAGCTGAATTTACTCATTGAGGGTTTCTAGTCAGTGAGGCTTTTACCTCACAAATACACAATTATTCTCTTCCAAACCTTCCAGTCCAGGTGTGGACTGAGGTACTGCTTAGCAGATCGGATTAATAAAAACTTCCCCCATTTAGTCCCTTTACCACAAAGTTGAGGCCAAAACTCAGTGAGGCTCATTTCCTACTTATGATCCCTGTGATACTTCCATAAGTTATAGAAGGGTTCTTTAAAACCAAGACTTCAACAAGGCCTCCCTGGTGGTGCAAGGGGTAAAGAAACAACCTGCGAAGCTGTTTCCAGGCTCTGCAGCAGGCGTTCGATCCCCCGGGAGCAACCCAAATGGTGCAGCAGACCTCTCCTGACTCACCCGCTGCTCCCCTCAGCAGTGTATTTCAGTCAACCTGTCTATTCTGCTTCCCACTCCGTCTCTGGTGAATCCTCTCACCCTCCACGCCTCTGGCCTATACCCCAGCTCTTGTATGCATAAATAAATAAATCTTTAAAAAAAAAAAAAAAACAAGACTTCAACAACAACAACAAAAAAACAAACAAGACTTCAACAGCAAATAGTACATTGTGAAACTGATTTTTACCCGCCTGGGGCAGAAGCTGCAATGACTTGCTGTCAGTACGCCCTGACATATAGAAAAATTGATGCAGGAAAAGTAAGCAAACATCTCACCTGATTAATTTTTACAAAGGGTTCCATGCCTCAGGATTTTGCTTCAAATGGCTTCACTTCATACATTTCCCTACCTATTCATATAGGTAAAACTACAACCTCTCTACGTTGGTGGAGCCTGTCCTTGCATCTTCATACTAAGCTCAGCAGTGTAGGAAGCCTTTGGCTGACCAGAAAGTTAGTTTTGTCTTTGCCATTTGTAAAGCATGCAGCATAAAGCACACTTGTCATTTAATAAGGACTATGCTTTCAAAATAGCATATTAAATGTGGTATGATAAAGCAGAAGGAATGAAGACTGATTCCTTGACTACCTATTTGTAATAGAATATCCAGCTTGATGTGAAATATATTAATCTGCAGCTGGTCTGGAAATCTATTTCTCTCAGACTGATTTGGCAATGGTAGTGACAGAATATTCCAACGAAGTTTAAAAAAGAAGGATCTGATCTCGTCCCATGGTGTCATCTAAGAGAAGTATTGTTACCTTTTTATCTCAGAATTATTGGCAGTTAAAAATTGATTTTTTTAGGGCCTCCCCGGTGGCACAGCAGTTGAGCGCTGGGTTGCGAAGCTGCCCGCTGCCTCTGCAGCGCCGGTTCCATCCCCGGCTGCTCCCCGGCCACCAGAGGAGGGTCCCACATGGCGCGCAGACCTCTCCTGCTGCCCGCTGCTCCCCTCAGCAGTGTACTTCGGTCCTTCTGCCTGCTCTGCTCCCCGCTCTGGCTCTGGTGAATTCTCTCGCCCTCCCGCGCTTCTGACTGTACCCAGTGCTTGTATAAATAAATAAAATAAATCTTTTAAAAAAAATTGATTTTTTTTAGTTACTATATGTTTATGTTTGACAACAAATGAATCAAATATCTAAGCTATCATAGAGACATTGAATTCTTATAGTTACTTATTCTCAAATGTGGAATTGACTGTTGTATTACATATCATCAAAGTACAACTTAGCAAATAACTAAAACATTAGAAAAAAATTAGGTGAAAAATATATGCTCACTCATAAAAACTCAATTTATGAAAATCACAAATGCTAATGTTTTGCAGGCAACAGGAAATTATGCTAAATTGTCCATTTCAATTTTAAGTAGAACCTATACTGCACCGAAAACATTCTAAACAGACATATACTTATTATCATGATAAAGATTCCTCTAGTGTATTTAGCACCATGATTTCCTTGTAACCCACTTTTACTTCTAATATATCTAAATGAAATAATGGACAAAGCTTCTGTTTTCTGTATGGATTGCAAAAATTCAGCCTTCAAAGCAACACAAACATCTTGAAAACTCAATTTCTAAATTGAGCTCTATGCAGTACCACCTAGACAAGAGGGCCCTAGCCTGAGCCACTCACTGTATCAGCATTCGGCTCTTGCCCTTCTCAATGTTTGCCTCTCCACAGATACAGGCCCTGTGCAACCAAGGCTCTGGGGACTCAGGACCCCAAAACTATCTACCTCATCAGCCTTAACATTTTTCCAGGGCTTACACAGACCTCTTTCCTATTACATTATGTACAAGGTGAGCTAAGTCATCACAGCAAAGGTGAAGAGTGATCAAAAAGATGCTTAAGAAAGCAGCTGTAGGTGCAGCTCACCTATGGAGAAGGAGCACACACGTGTACACAGGCACCAGCACCTTGTGATGCAGGAGAGAGCTTGGTGGGGTGAGTAATGAGACACACTGACTTTCTTTGGGAAGTGCCAATATTCCAAGAATTTCAAAGATGAACAGATCACCCAGGTCTTACAAAGGCATATTTATCAAGATGGGAGGATAGCACATATTTCGTTAGCTTAATTTGTAACTTTTTAAAAATCTCTATTTTTAGTTGTAGCTCTGACCCAGGAAAAGTTAGGACTTGGACCAGGCTTGTCTTTTAATAAAGACCCCAAAATTCATGAGCATGACAAATGCCTTTTCACTTCACTGCAGTATGATTTCATCATAGGCTCTAAAAGAACAAATGGAACTGAACTAACTGCCCATACATAATACATCATTACTACAATTGCATGCAAAGGGTAAACATGCCGCATACATATATTATCAGATAAAGTACAGGAACAAGCACAGATGTATTATTTATGACATAAAATGCAATGATTAATAACTGCAAAGACACACTGCTTTCTACCCGTGGATCTAAATGATTAATTTTTTTAAATATGTGAAATGTGACTTCATAAGCTTTACTAAATTTTAAATACTTCAACAGGAGTCATTTACAATCACATTTTTCTTCTTTTTTATCAAAAATGTTATAAAGGCAAAGGGTAAGCAGAAAATAAAGAATACATGGATATAACTCCAGAAAGAACATCAAAAGAAAGGGAATTTTATCATTTAAAGTATTTGTTATCACACCTTTCAAAATGCTTGAGGATTCATGTCAGCAGAGTGGGTCAAAAGGACAAGGTGGGCTAATAACAAAGGAGGAGCCTACTTGTATTCACACAAAAAAAGCATCATGGACAGGACTTTAATTTTTTAGCATATCAGTACTAGATTTTAGATCTATAAGAAACTTGCTTTAATTTGAAGAACTGAAAAACCGAATGTTGATGAGAAGTAAAGATTCTCTATAACTAGTACTCAAAGTGTTATAAACAAATGACCCACCAAAGAAACATGAAAACGATACCTAAAAATAGAATACTTGATGATTCGGGCCTCCCCGGTGGCTCAGTGGTTGAGCGCTGGGTTGCGAAGGTCTGCAGTGCCGGTTCGATCCCCGGCTGCTCCCCGGCCACCGGAGGAGGGTCCCACATGGCGCACAGACCTCTCCTGCTGCCTGCTGCTCCCCTCAGCAGTGTACTTCAGTGCTTCTGCCTGCTCTGCTCCCCGCTCTGGCTCTGGTGAATTCTCTCACCCTCCCGTGCTTCTGACTGTACCCAGTGCTTGTATAAATAAATAAATAAATCTTTAAAAAAAAAAATAGAATACTTGATGATTCAGAAAAGTTATTAAGGATTATGCTGAGTCTTCATTGTATCACGATGAAGAGCAATTTGGCTACCAAATAAAATACTCAATCTGTACATACACTCTGTTCTTTTTAGTTTTTTTGGGGGGGAGCGGTTTATTTAAATTTTATTTTTATATTCCCCATACAATTACAATCCCCTTATATTGACCCCAATCTCTCCTTTCCCCGCCCCCCACCCCTCATAGAATGCCTCTGATTCATAGTTGTTTGTTGATTTTGATATGTTCTTTCTTATGGCTGGATTAAGAAACAAAACCCAACCTTTTGCTGTCTCCAAGAAACACAGTTAGCTACAAAAGATAAAAATAGACTCAAAGTTAAAGGATGGAAACAATCCTACAAGCAAATAGACCAAAAAAGAAAGCAGGAAGAGCTATACTTATAGCAGATAAAACAGATTTCAAACTCAAAAAGGTAAAAAGAGACCCCAACGGTCACTACATTATGATCAAGGGGACAATACTTCAAGAAGAAATAACACTCATTAACATATACTCACCAAACGAAGGAGCACCAAAATATATCAGACAACTATTGTCATCTTTGAAAATAGACATCAGAGAAAACACATACGTAGTAGGAGACTTCAACACACCACTATCAACAATGGATAGATCAACGAGACAAAAAATAAATAAAGACACTAAAGCTCTAAATAAAGATCTAGAGCACTTGGGCTTAACAGACATCTATAGAACACTAAACCCCCAAAAATCTGAGTACCCATTTTTCTCAAGCGCACACGGATCATTCTCCAGGATCGATCACATACTGGGACCCAAGACAAACATCAACAGATACACCAAGATTGAAATCATACCAACCATCTTTTCTGAACATGAAGGCATCAAACTACAAATAAACCATAAAAAGAAGGCAAGGAACTCTCCTACCTCATGGAGATTGAAACCCACACTACTGGAAGACCACTGGACTAATGAGGAGATCAAAGAAGAAATTAAAAAATTCTTTGAATTGAATGACAAGGAGGACACCAATTTCTTAAATGTATGGGATGCAGCAAAAGCAGTAATAAGAGGAAAATATATAGCAATAGAGGCTCACATTAAGAAACAAGAAAAAACTCAAAGAAACAATCTAATCTCGAAGCTCAAAGAACTAGAAAAAGAAAAAAAAAAAAAAAAAAAAACCAAAACCAGTAGAAGAAAAGAAATAATAAAAACCAAAGCAGAAATAAATGAAATTGAAACTAAAAAAACAATCCAAAAGATCAATGAAACCAAGAGCTGGTTCTTCGAAAAAATAAATAAAATTTACTAACCCCTAGCCAGGCTCACAAAGGAAAAAAGGGAGAAAGCACAAATAAACAGGATCACAAATGAAAGAGGAGAAATCACAATGCACACAGCAGAAATCAAAAGAATAATCAGTAACTACTATGAACAGTTATATGGAAACAAGTTCAACAATCTAGAGGAGATGGACAAATTCCTACAACTCTACAATCACCCAAAGCTAGATAAAAAAGAAATAGAACACCTAAACAGGCCAATTACAAGCAGCAAAATTGAAATGGTAATCAAAAACCTCCCCAAAAACAAAAGCCAAGGACCTGATGGATTTACAAATGAATTCTACCAAACATTCAGAAATGAATCTCTGCTCTTTTTAAATGAATCAATGAATTAAAGAATTTAATATCAACTCTCCTATATTGTAAAAACCTACTAATTCAATTATTGTGCGCATTTACTGAACAAATATTTTATAGTACATAATGCATATCAAGAGCTCTTTTAGGCATTATAACAATGGCTGAGAAGAACAGAATACAATACTCTGGTTAGCTCGACCCAATGCATGTATCTAAGCTGTGGCTGCTGAAAGTCAGTGACCTTCAACTGAATCACATGGAATTTCTCCCATGAAAGTGATTATGTTACCACAAAAATGGGAAAGAACGCTGGGCAGGAAGAAACCATAAACGAGTAAAGGCTTCTATTGTTAGGAAAATTTTAGCTGAATTACAAATCACACAAACTATTAGAATAATGCTCTCAAATATGACACAAAATATGTAACAAATATTTTCTGAATTTATAACTTCAATATTTTAAAACATTTTATTAAAAACACACTTGTATTTTAAAAGATCATAATGATATAAATATAATAAAAAGAGGCTTAGATTTGCTTCTGACTTTTACCACAAAACTCTTTGGTGCAATATATATTATCTGAAATTTCCAAAATTAGGCAGTGATATTCATCATTGAAAAGTATAATAGTTTTGGGCCTCTCCGGTGGCACAGCGGTTGAGCGCTGGGTCGTGAAGCTGCCCTCAGCTTCTGCAGCACCAGTTTGATCCCCCGCCACCGGGCGAGGATCCCACATGGCGCGCAGACCTCTCCTGCCGCCCGCTGCTCCCCTCTGCAGTGTCCTTCGTCAGTCTGCCTGTTCTGCTCTCCGCTTTGGCCCTGGTGAATTCTCTCACCCTCCCTCGCTTCTGACTGTACCCAGTGCTTGTATAAATAAATAAATAAATAAATCTTTAAAAAAAAGATTTAAAAAAAAGAAAAGTATAATAGTTTTGTTTCAAATTGTTTGAGTTTTGTCTGTGTTCATTTTTCTAAACTATCTGGTAATGCAAGGACAGTTGTTAACATGTAGAATTTTACCAATATGTTCCCACAGATGTTTTTCAGACATAAAAGGGCACAGTTCAAAATAAATGGAAATTATGGTCAACATTCAGTAATGATTTTGCAACATCCACATCTATAACAAAAGTGATTATTTAGGTAATGTGAACTCTCCCATGTGAGATATTTGACTATCTATGCTAAACTACTTAATATGCAAGATTTTTAAATAAAAGGGTGTTTAGGAAGAAGTAATATCCAACTGCAAGCAGAGCAGACAATGTACTACAAAAAAAGCCTTTTGTGCAGTATTTTTCTCAGGTTTCTTTAAATGCATCCATTGATTAGAAAGCCAACATCAACTAAAATCAAACAAAGTCCAATTCCACAGAAATACAATGGCATAGATAAAAGTTTTAAATTGCAGTAATAGTTTAGCTTAGATCACAAAGAAAGCATTGAAAAGATAATTCTCTACCCTGAAAACTTAAAAGGAAAAACTGGTACAAAGAAAGACATTTTGGTATACATACTCTTCTCTTCAACAAAATAAGATCTTGTTTCTGACTCACTATATAAATTGTTCTGATCTCCACTGAGCATTGTAAGTTCTTTCAGCTATTTCAACATTAACTAAGACACTAATGGTGTTAAACTAAGACAGCTTTTTGCTAACACAGACATTATTACTTATCATTTATAAGATAATACATAATTTCTCTTTAACTTCAGATTAATTTTTGCTTTTAAAGCAAATTTGAAATCCATGACTGTAATTGCCTTCTACATAGATATAAAAAATTCCGAGACTCAGCGTACTTGTCAGAGAATGAATGGCTTTCCTTCAATACCTAATTCAAAACTGAAAATGTTCTGCTCAGATTTAAAGAGAAAAAAACCTCAAACTGAAACCCAAAATATCAAACAAATATAACTTCCATTTTTCATTCGATTTGCTTTTAAAAAATTGTTTTAATATTGTTTACAGAGCCTTAATCTCCCCCTTCACCCCAACATGAGGAAAAGTAGAAGGAAAACATACCATAGAGGGGAAAAATCCAAAAGTAATGATATGGAATAAAAATCAAGAAAGCAAAGAATATTCCCACTTTATCAATAAATTACATTCCTGAGTATTCTGTTTTTATAACAGGTCTAGTTAAATATCATCTAGAACTGTACAAATTAAGAAAATTAATTAGAGGTAAAAAATAACTGTTGACTACACAGTTTGTTGGTAGTGTTGTAACCAATGAGTTTAAATTGAGTTATATTTTAAAAGAATTATTCAGCAATTATTTTCATGATGGAGAAGGCAGAGAAAAAACTATACAATAAAAATAGCTGGGAAGGGAAGTAGAATAAATTTCACATTTATTAAGAAAATTCCACATGTCAAGCACTTGCTTCATGTTTTCGTTATATGAGAAAATTTCTCCCCATGGTGATGATTCAGTGGGTTGGGGAACATTCTATATTCAAAAGTAGACAAGATAGAAAGTGATGAGTTTAAGGTGACTCTCTACAAGAGACCTAGTACAAGAGATCTAGAGCAGTTAAGTATTAAGAGAAGTTAGGTACTGAAAAAATATAAAATATTCGCTAATTATATTATAAAATGGGTGGAAGAAAAAGAATAAAATGATGTATAGCTAGCAACAAAATTCTTATTGAGGGTGCCTTCTGGAAAAGATAATACACTAAGAATCAATAGGTTAATTCCAATTCTCCAAGTCAGAAACCAATTTCCAAATTGACCAAACAGATAGAAAGGTGGCACTACAAAGAAATGGTAAAAAAAGAACATAATACTACAGACTGAATGAAGAAAATATGGGCAGATACAGAACTAAAAGTCATCAACAGTTGAAGAAGAAAATTTTCCAAAATGCTTTATTTCTTTTTTTTAAAGATTTATTTATTTATGCATACAAGAGCTGGGGTACAGGCCAGAGGTGTGGGGGTGAGAGGATTCACCAGAGAAAGAGTGGGAAACAGAACAGGCAGACTGACTGAAATACTCTGCTGAGGGGAGCAGTGTACAAGACAGGAGAGGTCTGCTGCACCATGTGGGTAGTTCCCTGGCTGGGGATCGAACTCGTGCTGCAGAGACTGTGGATAGCTTCACAGTGCTGTGTTTAACCCCTTGCATGAACAGGGAAGCCCCAAAATGCTTTATTTCTCAGCAGTACTAACTAGAGGAAGATTGCCGTCATAGAAAGACAACATATAATGCTACTACCTGTCTGACAACACTAAGGCCATGTAGGAAGACTTACAAAAAAGGCTTTGGGGACACATCCCAAAGGTTGAAAGGGGTAGCATTCCTTTAGTTGAGCAAGATGAAAACCAAATAAAAGGCCTACATACAGCCAAGCTTTCTGGATCAGAGAACAGACTAAATACCTGGGAAGGGAAGCAAAATATAAAAAGCTGACTCTATTTCAGTAATTCCAACAGATGTTGAGAATAAATTTTTTTAAGTTTAAAGAATAAACTTTATAAAAACAAAGTCACCACAAATGCTTATATTTCCACACTTCCCCAGGCTGATTAATAAATTCCTAATATTCACCTGTAATATCTAGCCTTTCAGTTAAATTTTGAAAGGCATATTTCTGAAACTTTGGTAAACAAAGGAGAAATGAGAATTCACCTCCACTATTCTGGGACAATTAACAGATCTAATTAGAATTGCCCCAATACGAAGTCCTATAGAAATTCATGAAGAAAATTAGCAACACTGAAATGAATCTAATAAAAAATGAATATAGTATGCAAAATTCAAATGCAAAGATATGCTTTTGAAGTTTTACTAAACGCAGCAAAACAGAACTTGAAACAAAAACCCTATTCTTTCAAGGACTTGAAGTAAAATAGATTCAGTAAGTAATAAAAACACTTTTACGAGAAGAAAGATGATGGTGGGTAAGCTTAAAAAAATTAATCTCTGAAGAGTTTTAACTGGTTATGGAGCTATGTAAGCTTAGAAACTATTGACAAGAAAAGATGAATCAACAATGTCAAAAATCAAAATTTCCAAAAATCATTGCTTTGGAAAGGAGGTTTTAAAGTCACCCAGAAAATGAAGTAAGGAGAAAATGAGAGACATTGAGAATAGACAGGAGAAAGTTGATGTTTAGGAATAAGATTTTCTGTAGGAGAAAAGAAGAGAGATGGAACAGAAATAACATTGAAAAGTTATTAAAAGATCACTCTTCTGATTAAATCTATAATGCACTTTTCTGATGCATTCACCCTGCATCAGGTGAAAATTACTAAATTAAAATGTCATCTTGAATCAACCTGGTAAAATTATTCAATTCTGTGGGCAAAGGAAAAAGGCTGTAAGCATCCAGGGAAAAGAAACATTTCACCTACAAAGAAAAAGGAAAGCAAGTTGGTCACAAATTTTTCCTTAACTGAATTAAAAGCTATATAACTTCCACCAACACTTGCAACTATTTAAAATGAAGGATTCTGATTTAATCTAATCTAATAAATTGCCATTTGGAAAATAAGAAAATTTTTCAGATAAAAATTTGTAAAAAGGACATCATTTATTTTTAAGTAAATGTGAATAACATTGTTTTATATTTTATAGGTTTTTCAGTTGTACAGCATTGTAATTTGACAGTTTTTCAAATGATATACATTTTTTGATGTCCAACATTTATTAATGTGTATCAATTATATACCTTATAGGATGTGATGATGATATACATCAGTAAATTAAGAAATTAATCAAAAAATAGTCCATAAATGAGAAATTTGTGGACATTAAATATACACACTGACACAATCAGTGATTTGTCAAAAATCCAGATATCAAATATAAAATTGAAGAAACTAGAAGTTTGCCAATATTTCACCTTATAGAGAAGTTGATAGTTATTTAAACTAGTATCTTTAGTGATGTTGAATCCAGAAAATTCTTTGAAGTCTTAAAATCAATCTTTAGCAAATTGGAGTCATTCCAAATTGCAAAAAAGGAGAAAACGTCAAAAAAAAAAAAAAACACACCAGAAAAAACAAAGATAAGGAAAAGGAAAAAAAAAAAGCTCACAACATCAGTAAGAGACAAATCCAAATTTAAGGTAAAACTTCAAAGGAACAAAGAATGTTACTTTTATAGATAAAAGCACAAGGCTCAAAGGCTATAACTGCCATTAACTTTTATGCATCAAATCAATCATAAAACATGAGCAAAAAAAGGGTAAGAATAAAAGTTGACATTAATGGAAACATAATAATGCAGTAAGAGCACTCTTAACTGACTCTTTATGTTAACTGCAATTTCTATTTCTCTGCCAAATATGCTGACATACCCACAGAGTAGTCTGAACACTACCCTCTAATGGGTAGTTCCTACTGTATACATATATACATCTACTCTCACAAATGAGTTGTATGCTTACCAAGTGTTAGTTGTCTTTATTCTCAAGCAACTTACATTTGTTGTACTTGATATTGATATTGGACTACACAATTTAGTATTACATACTAAATAGCATGTATTAAATAAAGTATATGAAAATACAGTTTATACTAAATTAGATGTTTGTAAAGCCTACATCAGTACATCTCTCCAAAAGTCCTGTCAGATTAGGTGTCGGAACAAAAATTCAAGTTATTTAAAGATTAGAATTAACTATAAAAACCTCAGATCACTTTCAAAAGTATCTTTAAGCTCACTCCACTTAAAACATCCACAATTAAAAATGAGAGCTCTTACCTTGTAGGTGTGGCTTAAGTCAGATAAATAATACAACTCCAACTTACATCCCAGAATCTAAGACTGGTTTTGTATCAAAAGATTAGCAAATAAATGTATATCTACCCATATGTTAAGCCATAATAAAAGGTTTTCAATTAAGTGTGCATTGTTCTTCTTTATCCTGTCTTAATAGACATTTGAAATTGATTCATACCAGACTTGATCATGTTTGATAGCAAAGTGTTTTCCTTTCTCAGTATTTCACAGATCAAGTAGTCAAAAGTAAAATGCTATAGAGATGATGAATAATATAATTGGACAATTTGGCTATAGAGATTTATGCCTAGAGCTAATTCCCCGCAGAGTGATAATAGCCCCTTGACCATTCACAAAACTGGTCACATACTAGACCTATTATGAACACAGAAATTTAACTTAACAATATCAGAGTCTACATTTTTTGCCTATGGTGCAGGATCCTGAAGTTAAAGCATGTTTTGTGTGTTTGAAGACACAATGCATTCAGTGTAACTGGAGGAGAATTGCCTTGAAGGCCATTATAGAACTGTGGTTCAAACTTTGGAGAGACAGAACAGAAAAGTGGCATTTTTTTTTTTATTGTTTAATTTTAATTATTTATTTTGTTTCTTTTACAACACACTTTATATGGATTTTAGCAAATGCACAGTTATGTATCCACTATCTCAGTATCATATAGAATAGTGACCTGCAGATCCGCCGCGGCGGTGAGCGAACCGGCTCCGGGCGCCATTAAAGAAGAACAAAGACCCCGGGAGACGCGCACACAGCCCAGGCTGCCGGTAAGCTTGCGCGGAAACGCGGCGCGCTCGGTGCACTTGAAAAGCAAGTGCAGACCTGGATCGCGGCTGCCCAGGTCCCCGCGCCTGCGACCTAGGCTTGCGGGGAGACGACCTAGGCTTGCGGGGAGACGACCTAGGCTTGCGGGGAGACGCGCGGAGGTCCTCACTGAGGTGAAGGTCCCTTCCTGAGTGAGCAGGAACCAGGCGCCCAGGCACGGGAGCTGTGCAAAAGGCGCCATTCCCGCGCCACTGAACTGGGCTACAGCCCGCGTCCTGGAACTGAGGGCTTTGAACTGAGACCTGGGGCACGAAAATTCGGGGCGTGGTTTCTCCACGACGGTGGGGCACAAGGCAGACACAGCACCCCAAAGCTGTTGAGGTGAACCCTACCATTCCCGCTCTGTTCTCTGTCCCACGGGGTGGGGGGAGGCGAAAAACAGCCCCCCAAGGACAATAGGAGAGATCTCTGGCGCCACCTAGCGACCAGGAAAAAAAAAAGTCACTAACACCCTATAAAACAGGACATTTCTTAAGACTGCTTGAAAAGGACAGAAGGTTTCTGGAGGACCCAGTGGCCAGCCGGGAAGTTATTCCACGCCAGGCCCCTTCTGACCAGCAGTCTGAGCCCACAGAGGGAGCAGGCACCCACGTCCGGGGCAGACCGGGGGCGCAGAAGAGTGTGCCTGAAACCGGAGGCGCAGGGACTGCATCCCGCTTCGCCATTTGAGAACAGGGACATTTCTTCAGTAAAAACTGCCTAAAACCAGCAGAAAGCTCCCCCAGAAGACAGAGATGGCTCCTGGAAGAGCCAGAGGGGAGCGGAGAAGTTCACCCAAGATGTCAGTCAGTCCGAGCAACACAGTGTCCCAACGCATACGACAAATTAGAAAACAGACAGTAGGGAGTAGAAGAACCACACGCAACCTAAAAACTCCTCAGGAAAGAAGCACACCACAAAAAGAAAACCACTCCCCAGATTGCAACGACAGCAACTTGGAAGAACTTCTGAGCCTTCCAGAAAGAGAATTTAAAATTGCCATGATTAAAAACGTGATAGATCAGAAGAAGGAAATTGAGTCCCTAAAGAGGGAAGTAAGAGAAATGCGGGAGATCAAAGAATTAATGGAGGAACTAAAGAACTCTGGGAAAAGCAATGAAAGCAGAATAGATGAAATGGAAGAACGAATAAGTAATCTTGAAGACACAGAAATAAAAGAACCAAAACAGAAAAGGAAAGAGAAGTACGAAGGAAAAAGAATGAAGAAAGACTTCGGGAACTATCTGACTCCATGAGGAAAGGAAATATAAGAGTTATAGGAATTCCAGAAGGAGAGGAGAGAGATGTAGGAACAGAGAAAATATTCATGGATATAATTGAAGAGAACTTCCCAAATGAGAAGAAGGAGCTGAATATTGATATACAAGAAGCAAGAAGAACACCAAACTTCCACGACGAAAGGAAAAACACAGCAAGACACATAATAGTAAAGCTCCCAAGAATCCAGGACAAGGAAAAAATAATGAAGCTGACAAGAGGGAAGAAACAGATAACATTCAAAGGAAAACCAATCAGGCTGACATCAGACTTCTCTGAAGAAACACTACGGGCAAGGAGAGAGTGGAGGGACATAGTCAACAGACTCCAAGAAAACAGATGCCAACCAAGAATACTCTATCCCGCAAAGCTCTCTTTCCTCCATGAAGAAAGAATATGGACCTTCCCAGACAAAGAGAAACTCCGGAGTTTCATTGTGACTAAACCCCCACTCCAAAAAATACTACAAGGAATCCTAAAGCCAGAACCTCAGAGGGACGAATAACAACGAAAGAAGACCAAAAAAAAAAAAAAGTTATTAAAAGAATAAATAAATAAAATCAAAGGAAAGACAAACAATGGCAAATACAGATGCTAACATATCAATATTAACTCTAAATGTAAATGGACTAAACTCTTCAATAAAAAGACACAGAGTTGCAGCCTGGATTAAGAAACAAAACCCAACCTTTTGCTGTCTCCAGGAAACACATTTAGCTACAAAAGATAAAAATAGGCTCAAAGTCAAAGGATGGAAAACAATCCTACAAGCAAATGGGCCAAAAAAGAAAGCAGGAACAGCTATACTTATATCAGATAAAACAGACTTCAAACTCAAAAAAATAAAAAGAGACCCCAATGGTCACTACATTATGATTAAGGGGACAATACTTCAAGAAGAAATAACACTCATTAACATATACTCACCAAACGAAAGAGCACCAAAATATATCAGACAACTGTTGTCCTCTCTGAAAACAGACATCAGAGAAAACACATATGTAGTGGGAGACTTCAACACACCACTATCAACAATGGATAGATCAACAAGACAAAAAATAAGTAAAGAAACTAAAGCTCTAAATAAGGACCTAGAGCATTTGGGCTTAACAGACATCTATAGAACACTAAACCCAAAAAAACGGAGTACACATTTTTCTCAAGCGCACACGGATCATTCTCCAGGATCGATCACATACTGGGGCACAAGACAAACATCAACAGATACACCAAGATTGAAATCATACCAACCATCTTTTCTGACCACGAAGGCATCAAACTAGAAATAAATCATAAAAAGAAGGCAAGGGACTATCCTACCTCATGGAGATTAAAAGCCACACTACTGGAAGACCACTGGACTAACGAGGAGATCAAAGAAGAAATTAAAAAATTCTTTGAATTGAATGACAAGGAGGACACCAATATCCTAAATGTATGGGATGCAGCAAAAGCAGTAATAAGAGGAAAATATATAGCAATAGAAGCTCACATCAAAAAACAAGAAAGAACTCAAAGAAACAACCTAATCTCGAAGCTCAAAGATCTAGAAAAAGAACAACAAAAACCCCAGAACCAGTAGAAGAAAAGAATAATAAAAACCAAAGCAGAAATAAATGAAATTGAAACTAAAATCCAAAAGATCAATGAACCAAGAGCTGGTTCTTTGAAAAAATAAATAAATAGACAAACCCCTAGCCAGGCTCACAAAGGAAAAAAGGGAGAAGCACAAATACACAGAATCATAAATGAAAGAGGAGAAATCACAACGGACACAGCAGAAATCAAAAGAATAATCAGTAACTACTATGAACAGTTATATGGAAACAAGTTCAACAATCTAGAGGAGATGGACAAATTCCTACAACTCTACAATCACCCAAAGCTAGATAAAGAAGAAATAGAACACCTAAACAGACCAATTACAATTAGCGAAATTGAAATGGTAATCAAAAACCTCCAAAAAACAAAAGCCCAGGACCTGATGGATTTACAAATGAATTCTACCAAACATTCAGAGACGAATTAGTGCCTATCCTTCACAAACTCTTCCAAAAAATTGAGAAGGAAGGGACAATACCAAACACGTTCTATGAAGCCAATATTACACTAATACCAAAACCGAATAAGGACAACACAAAAAAGGAAAACTATAGGCCAATCTCCCTAATGAACACTGATGCAAAAATCCTCAATAAAATTTTAGCTATCAGAATCCAACAATGTATTCATAAGATAATTCACCACGACCAAGTTGGATTCATTCCAGGGGCACAAGGATGGTTTAACATCCGAAATCAATCAACGTTATCCAACACATCAACAAAAAGAAATATAAAAACCATATGATAATATCAATAGATGCTGAGAAAGCTTTCGACAAAGTGCAACACCCATTCATGATAAAAGCCCTTGAAATTCTTGGGATACAAGGAACATACCTCAACATCATAAAGGCCATCTATGACAAGCCAACAGCCAGTATCATTCTCAATGGTGAAAAGCTGAAAGCAATTCCATTAAGATCTGGAACAAGACAAGGATGTCCACTCTCACCACTGCTTTTCAATATAATACTGGAAGTCCTAGCCAGAGCAATAAGACAAGAGAAAGACATCCAAGGAATCCAAATAGGAAAAGAAGAAGTCAAACTATCACTCTTTGCAGATGATATGATAATATACATAGAGAACCCCAAAATCTCCACAGAAAAACTAATTCAACTCATCAATCAAATCAGTAAAGTGGCAGGATACAAAATCAACACGCAAAAGTCAGTAGCCTTCCTATACACAAACAATAAATCTGAAGAAGAAGAAATCAAAAAAACCACCCCTTTTATTATCGAAACAAAAAAAATCAAATATTTGGGAATAAATCTAACAAAAGAGGTAAAGGACCTATACAAAGAAAACTATAAAACACTGTTAAAAGAAATAGAAGAAGACACAAAGAAATGGAAAGACATCCCCTGCTCATGGATTGGAAGAATAAACATTATTAAAATGGCCATCCTACCAAAAGCAATATACAGATTCAATGCTATTCCAATCAAAATCTCAATGGCATTCTTCAAAGAAATAGAACAATTATTGATGAAATTCATATGGAATCACCAAAAACCCCGAATAGCCAAAGCTCTCCTGAAAAAAAAAGAAGGAAATGGAGGCATCACACTCCCAGACTTCAAACTATACTACAAAGCCATAATCATCAAACTGCATGGTATTGGAACAAGAACAGACATACAGACCAATGGAATCGAATAGAAAATCCAGAAATAAACCCACAGATTTATGGTCAACTAATCTTTGACAAAGGAGCAAAGACTATGCATTGGAGCAAAGAAAGTTTGTTCAATAAATGGTGCTGGGAAAACTGGGTCGCTACATGCAAAAGAATGAAGCTTGACCACTACCTCACACCATACACAAAAATCAACTCAAAATGGATTAAAGAACTAGACATAAGACCTGAACCATAAAATACATAGAAGGAATATAGGCGAAACACTACGTGATTTGCACATCAAAGACATCTTTACAGACACATCACCCAAAGCAGTGATAGTGAAGACAAAGATAAACAGCTGGGACTACATCAAATTAAAGAGCTTCTGCACAGCAAAAGAGACAATAACAAAAACAAAGAGAAACCCCACCAACTGGGAGAACATTTTTGCACCCAACACTAATGATAAAGGACTGATCACAAAAATCTGCAAAGAGCTGATGAGACTCAGCAACAACAAAGAAAATAATCCAGTCAAAAAATGGGCAGAAGAGCTAAAAAGAACTTCTCTGAAGAGGAAATGCAAATGGCCAACAGACATATGAAAAAATGTTCAACATCACTTGTAATCAGGGAAATGCAAATCAAAACTACCATGAGATACCATCTCACACCAGTGAGAATGGCACATATTAAAAAAACTAGCAACAACAAATGTTGGCGAGGATGTGGAGAAAAAGGAACTCTTGTGCACTGTTGGTGGGAGTGCAAAGTGGTCCAACCACTATGGAGAGCTGTGTGGAGATTTCTGGACCTACTAAACATAGAGCTTCCATATGATCCAGCAATTCCACTCCTAGGTATTTACCCAAAGGACACAGAAACATCAATTCCAAAGAGCACCTGCACTCCTATGTTTATAGCAGCACTGTTTACAATAGCTAAGCTTTGGAAACAACCCAAATGCCCAAAAATAGATGACTGGATCAAGAAGATGTGGTACATATATACCATGGAATATTACTCAGCATTCAAAAAAGATAAACACATGCAATTTGCAGCAACATGGATGGCGCTGGAAGGGATCATGCTCAGCGAAATAAGCCAAAAAGAAAAAGAAAAATACCGGATGGTCTCACTCATAGCAGGAATCTAGAAAACTTAAATAAGGGACCAGGAAAATGAATATAAGTGAAAATCAAAATCAAAACAAAACTATGAACCAGAGACACTTTTTGGGGGGTGGGGGGGCGGGAGGGGAAGGATTGGGGTCAGAATGGGCATTTGCAATTGTATGGGGGAATATAAAAATAAAATTTAATATTTAAAAAAAAAAAAAAAAAAAAGAATAGTGACCTGCATATTTTAAGTCAGTCTGGCAGCTTCAATGAAAAAATAAGATGGAGTCAAGAACATGAATCTGAGTCTGTTGCAAAAATCAGAAATAATATAGCTGGACCATCATCATGGTAGTAGAGTTTAAATTTTCTGTATTCAATAGCTAATTTTTAAGGCTGAGCCTATTGGGGATACACTGAAAGGGAAAAGAAGTCTAGAATGAATCTAAATTATTTTACAGAAGTAAATAAAGGATGATATTGATTTTTAAGGGGACAATAGTAGAACTTCAGGTTGAGATGTTAATCTTGAATTGTCTATATGACATCCAAATAATGAATCAGTATTTGAATGAATGATTATGAAATAAAGAATCTTGACCCAAGATATAAATTTAAGAAACAGAAGACTTCTTGAATGTGCTTGCTTCTTTCCCTTTACACGCAGTCTTGGAAACATCACTAAAAATAGTGCCTATAAATCATTGCCTAAGGGTTAACTGCAACTAATTACTGAACTTTGTCCCAAGTAATTCCCTTGTTTTAGCCAATAGTGCAGGGACTACAGTTGCTGGCCTGTGAAAGACAGGTTATGTGCAGTGGGTGGTTCATGCCCCTTGAGAAGAGCCCTGAAAAATCCAACCGTATCTTCATACTAACAGCTCCTTCTCAGGTTGGGATTTGTCCTCCATTTGCAAGAAAGGGAAAGGAACATTGCTAAAGTCAAGTTCTTAGAAGGGTAATAAAGAGCCCTTGCATACAAATTGAAGGGCTTCCTTTCCTAGAAACTTAGTTTAGTCATCTAAAGGAGTTAAGACACATGAGCATTGATACAGGTAGGTAGACAGATGAGAATGGAGAAACTAAGGCAAATTCTTTTCTGCTTACTTTCATTTTATCAGCAACAGAGAATGAGGAAGAGGGTAAAGGTTATAGACATTTTATAGGGAAAAAAAAAAGATTCGAAAAGTTACCTAAAGTCTGAGGGGTTGAATACTTGTAAGTATAATACAGTTGTTGGACATAATTTGAGCTTAATTGTCATAAAATTAAAATGAGGTCAGTCAGATAGATGGCAAGTTTTTCTCCAGGCATACAAGATTAAACATGAAATTTTCACTGAACAACAGATATGATATATATGCTGTGTTAAGGACAAAAAAGGGTGGTAGATAAGTTAATTTCAGGCCCTGGGGATAAAAGCATTGTTGGAGGGCCTCCCTGGTGGCGCAGCAGTTGAGCGCTGGATTGCGAGGCTGCCTGCAGCCTCTGTGGCATCGGTTCGATCCCCGGCTTCTCCCAGGCCACCAGAGGAGGGTCCCACATGATGCGCAGACCTCTCCTGCCACCCGCTACTCCCCTCAGCAGTGTACTTCGGTCCTTCTGCCTGCTCTGCTCCCCGCTCTGGCTCTGGTGAATTCTCTCACCTTCCCATGCTTCTGACTGTACCCAGTGCTTGTATAAATAAATAAATCAATCTTTAAAAAAAAAAAAAAGCGTTGTTGGAGTTGGGCACTACTGAAGAGTCAGCTGGAAAGACAGGAAGTGGTGGTGATCAAAGAATGGAAAGAGAAATTGAAAAGGCAAAGGGCAGGTAGTTAATAAGAAGGACAAAAATCAGTGAGTGGCAATTAATAGGACCAATAACATTGGAGAAAACAAGACCAAAGATATGAGAGTTGAAAATACTATGTGGGTGGATGATTCTGTAGAAGTTGGCACCACAAGGCAGTATGAAAGCAGTAGTAGTGGACAAAGAACTAAATTTTTCAAGAAATGAGGAAAAATTAAATGTAGTAGAACATTACTTCAAAAATGAAAAATAATGACTGGTGGAGTATACAAACAAGAGATTCCAATCTTGAGGTTCTTTTAATTAGGAAGAAAAGAAAATAGTCTGTACATTTCTGTTTCTCCAATAAGAAAGTAAGAAAAATACTGCTTGGCCTACATTCGCAATGATTCACGAGGTGTTAATAAGAAAAAGTCCACAAGAGTCAGCCATGCAGGGCCAAACCGAGACTAAATTCCTAACCAAACTGCAGTTTTAGCATCTTCCAAAGTGCAATCTTTGGGAGTTTCCTGGTCAGAACTAGTGAGGTACTAATTCCCCCAAGGGAACGGGACTCTTCCTGAAATAATCTTTGTTTCCTAATAACGTTTCCCACCCTTTTCTAATTATAGAAACCTTTTATTTTGTATAACCCCTTGTAACATCCTTCTATCTGCTAGATGGGATGCTTCCTGATGAATTGTTTCATAAATCCAATTAACTTCTAAATTTATCCAGATGGGTATTATTTTAACAGAGGGTTTTTCCTCCACTTTTGCTGGGGCACTTGGTGGGGGGAGACCAGGCTACATACAGAAGTTCTTTCAGAGTAAAGTCAGTGGTATGGCAGAGTTATGCAAGTTTATCTCTCCAACTTGGCTGGAGTGGCATGGAAGGAATTAACAAATTCTCAATCTGTAAGGAGTACTGTGGGTGGGATGCCTAGTAAATGGCTGGATGACTAGCAAGGGATACTTCTATCTGAGACCCACATATCAAGCCAGTTGAAGAGCAAAAAGGATTTACAGGCCTTAAAGATGTATGCTATATTTGCATGAGTTGAGACAGAGGTCAAGACAGCAAATAGGACCGTAAGTCCTGACCAGGGAAAGAGGGAAGTCCATGTCTCTCAGCCTCAAACTTCAGTAAAGGATGCAAACAAAGCAAGCTACAAAAGTTGATGAAAAACATTATCATACTGAGTCCAGGAAAGGTCCAGAGAGCAATCAATGACAGAGGAAAATCTGAGGCACTTTCTCTGAAGGCCAAGAGAGATAGTGAACTTCCATGTACACTCAGATTTTATCTTAGGGAGAAATGTGTGAAGGATGTAGAACTCTGAAAAACTGAACATATACCTGAAGGGAATTTTTTTTAATCAAAAAATTTACATTAACAAGTTAACAAATTAACAAGTTGTTTCTAAATATATCTTAACATAAAGAGATCCTTGTAACACATATTTTGAGTACTTAATAAGATAGCTATAGATTCTTTTATAGAAAGATCAGTCCAAGTTAGCTTCAACCCAGCCATGAAGTCAGTACCAAATCTTGAATTAAAAACAGAGTTCTGACATTATGATCTGTTTTGAAAAGGATTTAGGTCAGTCATATGAAGCAGATGAAAGCACACTGCAGTAATGAGTGTCAAGCATGAAGTGATCATGACAGAATTGAGAAAAATCAGAAGATCAAATAGAACATTACAATGCCACAACTTAAAATCAGTGGCAGGAGGCCACCTCTTCTTTCTGGGAATTGGATTCTATGTGGGCCAAGGGGCCAGACTCTTGCAGGTTCAATGGCCAAAAATACACTGGGGTCAGGGGTGGAGACAGAGCAAGTATGCTGTCCTCAGTGCTGGTTGATCCAACAGCCCAGCTCCCCTGACTGAGCAGTGCTTAATGTATGGGTTGACAGAAGAATACATAGTCCTTTTTTCACCACTGTTCTTTCACTAGTTCAGAAGTTAAGCTTTTAATGTAGCAAAGAAAAAACATTTAATATATGAAAAGAACAGACATCTGGGGGGGAAAAACTACTCAAATCTTTGTGAAACTTCTATAGAATATAATGAGAAACTGATTTTAAAAATCTTGATTAAACCTGTTAAAACTAGTAAAATTTTCATCCAGTTTCCCATCACCATTGTTAATACAACTAATGATCCTATTGATGATTATAACATCAAGGGATGATTAGTATTTTCCAAGCACTAGGCTACAACATTGACACGTCTTTCAGTTTTTACAGCAATCTTATCAGGAAGGTACTGATTTTAGCTACTTGTACAGGTATAATTGAGGTTTTGAGAGTAAGATATATACTGAATAGCTTATGAAATAGCAATTTAAGCCTATGAATCTTCAAGTCCCAAGTGCTTCCTTAGTGAAAAATAACACCTCCCCTGTGATGATCATTTATATAAACTTAAGTTTATAAAAGGCGTTTTGCAGAACTCACCTTGTATGCCTTAAAACAACTCTGAAGTAGAACTAGTATTATCCTTATTTTTATAGAGGAGAGTACTAAGGTTAAGAGAAATACTAAATCCAAGATCATCTCTACTAAGAGTACTACAGAATAAAATTTAGACAGAAAATTTATGCTCGATGTTCACTATAAACACTCATTTTGTGTGTGAAGAGGCAGGGGAGGGGAAGGTGGAAGAGGGTGGTATATATAACTTTGCAGCTCTCCAAGTAACTTATGTGTGACTCCAATGACAAAAATATACCTTCAAAATGTAGCCAAATAATCATCTAATCTAATGACTGTCAATGACCCTTTTTCTTCAGATAACAAGTAAACACATGCCTGTATATGGCATTTACATTACATATAGATGGTGGTATAACTTTCCATAACCCATCTTCTTCACAACTGTCATTGTCAAACTCACTAACATTGAAAGAGAAATAGGCACCCAATTGCTCAGTTACCAAATGACTCAGAGGCATTTAAAGAGAAGGAAAAGCTAGAATTAGCTAGGGATCACACATCTTGATTGCTCCAAGAGAGCCCCAGTTCATACCTGTAGGTCCTGGCCTGTCTCATCTGCATTTCTTCAAGAAAAAAACGTCATGATTGGTAGAATTTGATCACCCCAATTATTGGTGAGAGAAGGACTAGTTTCTCCCTTGAATGTATCTCCCATTTAGGGAAGATGCCAGTCACACCCTGATCTACACCTGTAATGTAGGCAGCCTAGCTGACGAGGTCCATGCTAGGATACTGGAGAAGGTGGGGGAGGAGAAAGGCAGGGTAGGAGATGTAGCACTGAAGGCCAAGTTTTTATTACCACGGCACTGCACCTATTTCTCTGTCTTGTCTAGAGTTTTAAGTTCATGATTTTAAAATTGGGTCAAAAGAAAATAAAACCGTATAGGTAAACATTCACTTTATTGGGAAAAATGTAGAGTTCACTGCTTTTAATATAAGGAATATGTATGTTCAGAATTTAAAGCAGAAAGACAAACTACTGAGAACTATACAAAATCTATTAATATGGGGGCCTCCCTGGTGGCGCAGCGGTTAAGCGCTAGGTTGCGAAGCTGCCCGCAACCTCTGCTGCACCGGTGCGATCCCCGGCCACTGGAGGAGGGTCCCACATGGCGCGCAGACCTCTCCTGCCGCCCGCTGCTCCCCTCAGCAGTGTACTTCCGTCCTTCTGCCTGCTCTGCTCCCTGATCTGGCTCTGGTGAATTCTCTCGCCCTCCCGCGCTTCTGACTGTACCCAGTGCTTGTATAAATAAATAAAAATAAATAAATAAATCTTTAAAAAAAAATCTGTTAATATGGTCTCAAAAACTTAATTTTCCTGTAATATTTAAGAAATGATGGTACATGTCAGATGAATTTTCAACTTTTAAAACTTTTTATTCTCATTCTGTTTGTTCTTTGTAACCTCTCACAGAAAATGGGGAAGATAAAAATCTCATATTACTGATATATTTTCAAAATTGCATCCTTGCCTTATATTCAATATGCATATCTCAGAAACTAGAAATATGCTCTTAAAAAATACCATAAAGGTAGTGGTAATGGTATCATGTTTAACTTCCCCAAGCTCTTTAAAATGGAAAGCTAAGGCTAATCATTTCAGGTTTCTTTGGGAGGTGACAAAGATGCTCTGAAATAGCGCAAAGGACACAAAACTGTTCATATGCTAAAAGTCATTAATTTGTGTACTTTTAATAGATGAATTGAATGATTTGAGAATTGTATCTCAATAAAGCTACTACTTTCAAAAAGTTAACAGAGTAACTAGGATTTTATGGTGGGTTAGAGGAGACAGTTCTTAAGCTAATAATGAACATGACACCATGTCATTTCCAGGCTTAGCCTAACCTTTAAGAGAACTGGATGCTTCCATCATTATGTCTTGGAGACTTCAGCTGCTTTGTAAGAACTTTAACCAACGAAGGTCACATTAGTCTGAGGAAGCTCATGTTTGTCATGTTGAGGGAGAAAAAAAAATGCTTGGTAAACTCCAAACATTCCTATTCTTAACCATTCAACTCACCTCATCTGAGGTTTTGAAATTGTGTGTGTGGGAGGGGGAGGGAAGAAAACATATCCATGTTTACCATGCTTGAATCCATAACCCCAAAATATCATGAGATTAAGTAATAAATTATTGCACTAAGGCTATAAACTCTTGGCATGTTTGTTAGGCAACATAGGTCCTATGAAGAACAGCAGCTATGCAGGAATAAGCCAAAATAAATACAAAGGGAATTCTTGAGGGCTCAGAAGTCAAACTAACCAGGAATTTCCAACAAATATTCAGTCTCCAAAGAGATCTCTGCTCCAAGTGGAGGACTCAAATAGCCAAATTGAGGGCAGTCATTCGAAACTGATAGGGGACTTTACAGGTTCTTATTTATAGAAGAGTTCAAGATTACAGAAAGGTTTGAGGGTGCTGGACATCTGGGAAGATTTATGAATGGGTATACTAACCAGACACACCAATAAAAGACTGATAGAGAAGTAAGCCATGGGGGAACACAGACTGAACAAAAAGGATCCATTTTGCTAGTAGTGGGGCAGCAAATGCTGTTTGGTTCCTCAGGTCAGGGCAACTACAGCTTCACGAATAACACAAATCTACAGTGTGGATCTGGTCATAGGTTCTTGGGGCTTAATCTAGACTTCTCATCTATAATCACCCAATTACAAAGAGGGAAAAGAAAAAGAAGTTTTCTGTTGGAAGTGGAAATGGACTCTATTGTCCACAACTACTAATTTGACCAAGAAAATAGCAAATGAAGGGGGAGGAAATTATATTCAAGGACCTGTGGGACTATAACAAGTTTACACTCAAGAAAATTCATAGTTCCAGAAAGATAAGAGAAGGAAAATTAGATGTAGAAAGTATTCAAAGAAATAGCTGAAAGCCTTCCAAAATTGGGAAAAGAAATAAATCGATATATGCAAGAAGTTAAATAGCCTAAAATAGAAGAAACAAGGAAATCCACAAAAACATCATAGAAAGTTCTGGAAGTAAAAGACAAAGAAAGTATCTTGAAAGCTTTAAGAAAGAATGACACCTTACTCAGAGGAGAAAAATATTTAAATGACAGTGTTATTTTTATCAAAAATTATGGAGTCCAAAAAAAGTAATATAATATTTTTCAAATGCTGAAAGAAATAGTTAACCCAGAATTCTATATTCAAAGAAAATAACTTTAGGCAATAAAAGGTAAATGAAAACATACTCAAATAAAGGAAAAGTAAAAGAATATGTCACCACCATACTTACCCTGAAAGAATCACTAAACAAAGTGAAATTTACATTTTAAGAACTACAAGAAGAGCCCTGTGGTGGCTCAGGGGTTAAAGTCTTAGAGCAACCAAACTATGGCCAGCCACTGCAGCCCCTGAGTTTGATCCCCAGCCAGGGAGCTGACCCACATGGCGCAGCAAACCTAACCCCCTCAGCAGTGCCTATTCTGCTCCCCATTCTGTCTCTGGTGAATCCTCTAGCCCTCCACACCTCTGCCTTGCACCCAAGCTATTGTTATACATAAATAAATCTTAAATAAATAAAAACTACCAAAAAAGGAATATTCAGGCTCGCATTTTTAGTTTGTAATTCTAACAAGTGTTTATAGAATGAACACCAGTTTATGTAGGCTTTTCCAGAAAATAGAGAAAGATACACCTCTCAATTTTATGAACTATTACTCTGAAGCCAAAACTAGAGAAAATCTAAAAAACTAATATTCCTCAAGAATACATATGTAAAAGTCCTTAAGGTATTATTGTGTAGAATTCACCAATATATAAAACTAATTACATACCATGATCAAATGGGATTTTATTCCAGGTATGCAATAGTGATTCAATCTTTTTTTGTCTATGTTTTCCACCAAATTATAGGGTAAAGAGAAAAATATATATGATATCAATCTGTGCAGAGAAAACATTTGACAAATTTCAATTTCTATTCATGATTAAAAAAAAAAAAAACTCTGAAAAATAAAAACAGAAAGGAACTTTAATTTGTTAGAGGAGGTGGTTCTGGCAACCACAGTGAGTAATGCCCCATCCCCATACCTCTGATATCTGACAATTCCCAGCATGCCATGAAACTGACTTACTGAAGGTGGGGTACTTCTGAGAACTAGGAGAGGTACCCAGCAGGCATGTTGACCTTTAAAACAGTGAGGACAGGTGGACCTCATTCTTTTGTTTTTCAGTGCTTAGACCAGGACACATGGATCCAGCTCTGTCTTCAGAGACAATGGTAGCCATCATCTTGACCTAATGGTGGATTTTCCAGCTTGAATGATACATTTTGAACATTTTCAAGTCTCACCTCTCCCCAATCTTTGGGCCCCAGTATGTGCATTGCAGTCATTCTGGAAGCTTTTCTCTCAGACCTTACCTGTTCAGCTCTGTGTCCTGTCTATTTGACTGGGCAGTTATTCACAAGAGGAGAGGGGATTTCAAAGTTTGATCAGGAGTCTGTTTTTTGAAATCTTTCTTCCCCCTACTCTTCTTCTTGCTATTAAAAATCACTGTGCACACTAGAGTGACTACTTTCCACAAGCAAAAGGCAGAGATCCTTAGAACAGACACGGGGTTTTCCCCTTAACATTTTGGGATACATCTGAAACCCTTGGTTTCACTGGGTACCAAATTTTATAAAGTATCTAGAAAACCTACTGGCAACATTAAATTGAATAGTGATAGACTATTTTCTTCCTTGTTCCTACTGGAAATAAGGCAAAGGACTTTAGTCTTGCTACTTTTATTTAACGTAATAGTGGAAATTCTATTCAACTCAAATCAAGAAAAAGTCTATAGATCACAAAAGAAAAAACTGTCCTTATTTGCAAATGACATAATGGTATAGAAAACCCCAAGAGATCATCTAGGAAATCTTTAGAATGAATGAGTTCAACAAGGTTAAGTGATACAAGCATACAAAAATCAATTGTAGTCAAATCAATAATTCAAAGACATTTTGGAAGCAATTAAAAAAACTTACTATGGAGTGGGTATTAAATAATTAGTCTACCACTACTGAATATTATGTTCCCGGTAGGATTTTATAGATACACTTTATCAAATTTAAATTATAAAAGTTACACTCAGTATGTTCACTGTGGTTATATTTTAGTTTCTTACCTATTAATGATACATACTAATTTATTTATGAATAAAAAAATGATCTTAGACTTGCTTTAAAATACCAATCAAGAAAAGAAAGAATATGGCCTCCCTGGTGGTGCAGCGGTTGAGCACTACGTTGCGAGGCTGCCCGCAGCCTCTGTGGCACCAGTCTGATCCCCAGCCTCCCAGAAGAGGGTCCCGCATGGCGTGCAGACCTCTCCTGCCGCCTGCTGCTCCCCTCAGCAGTGTATTTTGTCGTTCTACCTGCTCTGCTCCCTGCTCTGGCTCTGGTGAATTCTCTCACCCTCCAGCACTTCTGACTGTACCCAGTGCTTGTATAAATAAATAAATAAATCTTTGGGGGGAAAAAAGAATAGATGAAAAAAGGGCAGTTGTTGATGGGTGAAGTTATATTTGAAGTATATGGTGGTTCATCATATGAGCATCTTTATTTTTTTTAATGATTATGTAAGTTTTTGTATTCATATGCTCTCAAACACTACAGAATTCCTCTTTAGTAGGCAGTGTCATGCCTACAGAGGCAAAGAGGTGCTACTTAACAGTACACTTTGAAACTATAAATGTTACTATAGTAGATGATGTGAGGTGGAAAATGAGGAAAGTATGTCAGAAAAATGAGAGAAGATGGATGGGTAGTCAAAAGGCAGATCGTGAGGGGCTTCACATATCAAGAAAAGGAGTTCACATCATTTCAAGTAAAAAAAATGCAAACCAACAAAAGGTTATAAACAATGGAATGACATGTATCGATTTATACAGCAAAAAATTTACTTAGCAGTGGTGCGCAGAATGGACAGGAGAGAAGTCAGTATAGGAGGCAGAGAATTCTGTTTACAAGCAAGTGTATTGGTCCAAGAAACAGATTGTGGGCATGGAGTATGGCACTGTTGATAGATATGGATGAAAGCAAACAGATTCAAGGGGGATACAAGAGTAAGCAGTCACAGAATTTGGAAAAACTGCATATGGTAAGCAATGGCATGGGAAATAGTAAAATAAAGAAGCCTTTTGGGTAACTGGTTTGAAAAAGTGGGGGAGAGGGATGTCATTAATGGTTAATGGGAACACAGCAGGAGAAGGGTTTTATAAAGGCAATGAGTTCACATTTACTGAGCCTGTGGATAGGGTTACATAATGACCCTGAATCTCAGAAGACAGACATGTATTTGGGAGACTTCAATATACTGGCAGTAATTTAAAAGTATAAGAACAAATAGGATTTGCTCAAAAATCCCATCTACATGGAATACACAAAAACAAACAACCCACATAAAATTTAGATCAGAATTCTCTTAACTTTGGTTATTCCAGTATAACCGTTAGGACCTTTGCCAGGATAGTGTACTGAACATACATTATTGATTTAATAGCTTTCTTTGAAGTGGCACATTTTAAACTATATTTTAAAACAAAACTTTGTATCACTACTATAAAAATAAAACTAGTATTATTTGGTATAATAAAATGGAAAGTAAACATACAGATAAATTTTTAGGATGTGTCAATGGAAGTTCATCTTTTATAACTTATGTACCATATTGGTGTGGGATGTGGATAGTCAGGGAAGCCATGCATGTGGGGGAGCAAGACGTAGATGGAAAGCCTCTGTACCTTTCTCTCAATTTTTCTATGAACCTAACCCTTCTCCAAAAATATTATCTTAACATAAATTCAATTTTAAATGGTTATAATTAATCCAATACTAATAGCTTTGATATTTAACACATTTCAGCTCCTGAAAGTCATTCTTTCTTAGTGAAAATAAGAATCTTTTCTAACATTTTAGAAAGATTATGAAACAAATATTCCACAATATAAAGTGACAAATCAAATTTTACATCAAAAGACATACAGTTGGGGTTTGACCATGTGATAGGACACTATTTAATGCTCTTATCCCTGAGTCATCTAAAGTAATCCCTTGTGCTACCTTTGGAAAGACTCAAAATCCTAGAAAATTCTGTTTTTGCAGAAGAGATAAAAGAAATGGTTCCAGACCTATGTTCTAAGATGAACTGTAGTTAAGAAGGATAATTAAATCAAAGAATTGGCAGTGTGACATTAAATAGAACTGTGCCAAATAGTAGAAAAAGGGTAATTCTAATTTTACAGAGGTAAGTTCAGGATAGCTCTGAAGAGACTAGATTATTATCATAGGAAGTTGCGAATAGTCACTAGTTCTTGGGCTACAGTTAAAGAAACTGAGCAAAATTAAAAGATCTTCGATTTGGTGCTGCCCATTGAATGTCTAGTTTAAACCTGGACCTAGCATTTCCTTTTCTCCAGCATTTCGTCCTCTCTTTCCTGTCCCCTGCCACAAGCACACCATCCTCGTGCTGGAAGTGGTGCTCTAATAAAAGAAAGCATCATCAGTGTAGAGTGTTTCCCAGTCAGCAGAGTGTCTTCTACAATAAAGAAATAGGTGCCCAGACCAGCTTTCATAAGAACTAAGTCATAAGAACTAAGAGCAAGGCAGGTAGCATACAACATAGCAGTGTAATGTGACGCTATGTAAGAGATTTTAAAAATTGAGAAGGTTTAATTATGACTCCACATAGCTCTGTTTACTTTCAAATAAAGACTGAAAGCCTTAGATGGCTATGCATAAGTACTATGAGTATACAGTTCTGTACAAAAATTTAACTTCCTCTACTATTCTAAAAGGTGACTGCTCATATTCTGCCCCAGCAGTTTTCCACACCTGACTCCTAATATGGGATCAAAAATGATTCTTTGAACATTGCTAAAATTTTTATGGAATCACAGAAGACCTAGAATAGTAAAAAAAAAAAAAAGTCCTAAGATATGTATGAGGACTATAACCAAGGTGAAAATGCATACATTGTGCAAAAATGAAAACTGATGTAAAAATATATAAAATTTAAAAAATAATAAGAAAGAAAAAGAAAAATGGTAAGAATGGTGGTATTATGCTTCCAAGCTTCAAAGTAGTAACCAAAACAGTATGGTATTGGAATAAAAATATACACACAGCTCAATAGATTTGAGATTCCAGAAATAATCACACATTTAAACAGACAGTTAATTTATGACAGGGGAGTCAAGAGTATACAATGGAGAAAGGAAAGTCTCTTCAACAAATGGTACAGAGAAAACTGGACAGTCACATGCAAAAGAATGAAATTAGAACACTAGTTCACACCATACACAAAAATTAGCTCAAAATGGATGAAAGACCTAAAACCATTAAAAGATATAGAAAAAAGTATAGGCAAAAACACTTTACAACATTGATTTCAGGGACTAGACTCCATTGGCAAAGGAAACCAAAGCAAAACAAGAGAATGGGACTACATCAAACTTAAAAGCTTATGCAGGGCCTCCCTTGGTGGCGCAGCGGTTGAATGCTGGGCTGTGAAGCTGTCTGCAGCCTCTGCAGCACCGGTTCAATCTCTGGCCACCAGCGAGGATCCCACATGTTGCACATACCTCTCCTGCCACGTCCGCTGCTCCCCTTCGCAGTGTATTTTGTCAGTCTGCCTGTCCTGTTCCCTGCTCTGGCTCTGGTGAATTCTCTCACCGTCCCGTGCTTCTGACTGTACCCAGTGCTTGTATAAATAAATAAATCTTAAAAAAAAAAAAAAGCTTATGCATAACACACAAACCATCATTTAAATGAAAAGACAGTACCAAATAGGAGAAAATATTTGCTTATAACACACCAGAATATTCAAGATCTACATATCTCCTACAGCTCAACAAAAAGAAAATAACCCAATCAAAAATGGGCAGAGTAAAATAGACACCTCTCCAAAGACGACATACAGATGGTAAATAGGCACAGGAATAAATGGTCATCATTACATATCACCAGGGAACTTCAAATCAAAACCTCAATGAGATATTAACTCAGAGCTGTGAGAATGGCCTATTATCAAAGACCAGAAACAAGAAGTATTGAAGAGGATGTGGAGTAAAACAAAGTCTCATAAGCCATTAATGGCAATGTAAACTGGCTCAGTCCTAAGAGAAATAGTATGGAGTTTTCCCCAAATGTTAAAAAAATAGATTTGTCTTATGACCTAACAATCCCACTCCTAGGTATTTATCCAAAAATAATAAAAACACCAACTTGAAGGGACATATGCACTCCCATGTTTGTTGCAGCACTATTTATAATAGCCAAGGTATAGAAACAACCTAAGTGGTCTACAAATGATGACTGCATAAAGATGATGTGGTACATGTACACAGGGGACTATTACTCAGATTTTTTTTAAAAAAATGAATTCTTGCCATTTGTGACATGGAACTGGAAGGCATTATGCTAAGCAAAGTAAGAGAGGGACAAACACCAGCTGATTTTCACTCATATGTGAAATATAAGCAAACAATGCAAAGGAACAGACAAAACAAAGCCAAAATAACCCATTAGGATCTGACTGCAGACTGTGGCTACCAGAAAAGGAGGGGGTGGGAGCACAGGGGAGAAAGGGCCCAGTGGACTATAGTGGAGGATTAGTGTTGCTTTGGTGGTAGGCTCAGTGGGGTGTAAATATATACCCCTAAAGCATACACAATACCGGAAAGCAGTTATTACCTCAATTTTTTAAAAACTTTTATTTATACTATATGGTCAAGTAATACTTTAAAAAACTAAAAATTTTAACAGAAAATTTAAGGGTCTTTGTAATTTGCATCTTCCTTTTTGGCACCTCACTAATTTCTGACAAATATATTTTCCTACTTTTCTTTATTGTCAAACCTGTTAGACTTCATGCATAGCCCACAATAAATATCCCAAATATACACAATATCCTTTCCAAGATACTCACTTAACTAATTTTGGAATAGACTTGTATAGAATCTAAGGAAAGTATAACATTTTGGACTCAACAGCATACATACCAACAGCATACTTACTATTGTTAAGACTCATTCCTACTGAAAATATCCTAAGTTAATGATATAAAATAGATGGCAAACAGATGTGAATAGAGCAACTAGAATTTTTCACAACATTCTATCTTCTAAATATTCAAAAACCGATTTACAACTTAGACACAAATTTAGCCAGCCATTTTCACAAAAATTTGAACATTGTGCATAACCAAAAAGGAATAAGAATCTTTGTTCTACAAACTACAATAAGGGATTGAAATGAAATGCAACGTTCATTTCAGTAAATAGCAGAATCTCTAAAAAAGCTGTAGAATACATATAGTTTTTTTGTAATCTAAAGTAGGACTAGCATGAAAATGGTATACTTCTAAATATTAAAAAATAGTTATAAGAATATGAGAAGCACCACTGTCCCAAACACCTAAGAAGAGAATAAAGTGTGTGTGGGGGCGGAGGGTGCGGAAGAAGGTGGAAGGAGAGGAAAGAAAAAGAGCAAATGGATAAATGGAGAGAGGAAGGAAGATTTTACTCTGTGTCAATTGACTGTGTATCCTCTCAGTCCTCCCTCCTATGACTGCCTCTTGAACACAGGTGAACTCTTAAATCTCCACTAAAACAACAATCAGCAAACTACAGCCACAAGCCAAATTCAGCCCGGGTTTATCAGTAACATTTTTTTGAAATATAGCCAGGCTCATTCATTTACAGGGCAGAGTTGTAAAACTGCAATAGATATTTTAGGTTCTGCAGGCTAAAGGCTAGCTGTCCATTTGCAAAGGAAGATTAATAACCTATGCTCTAAAACATAAAATGATACCTCATTTCCTATATTTTTTTGACTCATTAGTATCACACGCCTGCATTTCTCAACAATAGGAAAAAACAGCCTAGAATGTAATATAAATTAATATTGCACTCTCACAGTCCATTATAAGTTTTAAGAGAAAGGGGTTCTATTGTCTTCACCCCTCACTGTGAGCTTCTTGGGAGCAGAGAGTTTACTTTCCTTATGCCAACTTTATTTGGCCAATAACTACCATTATTAAAATGCTCAGTGCTTGGTGTGTGATTATCATAACCTCTTATCTTATTGGATGGAAAAAATCATATTACCTCCAGCATTAAAAGAAATACATACTCTTGGTTACTCTGGTAACCATTCTTAGTTTACAACTAAGAAATGTCATTAAAATGAATAGATATGATATTTACTGCTCATTTTTCCTAAGTGGCTACCTTAGTTGGGGTTCCTAAAACATATTGTAAGATGCCTTTATGTATAAGTTTATTGGGGAGCATTCAAGTGGTGAGAACAACAGTGACAGAGTAAGAGTGACAGGACTGGGCAGAGGGAGAAGCAGGACTACAATACAGTTGCCACAGAAGCCTCAGCTGATCCCATACAGACCTCTGGGACTCGGGTGGTCCTTTAGAGCTGTCCAAGATTGAAATAAAAGGCCTTTGTACTCCAATCTAGCCCAATTACTGAGTATGGGTGCCTTGGGAAGAAGAAGAAATTAAATTGACATTGGTGCATCAGCACCCTTTTTGCCAAGGGAGCTGAAGGCAAGTCCCTGTGGAGAGCCAACAGCTCTGTGAATGAGCAGACTGACTCTAAGGAGGGATCTAGGTAAAGCCACACAACACCCATCGTAATGGCAGAGATCATCAAGTTCAGAAACTCAAACTTCAGAGTGTATGGAAATAATTCGCAGACCTGAGTCTCAAGCTGTGATCTAAATATACACAAAGACACTGACAGGGTCCAAGCCAAGGTAATCAGGTCTCTAGACTGTGGCTGTTAATCTGTCGCTATCTGTCACCTTAGTCACTTAAATAAAATTACTGCATTTCCCATTGAATTATGGGAAATCATAATTGGTAGCTATCTTTTACTCCCAATTGTGAGATGTCTTATAATTTGCAGAGCCTAAAGCTGATTGGTCCACTAAGAATGAGGAAACCTAGCAGGAATGATTAAAAAGCATCCATTCAGAAAGCATGCCTAGCTCATCACCATCTGGTCAGATTTGATTATTATATAGTCAAGGAAACTCCTGCCGGAGAAATCAGAAAGAATTCTTCTGAGGCTGCCACTTAGCATTTGTAACAGCAGTGGGGAACAAGTGTGACGTGCAACGGGCGCATTGTGCCAGGTACCCTGGCATCATGATCCACTTCTCTCCTCTCATCAAACTGTGAAATAGGGAGATCCATGGTGATGTTTTGAAGCCCCCAATGATTAAAAATATATATATCTTCTGCTACTTTCTAATGGAAAAAAAAAATACTTGAATGTAAAAGCAGCATGCCTGCTACTTTCCATACTGGTCAATAGCCTCATCTCTCCAGCTAGAAGTCAATGCCATTTTTCCAAACATCCCAGATGCTTCCCTGCATGCAAGACTTCCTAACCAATTTTTCAAATTAAGCACAACCCTGAAACTTGGCTGTTCTTTCAATCTGCTTTGAAAGAATGTCAGCAGTTTTGATATCTGCCACATTTTATTCACCATAGGTTCAGAACTCCTACAGAATAAAGCTACAAATAAAAGCTAAAGAGAATAAAGAAGGAGAAAGCTTGCCTTGCAAGGGTGCTACCTCCAGTGAATTCACATGGAGGGAGAGAAGACCTGCCATAATGAGACTCTTAGAGGAAAGAAACAACAAATCTCACCAAAGCATCTTAACTGCAATGCTGAAAAGCTTTCAAAATGCAACTCTGTATACTGATAACAAGTAGAAGACATCAGTTACACTTACATTAATGAGACTGAGCACTCTGAGAGCACAGTAAATCAAACAGCCATCCCAGATTTTTCCAGCCTCTAGAGATTTAGGTTAAGAATTTAGGAAACTACAAACCAGATATGTGAAACAGACTAATTGACAATTCTTAGACATTCATTTGTAGTCCCGGATAGTACTCAGGAAATACACCTACTGAAAGTTTTTCAATGGGATCTAAGAGCCAGAAGATGAGAAAGAATTGGCCATTTGCTGTGCTTTCTTCCAAAACGTGGCTGGTGATTGAAAGACTTCTCAAGTGTAACTTCAGCAACCTGGCTGCAAGACAGCTGTCATCAGCAAAGCTAGCAATGTTCAGAGCTTTTAAATCAAAACCTCTTTACCTGATATGTAAGTTGTTTAGTACATTTCCTTCATTACATTATGGTAAGAGCTCTTACTCTGCAGACCAAGTATATCTTGCATGTGACAGCCATTATTTAAACCAGTGGTCTTCACCAGGGTTGATTTCATCCCCATTGCACTTTTCGAAGTGTCTGGAGATAATGCTGCTCTCACAATTAGAAAGGGGGAAATTCTACTAGAATCTACTGGGGAAAAGCCAGGAATGCTGCTAACCATCCCATAATGCACAGGATAGCCCCTACCCCAAAACAAATATCAATAGTACAGAGGTCAATAAACTGATTTAAACTTTGCTCTGGCAAGAATATAGAAGCACTGTGGAAGAAAAAGCTCCAATATGGTTCAGTTTTGTGCAAATCATGCATGTGAAGGGCAACACAGCTATTTTTCACTTGAAATCTAGTGAGCAGATTAATGGTTTCTAGGATCTTATACTGTACATCAGTCTGCATCATTCTGAAATGCAAAAAATATAAGGAATTAAATATTTCTGCTTCCTCTGACCTCTGCCATGGTGTAGGGTAAATGGTTTTTCAGGCTTTTCTGCCCTCCCACAATTAGGATTACCCTGCCTGATGGGGGGTACCCTCGGTTGTTACATTGTTGCAAACTATCTCGTTTACTTCTGTGGGCCATGGGAGGAGTATTGAGTTAGTCACCAAGAGAAGAAGCAGCAGGAGAGAAAGAAGGCCCAGAGTGAAGGCCTACTGGCCTCCTGGCACCACTGCCTGCCTGCCTGCTGTGTACCTGGTTGCTGTAATACACGTAAAGCTGAATAAAAGCCTGAGAAACCCACTGAGGGCTCCAGGACTCTCCTTTACCCCATCTGCCGGATCATAGATAACCTGCTCAGTGTCTATCCTGCCCCTACACATGGGTACATTGCTCTTCAGAGAACAGGAAGACAACCTGGAGGTTTTATAGAAACCCCAGACTGTCATCTACAGTTTTTTCAGATGCCCTAAAAATAGAAGAGCAGGAGCCTCCCTGGTGGCGCAGGGGATTAAGCACCGCACTATGAAGTAATGTGCAGCCTCTGCAGCATGAGTTCGGTCCCCAGCTGGCCAAGGAGCAACCCACATGGCACAGCAGACCTCTTCCTTCTTACCCGCTGCTCCCCTCAGCAGTGTATTTCAGTCAGTCTGCCTGTTCTGTTCCCCTCTTTGTCTCTGGTGAATCCTCTCACCCCCTACATCTCTGGCCTGTACCCCAGCTCTTGTATGCATAAATAAATAAATCTTTAAAAAAAATTAGAAGAGCAAAGATGACATTTTCATCATTCAAAAATGTGCCTATACAACTAGAAGACATTAACTATTCTCTAACACAAGAATTATAAGATTAATGAATGGAGCTTTCTTACCTGAGGAGCTCTTTCAGTAAGATTTCAATACTTAAATCTTAATTCTCAATATCTTTATTTTTTAATCTGTCTTTAATTTATTTTTAAATTTTATTTATTTCCTTACATTGTTTTCATTTTTGTACAATATTTGGTTTCTCCCCTCAGATGTGGTCTCCTTAGTTCTTCAACCACCATATCACCCATGACCCATCACCACAGTCCCTTGTGCTCTTCCCTCCCCTGTTTTGATCCTCCTCCCTTCCTGTCCTTTGCTGTGTGCCTCAGATGTATGGTCAGCTTGCAAGTTTTGTCTTTTTCTTCACCTTTTGTTCTATTTCTCTATAGTACATGTATAAATGAAACCGTGCCTATTTTTCTTCTGACCTTTTTTTCTTCATTTTATATATTTTTTTACATCGTTCTTCATTTTTTTTTAATGTATGCTTTCTCATCTCAGTTATAGTCCCTGTGAAATACTTAAATCTTAACCCATGTCTCTACCTATTTGGTTTTAGATATTTCTCCCCTAAGTAGAATCCTTCTACCTTCACAAGTCCATGTTGGCCAAATTTTAACTCATCTGTTTTATAATAATAGTAGTGCCCTGATATCAAAACTAGAAAAGAACATCCATAAAAATAAAACTATAGACCAAACACTTTGATGAACACAAATGCAAAAATCCCCAACAAGAGAGTAGCAAATAACATTGCATGATATACTAAAACTAACATCATGATCAAGTGGGATTTATTTCTGAGATGCAAGAATGACTTGACATACACAAATCAATTAATGTGATACACTATATCAATAAAACAAAGGGTAGAAAGCATATAATCATCTCAAGAAATGTAGAAAAAGAATTTGACAAGATTCGATATCTATTTATATTAAAACTCAAAATTATTATAAAAGGAGCACACCTCAACATAGTAAAGGCCATCTATGACAAATTCATAGGTAATCACAGACAAACTCACTGAGTTCATGCTGAATGGTGAAAAACAAAACTTCAGAAAACCACCACCAAGATAAGGATGTCTATTCTCACACTATTATTCAAAATAGTATTGAAAATTCAAGCCAGAGCAATTAGACAAAAAGTAAAAGACATTCAAATTGGAAAGGATGAATAAAAATATTTGCAGATGACATAGAATTATACACAGAAAAACCTAAAAACCCTACTAAAAAACAATCTGAAATAAACAAAAATATAAAGTCTTAGACTATAATTATCAATATACAAAAATCTGTACCATTTCTATATGCAAACTACTAAGAGAAATTAAAAAAAAAAAACCATTTACAATCTCATCTAAAAGAATAAAATTTCTAGGAATAAGTTTAAACAAGGAGGTAAAAGACATGTCACAAAAACTATAAAATATTGTTGGAAGAAAGGAAAACATTATATGGCACAAGAGATGCAAAGATTTAAAAAAATGAAATGGAAAGATAAGCCATTCTTCACATAAATAGAGGGAAAAGATAGTAAAATTTGGAATCACAAAAGAACCTGAAAGCAATATTGAGAGAAAATGAACAAAAATGGAGTTATCTTGCATCTTGACTTTATGCTATTGATATAAAGCTATGAAAGCAGCATGGTATTAGAATAAAAATGGATTAAAAGCTGAGAAATAGGGCCTCCCTGGTGGTACAGGCAGTTGAGCGCCGCACTGTGAAGCTATCTGCAGCTTCTGCAGCTCCAGTTGGATCCCAGCCTGCCAGCGAGAATCCCACATGGCGAAGCAGACCTCTCCTGTCTCGCCCTCTGCTCCCCTCAGCAGTGCATTTCATCCGTCTGCCTGTTCTGTTCCCAGCTCTGTCTCTGGTGAATCCTCTCACCCTCCCGTGCATGTGGCCTGTACCCCAGTTCTTGTATAAAAATAAATAAATCTTTAAAAAAAAAGCTGAGAAATAAGCCCCCCATATATGTATGACTAATTTATGATGAAGGAACCAAAAGCATACAATAAAAAAAAATTTCTTCAAGTGAAGGTTCTGGGAAAATTGGACAGGCACATACAAAAGAATGAAACTAAACCACTACCTAACACCCCACACACACACAAAAAAAAAATTAAAAATGGATTAAAGACTTGAATGTAAGATCTAAAACTATAAAAGACATAGAAAAAATGCAAGGGGTAAGTTCTTGGACACTGGCCATAGCAATGTGTTGGGTCTCATCTACAACAGCAAAGGAAGCAGCACCAAAATGGACTATATAAAACTAAGAGGCTTCTGAACAACAAAGGAAATCATCAAAACATAAAGGCAACCCACAAAATGAGAAGGTATTGGAGACTATATATCCAATGGCAAGTTAATATTGAAAATACAGAATAAAATCATACGATTAAAAAATCCAATTAGGGCCTCCCTGGTGGCACAAGGGGTTAAGACACAGCACTATGAAGCTATCCGCAGCCACTACAGCATGTTTTCGATCCCCAGCCAGGGAGGTGACCACATGGCACAGCAGAACTCTCTTGTCTAGCCCACTGCTCCCTTCAGCAGTATATTTCAGTGGATCTGCCTGTTCTGTTCCCCACTGTCTCCAGTGAATCCTTTCACTCCCTGCATCTCTGATCTGCACCCCAGCTCTTGTATGCATAAATAAATAAAAATTTTTTTAAAAATCCAATTAAAAAATGGGCAGACACTCTGCATTAAACACTTCTCCAAAGAAGACCTACTGATGAAAACACACACTTGAAAACTGTTCATTACCATTTATTAGGGAAATACTAAGTAAAAGTTCAGTGAGATACCGTCTCATATCTGTGAGGATGGCAATTATCAACACAACCAGAAACAAGTATTGACAAGGATGTAGATATAAGGGTACCCTCATATAGTGTTGATGGGAACATAAACTGGTGCAACCAATATAGAAAACAGCAAGGAGCTTTCTCAATAAATTAAGAATAAAAATACCATATGATGTAGTTATTTCACTTTGGGTATTTACCTGAAGAATATAAAATACCAATTTGAAGATATATATGCATATGTATTGCAGCAGTAATTACAATAGTCAATATTTGGAAAAAAGCTAAATGCCCATAATGGCTAAATATGTAATATATATACACAATGAAATACTACTCAGCTACTTTCTGCACTTTTTTCTTATAATATCTTTTAATTTTTTATATCATTGTTCATTTTTAAACAATATTTGCCTTCCCCCATCCCCTCAGGTGTAATCCCCATAGAATTTCCTTCACCAGTGCACCCGTGCACCATCACCACAGTCCCCTGTGCTCCTCCCTCCATCTGATCCCCCTCTACTCATCTATTAAAAAAAAAAATTAATGAAATTGTGCCTTTGTGACAAAAAGGATAGACATTTAGGGAACTATGCTAAGTGAAATAACACAGATGAAGAAGGATAAATACCAAATGATTTCAGTCATGTGAAATAAAGCAAATGAACAAGCAAAATGAGACAGTAAACTCTTAGATTATAAGAACAAAATGGTAGTTACCAGAAAGAAAGGAGGAAAGAGAAAGGTAAATTGGGTAAAAGGCTTTAATTTCATAGTAGAGGGTGGAACCTAGGCCTTTGGTGGCAAAATATAATGCTGTATACCTGAAATCTATATAATGTTATAAAACAATGTTACTATGATAAAAATTAATTTAAAAAGTGAAATCTTGTCATTTGCAACACAGATAGACATTGAGTTATTATGCCATGTAATACTCAAGTGGAGAAGACAAATACCATATGATTTCACTCATTTGTACAATACAAAGAAAGCAAAGTAAAATGAAAGATTTTCAGATAAAGAGAACAGGTTGGTGGTAACCAGAAGGGACTGGAGATGGAGGGTAGGATGCAATCAGTAAAGGAATCAAATGTATGATGATAGAAACTAGACATTTAGTGGGGATCACAATGTATACCTACAGATATAGACATAATACTGTATACCTGAAACATATTATAAACCAGTTACTTCAATGAAAAAAATTTTAAGTAAATCTTTACCTGCCAACACAAAGAGGATTTGGCCCTTTGGAGAACAGTCTGATATATTAATTACTGGATTTATATTCAGGAGACCCAAGTTAAATCTTGGCTCCACTGATATTCAGTGATGACAATATGTCTTCTGAGTGCCCCACTGAATGTAAACCCTGTGACAAGAACTGTCTCATCCATGCTGTCATTTAAGGCTCCCACCCACAACCCACAACCTCTCACTGAGCACCCATTCAGTGGCAGACATTGTGGACACACATGTTAACCACCACAAACAATAACTAGGGAGAAAGGATCTGATGGAAGCTTAAGGAAAGGGTATCAGGGGGGAAAAAAAAAAAAAAAAAGACAACTCTGTCTTTCCCAATATGCTTTGCTCTTCCACTACTGTGTATCAATCAGATCAAGCATTAACATCTTCTTTCCCTCATTTCCTGTATTTAGTTTTCAGGTGCTGTAGATTTTTATTTTGGGAAACATCTATTTCCCTTACACTCCGTATATAATATCATTCTCTAGTTCTAGATCTCCCAGGGCCTCTTTTCTGGCATTCCTGCTGACTTACAGCATTCCCTTTCTTGTTGTGCAATCCCAAATTGTATCTTTTATATAATATTCTTTTTCATCAAACCTCATTCATTTTAATATATTTCCACTCAGTTGAGATTTGAGGTGTGAAAATATAGTGGATTGAATAAATTTCCCCTAAAATTTATGTCCACACTAAACTTCGTAATATGAACCTTTTGTGTAAAAAGGGTCTTTGCAGCAATCATTAGTTAAGGTCATACTGGATTAGGATGGAATCTAAATCCATGACTTTTAGCCTTATAAGATGACAGGGCACACAGCGATGCAGTATGAAGATGGAGCCAAAGATATAGTCACATGAAGACAGAGGATTGCCAGATACCACCAGAAGCCACAGAGGCATGAAATGGTTTCTCCCTGGAGCCTCCAAAAGGGACCAACCTTGCCAACATCATGAGTTTGCACTTGAGGCTCCTGAACTGTGAAAATAAGTTTGTTGTTTTTAAGCAACCCAGTTTGTGTTGATTTCTTACAGCAGTTCTAGAAAACTATTACAAGTATCTATGAGAAAGGCCCCACGTTTTCCAACTACAATAGCATAATTATCAAAAAAACCAAAATTGTCCAGGGGCAGAACTCCAATTTCCACAGTGACAATTACCCCAAAACTGCTCAAGCCAGTAACCAAGCACAGCAGATATACAAAGCAGATGAACTGCTGCAGACAGACTCCTTTGGCAAGCAACTGAAACACTTCCACAACCTTGCAACCTGCCTTTAACCTGACCACAGCCTGAGATGCTGACACCAGCCTTCTTTCCTTCTCTCCTCTTGGTCTGAACCTCATATCAAAGTCCTTTGGCCCTTTAAACCTTCCCCAGTTCCAATGTTTTCATGTTCCCTTAATAAAATCAGCATTCATTTAATTGCACATTGGTGTTTACTCTTTGGAGAACCCAGAATAACCCAGAAAGAAACTTCAAAATACGATTTCTATTTCAAATCTATTTCTTTTGACTCGTTTGTGGATAACAGATTCAAATTCAGCAAGACTAAAGGTAGACAAAGAAGCTAATGTAGTGGATAAAAGAGAGAGACATGTGCCTTGCAGTTCACTAGTGGTGGCAGTGGATACAGTGATCAGATTCCAGATATACTTTGACAACAAAACTAACGGAACTTGGCAATGAATATATATGAGGGTATGGGAAAAATTGCCATCCAGGTTAATTTCCTAAATTCTAACAAATGCAAAGATATTGAAAATTCACTGTAGGGTAAGGTAAAAAAGTATCAGGCTTCTCTGCCCTCCCGCTGTTAGGATTGAAGATGGAACCCTGCGGTCCTGAATGCATGCCTGATGGCGGGCACCTGGAGTATGGTGTGGCTACATCTGAGCTGACAGACTGGGCTTATAAGAGCAGCGTCATGGAGACACCAGCAGAACAAGAAAGAACGAGAGCAAAAAAGAACAAAAGGAGCAGAGAAGCAAAGACTACGAGAGAAGACTGGAGAGCCCAGAGAGAGACTGCCTGAGGGCTGGGAGGCCTGCCAGCCTCCCGGCACCCCTGCCTGCCATGTATTTGGTAAATCCCAATAAAAGCCTGCAAAAAGCCACCCAGGGGGCTTCCCTGGTGGTGCAAAGGGTTAAGACACAACCTACGAAGCTGTCCACAGCCATTGCAGCATGAGTTCAATCCTGGCCAGGGAGCAGCCCACATGGCCCAGCGACCTCTCCTGACTCGCCCACTGCTCCCCTCAGCAGTGTACTTCGGTCAGTCTGCCTGTTCTGTTCCCTACTCTGTCTCTGTTGAATTCTCTTACCCCCCCACCTCAACACCTCTGGCCTGTGCACCAGCTCTTATATGTATAAATAAATCTTAAAACAAAAAAAAAGCCAGCAAGGGCTCCTAGGACTCCTCCTTCACCTGTCTGCATAGGGTCATAAAGATCTTGCACTGTGTCTTCCTGCCACTACATTCACTAATACAGAAGACTAGAATAGTAAATTCAAAACTAAAAGATTAAAAGTTCAGTTTCAATGTTAAGATAAAAGTTGTTTGGAGTCAAAAAGGGAGTGTAAGAGTATGGTGCTCAGAAGAGTGCTGAATGAATTTTGGAAAGAGCAGAATACAGTAATTAAAGCCAATAAAGTAATCAGAATCGGCCCAGGTGAAGGTGCAGGGAATGTAGCATGAGTAGCAATAGTAGTCCGCAAGGCCTCCCAAAATTTAAAGGTGAAGAATAGAAGTAAAAATGGAAAACACTAAAGAATAACTAGAGAGGCAGAAAGGGTGAACTTGATGGCCATAAAGTAACAGAAGAGAATATTTTGAAGATGAGTAAAAGGTCAACTGGTCAATGCTAATAGGCGTATAAGAAAGATGATTTAAAATTGTCTATTGATTTTGGAGACAAGGAGTCTTTGGTGATCTACCATTTTGCTGGAGTGGTGAGAATGGAAGCAAAACAGTAGTGCTGAGAAGAGAATCAGACTTCAGGTCTAGTTGACTCTTGAACTGGGAAATCTTTGTGCCCCAAACACATAGCACTGGTAAAACCAAGTATTATATTTACAAGCAAATTCCATTTAATTTGGTGTTTTTGAATGTATGCTTTAAGTGTTTTCCCAACTTGCCTTAACGGCTTTTTAAAATAATCATAACTATGACAAAAAACAAGATAAATTTATGTACACAAAAGCCAATGAAACTTAGAACTACGATAAGGCTAAAACAATACATCTCTTGGCCTTGAAATCCAGAGAGACAAAAACAAAATAGAGGTACTAGCACTCTGTATTCTGTCATGCATCAAGTTTTGACCTCTCAGCATTTAAAGGGTACTCACGACAAGAAGGCAGGTGTAGTGCCAGCAAGCACAGGTTCTATATCGATTGAGGCAGATGGATAAGGGAGAGTCCTGGAGCCCTCAGTGGATTTTTCAGGCTTTAATGCTCTCTCTATGACAACTGTTGTGAGGCAAACCCACAGGCTAGTAAGGCTGGAAGGCTGGCTGGCCTCCAGCCTCCAGAGACTCTGTACACTTTTCTCTTTGGTCTCTCTCTGGCATCATCTTTTGGGCCTGCCCCTCTGTAGTCACTTGTCCTCTCACAGCCCTTCTCCTGGAGCTGTTCTGAGTAATGCCACTTTTATAGGGCTTCCCTCTTAGGCACAGGTGTGCACACATGCACCCATGCTCAGGTGTCCATAGTCAGGCACTCATGCCTCACACCAACGCTCCTTTTGTGTTAACAAGATCAAGGCCTTATCTCAGAAGCCTCTTTAACTCTCCTGAAGTCCCTGCCTGCACTGTCCCTAAAGCTGCCTAATTAACTCTAATTTACCGAGACTCACCATTTCCTTCCAAAACTCCTAATACACCTCTCTGACTTCATTAGAAACATTAAACATCAGAGTTAGACTGAAAATCCTTGCCCATAATCTCAGTCTCGACGGCCATTTCACTTGGAAACTGATGGCCCTATTTTAAGAGAAAAGTGATCATTATAGGGGTTCCTAGACATCAGAAATAAAGACAACCAGTCTATTTTGAATAAAGTATTATCTGAGTGCAACATCTATGAAAGCTTTAAAACATTTTCAAATAGCAAACAATATAATGAAACCACTCTAGAGAAAAGGACTGTAGGGTAAGGTAAAAAATCAGGCTTTTCTGCCCTCCCACCATCAGGATAGATGAGGGAACCCTGTGATCCTGAATGCATGCCGGATGGCAGGCACCTAAAGGGGGTACACCTGTGCTAAGACAGTGCTTTTAAGGGCGGTGTCACAGGGACGCCAGTAGAAGCCAAAAGAGAAGAAGCCCAAAGCAGAAGCAGAGAACGCCAGAGAGCCCAGATAGAGTGAAGATTTGCTGGGGGCTGGGAGGACTGCCAGCCTCCCAGCACCCCTGCCTGCCACGTACCCGCTGAACCCCAATAAAAGACCTGCAAAAAAACCACTGAGGACTCTGACTCCTCCTTTACCCGGTCTGCATGGGATCAGGAAACCTGCACTGTGTCCTGTCCTGCTCTCTACAAGGACTAAATAAAATAGCATATAAAGTTTATCTGGAACATTACTGCATTTTTTCACTGAGCAATAAAACATTTTTCTCTTTTTTAAAAAAACACTGCATCTTTTTAATGCCTCCTCGTTGAAATTAGTGTAGAAGTCCATGTGGTCAGAGACTAAGAAAAGTACATGCTAAATGATTCTAGGGTGTTCTTCCCAAATAAAATCTGAGCAAGGAAACAGCAAAGCAATATCACTCTGAACTCTACTTCCACCCTCTAATATACCAAGTATCCTTGGGAGGTTTGGAGAGCCACACAAAGGCCCTGGTTACTCTGATCCACAAAAAGAGCACTGGATTTTTTTGTTTGCAGTATTGAAGTATTTATAGACACACTATATATTGCGGAAATTCTCCAGATACCTGAAGAAAGGATGTGCATACCAAAGAGGAGAAAAATAAAACAATGCATTTCAATATAAATAACTCTACCTTAATTGCAATACCAAGGGCCATGTAGCTTTCTGGCCAGGGCTTTAAGATATCAATGGAGGCCAACTATACCTGACAGAAAAATAAATCTTCAGAATATTCAAAAAGTGCATGCCCTGTTTTAAGCAGAAATAATGGAGGAGAAGGATTTTTCCCTTGGACCTCCAGGTGCAATTGGGCTGCCAGCAAGTGAGAGTAATGAGCGGTTCCACCCCACGCGCACTCTGCTCTCTACACAGGGCAGGCATTTGTCAGGGTGTAAATTATTTACAGTGGTCTCCAAAGGCTCTGAAAAGTTAGTACATTTTTCTAAAGAAAAGAGAAAGAAATCATGGAAAAAGTATTACAAGGAATAGAGACGAAGGAAAGGTCTAATTTAAGGATTAAAGGTCGCTCTGATTGGAAAACACACAAATACATTCTTGCCAATACCAAATAAAACTTCGGAATCTAATTATTCAGTTCTCTCTTTCTCATCACTTTAGATTCTAAGAACATGAATAGCAATGTTTGAAAGTGAGCACCGAAAATAGACAATGGCTTAAGGCTTCATCATTTCAATGTATCTCCACTGAGTGATAATAGACAACCAAGAAATGCATAATAAGACAATTACTGTGTATTGACTCCATCTTCTAAGGGCTTTCAAGAATATTAAAAACTTTAAAAGAGCAAATGTGAGCAACTTTAAGCCTTCACTAAAATTCAGTAGTAAGAAGCACACAGTGATGTCAGCATTCTATTTTATGGGAGCAAGGAAGGAACCCGATCATCCACATTAACTGATGACTCGGTGGTCAGAATGCTTCCACAGCAAGTAACAAAACACCTCATCATTTGAACTTAAATGACTAAAAAAATTGCTATTTCAATTTCCTGCTACATGAAAAATTGGGATAATCTTCATGTAATAAGAAATCGAAATAGCAATCCCAGGATTGGCTCAATAGCACAACTACGCCAGAACACGGGGTCCCAGAGTCTGATTTGCTTACCTTTTTCCTTCTAACCTCCAGCTGCAGGCTGCCTTCTCCAAGCGGAATATCCCAATGAAAGTTGAGTGTGAGTAGAAGGGAACACAGCGACAAGGAAATGTACTTTTTGTGGCAGCATCCGAAGCAGGCAAAAGAGAGGAACAGAAAAAACATCTCCCCTAATGTAGCACTCTCTGTTATGCAGAGAAAAGTATTTTCCTTACCCCACCACCAGATTTCCATTACTTATCATTGGTTAAAACTAAGTCACATGTTCACTTTCAGACCAAACAATGCCAAAGGGAATGAGAAGGCCAAATTGGATTAGACAAATCAGTTTCACCTTGGGCAAGTTAATTAAGCCTTAATTGAATCAAGGTGTTCTTAGCAAAGAGCGATTGTAGACAACAAAATGTGTCTCCCACAACTCTGCTTTTTGCACAGTAGGTCAAAACATTTGACTCACTGGGCATTCTAAAAAAAAGTCTATTTTTAGACAGTCTATTTTTAGATGTCTATTTTTTCCCAAAGTAATGCAGTTTCAACTTTACACGTGTAAGCAGCGGTTCCCTGGATCACCTCAATGCTGGCATCATTAAGCCCTAGGAGATAGGTGATTATGCACTTTCCAAGTATTTAGATCCCCAGTCACATTATAAAGTCAACACTGTGAATTTCCCCAGAAGAGAAAAAATTGCTATAGAACACAGAGTTATAGTGGAAAATACAGCAAAATAGAGCACATGAATTAGTCACTTCCACTTCTAAGCAATAACCTGTTTAAGTATAACCTGTTGCTATAATCTGACTAAGAAGTATCAAAGGAGTTGGTAACTGTAGGCAAAGAATTTTCTGTGCTGGCAAGTTAAACACTGCTCCACAAAATGGAATGCCCACTTTAGATTTTATCAAAGAACTAATAAATATCAGACCTCATACTCGAAACTGAAGCAGAATTAACTCAGCTTGAGATTTAAAAAATTTACTCTACCTTTTGTTACTTTCTTACTTCAACTTAACTTCAATATTCTGCTAAAAATCATATTATAAGAATATATGAGAATACAGTGGTATTATCTCCAAAAGGCCCTATACTTGCAAATCTCAAATTCTAAGCACAGTTCTCATCTTTCTGTACTGTGAACTAACTCACTCAGGATGTTGACCTGCAGTCAACCATTTCAGGTGCCTAAAATAAAAGATGAATGAAGGAGTTCTTTATAGTCCATTAGGAACCCAGAGATGTAAACAATTATAAGGTGATTTGCAAAAAGAAACAATCTAGAAAAGAGGAAGCGTAATAGTGCTACGTACTCTGAATGTATTTTGAAGGGAGACCAAAAGTGTTCTGATCCAAGCCAACCTACTTTGAAGCTGTGTGATAGAGCATGAATTGCTCGCTCTCTCTAAAACTCAAGAAAATGTGTTACCACCCACCTACCAAGGAGGTTTTCATAAGATGAGATGGCAACATTAAACAACCTGGCAAAATCTTCCCCCACACAAAAGAGCCAGAGAAATGATTTTTCTCTTCTTACCCCAGGCAGAGGGCAAGTCAGCCTGTTCTGAATGAAACAGGAAGCTCCGGGATTAGATCCAGTGGACCAGCGCTCAACTAACAAAAATCAGTACTTAAAATTCGTTAGGCAAATTCAAACTGACACCAGAAGAAGAGTTGGGAGATATTCACTGCCTATTAATGCCTTTCCTGTTGAAACAGACTTCACCAAAACTGCAGTCCTATTTACCTCCAGCCACTAACAAGACCTAAAATGTCTCTCTCACCATTTTTTCAAGTCCCTTTCTCAGGTGAAGAGCATGAACTCTGACATTCATTTTCAACATTGGGTTGGGCTGAAATTATTCCCAAGTTGTTTGGAAATTTTTTTAATATAAAACACAACAGTATAATTTACAAAATAAAATACAATAATTTAAAGTTAATAGGACATTTCATCAAACTATGGAAAATTTTCACCACCCAAAACATTTCCTCATGCCCCTCCCAAGCGCTGATGTAGTCACCTCAAGCAACAACTGATAAGATTCCATTGCTCCAATTTTACCTCATGTAAATGAAACTATACAGTAGACTTTGTTGTGTGCCTGACTTCTTTAACTCAGCATGTTTTGGTAAATCATTTATTATCTCCATCCATGTTTCACTGCTTTTCATTGCTAAGTAGTTTTCACTATATGGATGTACACCAGGTCCAAGGACAACTTCATTTCCTTCAGTGTCATTTTTTATAATGTGGATGAAGAAAACAAAAGACACAAAAATGATCCCCAGCAGAGGCAGAGGCACATACACTCTGGTGCTCTGGTTTCCTCCCACATCCCAAAGACGTGCACAAGTTGGGTTCATTGATGAGTCTAAATTGCCCCAGACTGGAAGGGATTATGCTGAGTGAAATAGGAGGAATGTAGAGGAACCATATAGGGGACCATGGGGAAAAAAGGAATTATAATAAATTAAAAATCAAAATGAACAGGAAACGATAAGTCAGAGATTCTGCAGGGGAGGAGGGGAGAGAGATCAAACAGGGGTGGGAAGAGCACAAGGGGCTATGGTGATGGTACATGGGTGAATGGGTGGTGTGAACTTCATGGAGACTACACCTGAGAGGAGAAAACATAATTTTTACAAAAATGAAGAATCATGTAAAAAATATGTAAAATTTAAAAATAAATAAATTGCCGCAGCCTGAGGGAGCATGGGGGCCCTGTGACAGAAGTCGTCCTGTCCACAGCTGGTTTTCATCTTGCACCCTGAGCTGCCTGGATAGACTCCAGCCACCCTTGAAATAATAAGCAGGTTGGAAAAAGAATAAATTAATGAATACAAATAATCACTGAGTATTAAAAATATTTTTGTCTTCATTTAGAAGTCTGATAATGTTTTGGGGACCAGAAATATGCCATAAGATCTTAATTCTTATTTATATCAATTAGCTTATGGTAAAACTGGTTATGTTTCATGCCATTTCACTTACAGTTGTAGTTTCCAAGAATGTATCTAAGACCTACTAGAAGACTTATTGTTTCACAGTTTACTAGGTCAGCTGATGAGGAACATTTGAGTTTTTTCTCATTTGGGAGATTATGAATAAAACGGCTCTGGATGTTCTTATACATAAATCACTATATGGCCATACTTTTTCATTTCTCTCTCATAAATATCTAAGAGTGCAATTGCTGGTTTATATGATGAGTGAGTTCACTTTTGTTTGCTTGCTCATAATTTAATTTTTGAATAGAAAATACATTAATGTGACTTAAAAGTTAAATTGAATCAAAGAGTATGCAGGGGGAAAATTCCCTCATATACATGTCCCCAAATTTTCTGAGGTGTTCCATGGCCATGTAAGCAATGTTTGTCTTTTTTACACACCAAGAAAACAGTACACTATATACACTGCTGAATGGTTTTTCAAAGTTCTGACACTTTACATTCCCATCAAAAATGTGTGAAATTTCCATTTATTTCACACTCCAACCAACACTTGATACTACAAGTTATTTTTATTTTAGCCATTCTAATGGGTGTCTATCAATATTTCATTGAGGTTTTAATTGCTTTCCATGACCACTAAAGAGGCTGAGCATCCTTTCATATACATACCAACCATTCTTATTTTCTCTTGTTAAATATCTGTCCAAACTCTGCTTATTTTATAGGGTTATTTGCTTTCTGAATATGGAATATAACACATCTTTACATTTTTTTGATAGAAGTCTTCTGTCAAATATATGTATTGTCAATATTTTCTACCTGTTTGTGTTTTCCTTTTAATTTTCTTAATAGTATATATCATGAAAGCAGAAATTGTATGAGAAAAAGTTAAACATGTAAGGTATACTATTGAAGGCTATTGCAATAAGTAGAACAAAAAAAATGCAGTCTAAACTCAAGTCTGCTTTGGTAGGTCATTAGTATATCAACGTAAATTTAAGAATGAATTTGTTGATTTCTGCCAAAATCTGCTAGAATTTTTATTGAGATTGTACTGAATCTATAGATCAGTGTGGGAACTATTAATATCTTAATAATATTGAGTTTTCTAATCTAAGAACATGTTATAGCTCTCCATTTATTTAGATCTTTAATTTCTCCCAGGAATATTTGAGATTGTTGCATACCAGACTTGTATGTTATTAAATTAATCCTTAATTGTGGTTATAAATCATTTGCCAAATTTTATTCTCCATTACCCCTTATTAGTATATAGAAATGCAGTTAAGTTTTGTACAATGATTGAGCTGGGTTGAATCTGTGTTGACTCAGAATCACAGAATGTAACCTATTTAGAAATAGGGTCTTCGCACATATAACTAGTTATGGATCTAAAGAGGAAATCAACCTGGACTTAGTGTGTGACAATGACTAGTTTTCTTAAAGGAAGAGAAGACACAGAGAGAACCCCAGAGAAGTCCATATGAAATGGAGGCAGAGACAAGTTATGCCTGGTGCTACCAGAAACTGGAAAAGGCAAGGAAAGATTTTTTTGCTGAAGGTGTCATGAAAGGTTGTTTTATATTTCACCCAGTTTTCTAAGTGTTTATGTGGACAAGGGTCAATGATACCTTGATGTACATTTTGCCAATTTATTTTGGCATGTTATTTTATCAAGTTATCACTTCTAGTTCCAAATTCACTATTTTTTGTCCTAAATTTAAGAGTAAAGCTCAGTCATATAAATATTTCTCCTTAGTTAGTAGAGAGCACTGGAGGGGAACTGAAAGGAATAGCACAGAAAGGGATTCTTTTCCCAATTCTAGAATAATTTTTTTCTCCCTTCTTTTGGGATGGTATCTGGTGGCATGCAGAAAGCCCAGGGGGGCTCACTCTCCAAATAGTTTCCCCAATAGTCTGGAGAGCAGACTCCTGCAGACCAGATTCATCCATGGATGCCATAAAAAATATCTGTACCATATAGCAATCCACAACCACACCCTGTTCCATGAGGTCTGACTCTCTTGTAGCAGGAGACGTCTATCAAATGCTTTGTTATGCTCTGGTTATGCTGGTTATGGTTATGCTGGTTATGCTCTCAGCACTAGAAATGGTGCTACTCCAGGGCCTCCCCGGTGGCGCAGCGGTTGAGCGCTGGGTTGCGAAGCTGCCCACGGCCTCTGTGGTGCTGGTTCGATCCCCGGCTGCTCCCTGGCCACCGGAGGAGGGTCCCACATGGCGCGCAGACCTCTCCTGCCGCCCGCTGCTCCCCTCAGCAGTGTACTTCGGTCCTTCTGCCTGCTCTGCTCCCCGCTCTGGCTCTGGTGAATTCTCTCAACCTCCCCGTGCTTCTGACTGTACCCAGTGCATGTATAAACAAAAAAAAATAAAATAAAATAAAACATAAATAAATAAAATGTGCCTCTATTAAAAAAAAAAAAAAGAAATGGTGCTACTCCACTATTCCTTAGAGTCTCTTTCTGCTCATTGTAATCATTAACCACTCTTACATATAATGATTTTTATATTAAATTACTCAATGAAATGACATATTTATAGTACTGAAAAAAGTAGTCAACACAGAATTGTGCATGCAATTAATATATCTTACAAAATGAATGAGAAATAAGATTTTTCAAATAAACAAAAGCAAAGGGTTTGTTACTAGCAGACCTCCACTATAAGAAAGACTCTTAAAAGTTTTAGAGGTAAAAGTGATTGTACTAGGGAAAAAATCACTGATCCACATAAGTAATGAAATACATCAAAATGGCACGAATGAAGCTAATACAATGCAAGTTTTAAATGTTTTCAAAAGCAGTTTTTTTTTTATTTTTATATTCCCCATACAATTGCAACCCCCTGATTTTGACCTCAATCCCTCCTTTCCCCGCCCCCCCCCCCAAAGTGTGTCTCTGGTTCATAGTTGTTTATTGATTTTGATATTTTTCTTTCTTATAGTTATTCTTTTTTCTCGTCCTTTATTTAGGTTTTCTAGATTCCTGTTATGAGTGAGACCATCCGGTATTTTTCTTTTTCTTTCTGGCTTATTTCCCTGAGCATGATCCCTTCCAGCTCCATCCATGTTGCTGCAAATGGCATGTGTTTATCTTTTTTGAATGCTGAGTGTATATGAACCACATCTTCTTGCTCCAGTCATCTATTTTTGTGCATTTGGGTTGTTTCCATAGCTTAGCTATTGTAAATAGTGCTGCTATAAACATAGGGGTGCAGATGCCCCTTGGAATTAATGTTTCTGTGTCCTTTGGGTAAATACCTAGGAGTGGAATTGCTGGATCATATGGAAGCTCTATCTTTACTAGGTTGAGGAATCTCCACACAGCTTTCCATAGTGGTTGGACCAGTTTGCACTCCCACCAACATTGCAGGAGAGTTCCTTTCTCTCCCCATCCTCGCCAACATTTGTTGTTGCTAGGTTTTTTTAATATGTGCCATTCTCACTGGTGTGAGATGGTATCTCATTGTAGTTTTGATTTGCATTTCCCTGATTGCAAGTGACATTGAACATTTTTTCATATGCCTGGTGGCCATTTGTATTTCCTCTTTGGAGAAGTTTCTTTTTAGCTCTTCTGCCCATTTTTTGAGTGGATTATTTTCTTTGTTTTTGTTGAGTCTCATCAGCTCTTTGTAGATTTTTGTGATCAGTCCTTTATCATTAGTGTTGTGGGAAAAATTTTCTCCCAGTCGGTGGGGTTTCTCTTTGTTTTGGTTATTGTCTCTTTTGCTGTGCAGAAGCTCTTTAATCTGATGTAGTCCCAGCTGTTTATCTTTGCCTTCACTATCACTGCTTTGGGTGATGTGTCTGTAAAGATGTCTTTGAGGTGCATGTCAGGTCATGTTTCGCCTATATTTCCTTCTATATATTTTATGGTTTTAGGTCTTATAACTAGTTCTTTAATCCATTTGGAGTTGGTTTTTGTGCATGTGTGAGGTAGTAGTCAAGCTTCATTCTTTTGCATGTAGTGACCCAGTTTCCCCAGCACCATTTATTGAACAAACTTTCTCTGCTCCAGTGCATATTCTTTGCTCCTTTGTCAAAGATTAGTTGACCATAGATCTGTGGGTTTATTTCTGGGTTTTCTATTCAGTTCCGTTGGTCCATGTGTCTGTTCTGGTTCCAATACCATGCATTTTTGATTATTATGGCTTTGTAGTATAGTTTGAAATCTGAGAAAGTGATGCCTCCATTCCCTTCTTTTTTTTTTTTTTTTTTTTTTTGAGAGGGTTTTGGCTATTTGGGGTTTTTGGTGGCTCCATATGAAACCAACATTACACTAATACCAAAACCCAACAAAGTCAGCACAAAAAAAGAAAATTACAGGTCAATCTTCCTAATGAACACTGATGCAAAAATCCTCAACAAAATCCTTGCCAGCAGAATCCAACAATGCATCCATAAGATAATTCACCATGACCAAGTAGGATTTATTCCAGGGACACAAGGATGGTTCAACATCCAAAAATCAATCAATGTAATCCAACACATCAACAAAAAGAAATACAAAAAACCATATGATAATATCCATAGATGCTGAGAAAGCATTCGACAAAGTACAACACCCATTTATGATAAAGGCCCTTGAAATTCTCGGGATATGATTACATATCTCAACATCATAAAGGCCATCTATGACAAGCCCACAGCCAATATCATTCTCAATGGTGAAAAGCTGAAAGCATTCCCATTAAGATCTGGAACAAGACAAGGATATCCACTGTCACCACTGCTTTTCAACATAATACTGGAAGTCCTAGCCAGAGCAATAAGACAAGAGAAAGACATACAAGGAATCCAAATTGGCAAGGAAGAAGTCAAACTATCACTATTTTGTGGACGATATGCTAATATACATAGAGAACCCCAAAAACTCCACAGAAAAACTAATTCAACTAATCAATCAGTTTAGTAAAGTGGCAGGATACAAAATCAACGCACAAAAATCAGTAGCCTTCCTATCCAAAACAATAAATCTGAAGAAGAAGAAATCAAGAAAACCATTCCTTTTATTATTGAAACAAAAAAAAAATCAAATACTTGGGAATAAACCTAACAAAAGAAGTAAAGGACCTGTACAAAGAAAACTATAAAACACTGTTAAAAGAAATAGAAGTAGACAAAAAGAAATGGAAAGACATGCCCTGCTTATGGATCGGAAGAATTAACATTATCAAAATGGCCATCCTACCAAAAGCAATTTACAGATTCAATGCTATTCCAATTAAAATTTCAATGTCATTCTTCAAAGAAATCAAAAGTAGTTTTAAACAAAGCAAAAATGGTATCAGTGCCTTCTGGGATCATAGCATAGTTAGAGTTATACTACACTCGATCTTAGCCAAAAGGCTGAGAAGTGATCATAGTTAGAGCTATAATACATGGCAAAATCAGCACGAAAGATGGGAGGGAAGACTGGAAATACATTGTTGGAATATCTTTACATTGCAGATGAAGTGGTACAGCAGTATTTGAAGTAGAACACAATTTAAAATTCATCTATGATAAACACTATAGCAAGACAAATGAAAATTGTGTTATACTGGGGCCTCCCTGGTGGTGCAAGGGGTTAAGATGCAGCACTATGAAGCTATCTGCAACTAATGCAGCAGTTTAATCCCCAGCCAGGGAGGTGACCCACATGGTGCCGCAGACCCCTCCTATCTCGCCCACTGCTCCCCTCAGCAGTGTATTTCAGTCAACCTGCCTGTTCTGCTCCCCATTCTGTCTCTGGTAAATTCTCTCACCCCCTGCACCTCTGGCCTGTACCCCAGTTCTTGTATGCATAAATAAATAAATCTTTAAAAAAAAAAGAAAAGAAAATTTTATTACATTTTATTGAACATTGGCATACAACACTATATATGATTTTTAAAAAGTGGGAGCTTATAGCCCTTCAGATGCATGTTACAACACCACACACATCACCAAGGCATACATTGTCTTCCACCACAGTCCACTGGGCATCCTCTACACCCCACTAGTAGCCTCAGTTCTGCAGTCAGATATCTAGGGTTTGTTTTGTTTTAGTTTTGTCTGTTCCTTTGTCATATTTCTCTATATTCCACAAATGAGTGAAATCTGGTATTATCTTTCTCCTGACTTATTTTGCTTAGCACAACCCCCTCAGTTCCACACATGCTGTCACAAATAGCAAGGTTACATCTTTTTTTTATCACTGAGTAGTATTCTATTATGAATATGTATCAATTCTTCTTTATCTGCTCATCTGTCTTTCAGGATCTAGGATACTTCCATAGCCTGGCTATTGAAAACAATGCTGTAATGGGTTATTTAAAATTTATTCCTAAGTTAAATTAAAACATTCAAGATAACACTCTACTTAGATAATATCACTGTGACTTCTACAGACTGATTTGGCTGAATTGCCATTAAAAACCTATGTCATTCAGGCATGTGAAAAAAATGTTCACCATTACTTATTATCAGGGAAATACAAATTAAAACCACAATGAGATATGTCACTTATTTGAGAATGGCCCATATTGAAAGCTCCAGAAACAACAAGTGTTGCAGAGGATGTAGAGAAAAGCAACCCCTGTACACTATTGATGGAAAAGTACACTGGTCTATCCCCTGTGGAAAACAGCTTGGAAGTTTCTCGAAATATTACCATATAATCCAAAAATTCCACTGCTAAGTGTCTAAATGAAGAATGTAAAAACACTAACTCAAAGGGATATATGCCCTTTTTGTTCATTACAGCCCTGTCGACAATAGTCAAGTTACAGAAGCAATCTAAGGGCCCAAGGAGACATGAGTGGATTAAAAACATAGTGGCAATTATGTACAATGGAATATTGCCCACCGATAAAAAAAGATGATATCTCACCATCTTTGACAACATATATGGAACTGAAGGGGGTTACGCTAAGTAAACAAGTCATAAGGAGAAAGACAAATGCCAGATGATTTCACTCCATGTGGAGTTCAAAGAAAAAGCAAGGAACAGGCAAAACCAAACAAAATAAGCCCTTGGAATCTGACTGAAGAACTGAGAAAACTAGAGAGGGAAGAAAAGTGGGCACAAAGGATGGAGAAGGTCAAAAGAACCATGGTGGAGTTTTATTGGTATGTTAGTGGTAAGCATAATGTGGTATATCCATTTGAAAATTATCAGCCTAGGGCTTCCCTGGGGGTGCAAGGGGTTAAGCGCCACACTATGAAGCAATCCGAAACCTCTGCAGCACGAGTTCGATCCTCAGCCAGCCAGGGAGAAACCCACATGGTGAGGCAGACCTCTCCTGTCTCGCCCGCTGCTCCCCTCATTGGTGTATTTCGGTCGATCTGCCTGTTCTGCTCTCCACTGTCTCTGGTGGATCCTCTCACCCCCGCATCTCTGGCCTGTACCCCAACTTTTGTATGCATGAATAAATGAATCTTTTAAAAAAAAAGAAAATTATCAGCCTATAGTCCAAAAATATACAGTGTTGTAAACCAATGTGACCTCTAAAAAAAATGACAGTAAGTAATAATTCAAAATAATGTTCTTAAAGACCTATGTTGAGGAAGGTTATCTGGAAGAATTCAATGACACTCATTGATTTTGCTGAGGATATGTACATTTTGGTGCACAGTATCTATCTCTTTCCTCACTGCAATATAGAATATATCTCTTTTGATCAATATTTACAACACAGAAGCTAACACTGGCCTTTGTGCCATATATTTTCATTGACTACCTTTTTCATTCACTGCTTTTAAAGATAAATGTAGCTCAGTATTGACACGTTGCATGCAGAATTTAAGAGCTGTGCACTGCATGACCCAACACACCTGCAATCACTTTACTTTTCTTCCTTTATGTTTACTATATCTCTTCTTTTTTTTTCTCCCTTTTAATTCAATTCAACTGGTTGGCCAATATTTTATAATATTGCTATTTAGGAAAAAGACAAAAATACAAAATTCCATACAGGTCTGCAGGTTAGCAACTGATGTCCTCACGAACTAAATAAAGCAAATGTGCTCTTGTGCTATGTCCATGACAAAGTTCGATCTTACATGTGCGAAAAAAACTGAAATAGGAAGCCAGTTTATGCAACTCTTTTACCTTCACCCCATGCATTTTTTTCCAAAATCATATGTCTCAGAAATAAAACCAGATTCCTTTTAAATACACTCTCTCTTCATGTTGGTTTGGATTACTTGATTTACTTGCAATGAAAGATACATTACAATTTTTAAACCAGACACACTCCTCACACCCACTCCTACCCCCACAGCATAGTAGTAACAAAATTATTCTCTTGACAATTGTGTTGTGGAATGAAATTCAAGAATGCTACATGACTAAGGAAAAAACAACAGTTGGAAAATATAACATTTGTTTGACACAGTTACTACATATACAAACATATACACACAGGAACTAAATGCTAATACCATTACATTTCTTTTCTAGTACTGGCCAGAGCAAGTAGCAATATTTGCTACTTACAGCATGCTGTAAACCAAAGAAATTCGAATGTAATTTTGTAATATGTCTAATGTAATTCTCAGCCATGGTTTTGCTTTGCAAGGCAGGGGAGACTTAAGTGAGTATCCAGATATTTATTTCAGGAGACACAGATTCTATTTCTGACTTCCAAGTCACCCTGATTACATCACAACCATTCTGGTCCTCAATTCTCTCCAGTCTCAGCAGATGACCATGAGGACATATAAGGGCCGCAAAGCTAATAGCATCTCTATTTAACATAGTAGGCTTTGTTACCAAGCACCGGCAATGCTTCTGGTAGAAACTGAGACCATCATAAACACATGCCCTGTTTTCACCAATCTATTAGGCTCTCATCTACCTAGCTGGTAAATGATAGGTCTATTTATAAGGTTTTCTAAATGTTTAGCAAATGTGCTAGATCTCAAATTTTATTTTTTTTATTTATTTTATATAGAGGCATGTTTTATTTATTTATTTATTTGTTTGTTTATACATGCACTGGGTACAGTCAGAAGCGCAGGAGGGTGAGAGAATTCACCAGAGCCAGAGCAGGGAGCAGAGCAGGCAGAAGCACTGAAGTACACTGCTGAGGGGAGCAGCGGGCGGCAGGAGAGGTCTGCGCACCATGTGGGACCCTCCTCCGGTGGCCGGGGAGCAGCCGGGGATCAAACCGGTGCAGCAGAGGCTACAGGCAGCTTCGCAGCCCAGCGCTTAACCACTGTGCCACTGGGGAGGCCTAGATCTCAAATTTTAAATGGCATTATTGTAAGCATATAAATAAATCTCAGAGCTCCAACTATATTGTTACTGAAACACACTATAACATAACCTATTCCTGCAACAAATAACAAAAATTGTGCATTAAAACCCAGTGATATTTACTTTAAGGATTCTTCCCTTGTGGGGAGAAGAACTCCAACTCTAAACTTTACCTTTCCTCCCTAATACATTCCCTGTCAGTTTTCTCCATTTTATCTGTTCCTTTTCTTTTTCAGGAAATAAGGATAGATTTGCGTTACTTAGGTTAATACTTCTTTCTAGCTATGCAATGAGGCTTATCTTAAAGGGGACAAAATAATCACTAGCACTGTATTTCATTCCATGTATACTTAATCCTATAAACAAAAAGATAGTACAAACCAAGATGTCCCAATGCTTGCTTTTGAGGGGGAAAAAGGTGTGTGTGTGTGTGTGTGTGTGTGTGTGTGAGAGAGAGAGAGAGAGAGAGAGAGAGAGAGAGAGAGAGAGAGAGAAACAGAGAGCCAGGTATAAAATGGTTGTTAGAAAAATAAACTGGCCTGTTAAAAAAGAAAAAATGATTACTTGAATATAACTACGCTAAAGGAAAATGATTCCTATGTTTTTTAGATTGAAATGGAAAGAAAATGGAATAAGATTTTCATTTCCCTCTCATCATTTTGGAGTTTGAAAAGATGAACAGGAAGCAAGAATCTGTCCAGAAACACAATCCATTTTTACAATCTTAGTAAACTCAGACAGGATAAAGCCTAACATTTGTAATTTGAGACATGGTTTTTATCATTTCAGTAAAATTCAACACAAGAGGATATACTTTTCTTACACTTCTGCAATGCCTCACCTGATCTTGTCCTCTAAAGCCATTTTCCCTCGAGTGCCCTGACAGTCAGCTGAAAGGACAAGATGGGCTGCCTGACTGATTATACTCTGGGAATATTTATGTAACTTGTTCATGGCAGCAAAATACTGAAAAGAGGATACGGGAGATAAAGTAATGGAGGCTGGCCTGACTTAAGCCTCATGTAATCCCTAGCATCTCCTAAATCACAAGGTAAGATTAGCCAGTGATAAAAATTCTTTAACAGCTGGCAGCTGTCTGAAAGCCTGCACTTTCCCCTTGAGTGGACTGTCAAATTTAGAGAATTTATGACCTGACCTACCAAAGATATTACTTCAAGTCCTTGACCAATTTAATAAACATTACAGACAACTATTATTATGGTCTTTCACTTTTACTGTTTTTTAGCTGAGTTACAACCCAGACAGGTTCATGTGGTGAATGGTTACTTACTGCTACACCCAAGGATAGTTGCATGGGACAAGCCAAAGCGCAAGAATGCTTTTCCTCTTTACTTTTGATTTTTCAATTACTTCCATTCCAAATGTGAAAAGGAGACATTTTCCTTTCCTACATGTATGGCCACAAGAAGGTATTTCCCTCACCACTTAAAAATTGCCTCAATTTTTATCTTTTAAACAATGAGAAATCTTTCTGCTTTTTTCTGTACACCAAGAAAGAATGCTACATAAAGCTCCATACAACATAATGCAATTATTTTTTACTATTTCATATGAACAAGAACGATGCACAAAGATAACCAGAGAACACAAAACATTGGGATATTGTGCAAATATATCATTACAATAAACTTATTTGATATAACTTTGATCATCATAAAGTTCCCCTTCATTATAACATTCATTTAACAGCTTCTGCAAAGCCTGATTCTTTCGTTACAACATAATGTGGATATACCAATCATAAGTCAAAAGCGGATTCTGCTACAATGAATCTATGTGAATTCTCTCTCGAGAACCCAAATAGTTGTATTTATTAGATTTCTTCCTAGGTATAAGATACAATGAAGGAGAACATTACTATGTCAAAATGTAAAAGTCTGTAATGTAACATTAAATGCACAGTGGATAAAAGGGCAGAAAAACTTTCCATATCTTTTTCTAATATTTCTCCAATAGCAAAAATACTATATTCCAGACATAATGAAAATGCACATGATTAGGAACACCGCTAACATTCAAATGTTATAACAACTCAGACACAAAAAGACACCCCAGCAAAACTGACACTTTTGGGCTTTCCCTGGTGGCTCAGGCAGTTGAGCGCCACACTGTGAAGCTGTCGGCAGCCTCTGCAGCGCCGGTTCGATCCCAGCCTGCTGGCGAGGGTCCCACATGACGCGGCAGACCTCTCCTGTTGTGCCTGCTGCTCCCCTCAGCAGTGTATTTCCTCAGTCTTCCTGTTCTGTTCCCTGCTCTGTCTCTGATGAATCCTCTCACCCTCCCGCGCATCTGGCCTGTACAGCAGTTTTGCCTAAAACTGTTTTATTTGTGCTTGACTTCACAAATAAAATTCACAGTTGGCTTCATGGAGTGAGAATTAAGGACAAAAAGCCTGTTTCTATTTTGAATTTTGTTTAGTATGGTCTGTTTTGATCAGAAGAGAGGAATGAAAAATCAGTAAGACTATAATTTGAACCTCATGGTTGTAAATATTAAACATTTTCTTAAAGTCAGCAATATTCTATTCCATTAAACCAAAATCCTAATACTCAAAACATTCATTTTTCATTTTCTATTTCAGATATAGAAAAAAATTAAACAGTAACAACAATGGCAATACAATAAATGTTACTATAAATGACTAGGATAACTGTTGTATTAGGGCTCCACAAAGCTGAGTGTTGTGAATTAATAATTTATTAAAGGAATTAGACGTTACCTATAAGTCCAAATGGCAAGTGGTGGAGGGTCAGCTCTATTAAACAGGAAAGGGAACTGATGAAGAAGTCTATGGGTGATTGTGGAGGCAACTTTTGTTTGTTAGCCCCAAATCACTGTAGATCAGCATACAATGGGGTGGGCGGGGGAGGGGCGGAAGGGTGGAAAAACAATGTATTATAAAAAGGGGTAAAACAAAATAGACTGAAATCTGCAAAGACTAAGTTAAATCAATGAAGTCACTAGAATGTGCATTTGACTCTCAGTATTTCTAAGCCTCCATCAGACTGGTGACTTATAGATGAAGCTGGTTCCCTTCATCACAGAGTTACGTTCATGCCTGGCCTGGGACTCAGATAAACTAAAAGAGGAGACTGAGAAGCTGCAAGCACAAATGATACCCCCCACTACACCAAGATGAGTCAGCAGGGCCTCCCTGGTGGCCTAGGATTTAAATCTCAGCACTATCACCGCCGTGACCTCTGAGGCTTGAGTTTGATCACCAACCAGGGAGCTAACCCACATGGTGCAGGAGACCTCTCCTGTCTACCCCACTGCTCCCCTTAGTGTAACAGAAAAGGACGTTCCAGGTTCCCAGCCCTACCCAAGGGAGGGTGGAGCTGAGCAGGGAGAAGAAGAAACTGCAGAAGAGACTGAGGGAGGAAGGAAGGAAGCAGGATTGAGAGCCAAAAAGAGACCTGGAGGGGGCACATGGAGCCAAGAGACACGTGAAGAAACTGCGCTTGCCTTTTGGTCATGGATGGGGTGAAACAGATGTGGATGAGAGACCCGTGGGGAGGATAACAATGGCAGCTTTTATCTTGATTTTGATTTTGCTCTTTTCCTTCCAGACTTGTCTGATTGTTTCTAATCCTTTTCTGTGGGTCCCCACTGAATCTTGCATATATATATATATATATATATATATATACACACACACACACACACACACATATATTTTGTCTGTTTCCAATTCTTTCTATTTCCCCCTCTTCCATTCCTTTGCTGTTTAACTTAAGTGGTTAACGTATAATATAAAGCATCAAATAGGGAGTATGATGCTGATCTGCTGGCTCATATTTTTAAAAAAAATATTTATTTCTTCCGTAGAAGAATATATATATACATATACACACACACACAAATTCATACTAAAATAAGTCAGAAGTTATTATAACCATTATAGTTCTATTACCTTTGATTTATTATTTTGCTAGAGAGAAGACAATCCAGAGTCTACAACCTGATGTTTCTTTTAATTTTTTTTTTTTTTTTTTTTTTATATAGAGGCATGTTTTCTTTCTTTCTTTCTTTGTTTTTGTTTATACATGCACTGGGTACAGTCAGAAGCTCGGGAGGGTGAGAGAATTCACCAGAGCCAGAGCGGAGAGCAGAGCAGGCAGAAGGACCGAAGTACACTGCTGAGGGGAGCAGCGGGCGGCAGGAGAGGTCTGCGCGCCATGTGGGACCCTCCTCTGGTGGCCAGGGAGCAGCCGGGGATCGAACCGGCGCCGCAGAGGCTGCGGGCAGCTTCGCAACCCAGCGCTCAACCGCTGCACCACCGGGGAGGCCCTACAACCTGATGTTTCTTACTAAAATAGCCACACTGGGGAATCTGCCAGTAGCTGATACACCCATTCCAAACTACATTCCTGAACTGGAGACATAATCACCAATGAATTCAGGAATTCATTGGTCCACTGAGATATAAATCAAAACTCTATTGATTACCTTCTCTGACTGGTGGATCATAGTGGCATTTGGAGTTTCTAGGAATAAGTACCAGTTATGAGACTAGGACTTCACAAAACACCAGTGATTCACAAAAACAATGGTTATTTCTCCTTCCTCAATTTACTGCTCTTGAAAATAATAGTGGGATTCTTTGAGGAACGCAAGAAAATTTCCAGTATAAAATGCTGGCTGTGTCAAGGGGTCCTTCCTCAAGGTATAACAGGGTGGTCCCCAGGAAAGGGGGAGGTTCCAGGTTTCCTGACCCAGCCAAAGGAGGGTGGAGCTGAGCAAAGAGAGAAGAAGCTAAAGAAGAAACTGAGGAAAGAAGGAAGGAGGATGGAGAGCCAGAAAGAGACTTAGAGGAGGCACATGGAGCAGAGTGATATGTGAAGAAACTGCGCTTGCCTTTTGGTCGTGGACTGGTTGACACCGATGTGGGTGAGAGACCCGTGGGGAGGTGTCAATGGCAGCTTTTATCTTGATTTTGATTTTGCTCTTTTCCTCCCAGACTTGTCTGGTTGTTTCTCATCGTTTTCTGTGGGTCCCCACTGGAAGATGCTTTAGACTTGTGGCAGGCTTTCAGGCCTTGCTCTGGGCCAATCCCATTTGGGTGGACTTTTACCCACAAGGTAACTTAGGGTGCTGGATTTAGAAACTATATTCTTTGCCTTACCTGTATTGTTTCCTAATTGTATTAAAGTTCCTTCCCATTAAAGTCTCATATATTTTGTGTTGATGCGGTGGATGGCAAAACCTATTTAGAGCAGGCAGGTTTGCAAGGTCTGGGGTGCCCCCCTCCCTGCCCTGTAACAAAGGTGACTTGGCCTCCTTTCATTCAAGGGACTCTGAGTCTAGAAATTGACTCATGTTTGGAAACGTATTGAAAGGACATGTGTGTTGTAAACTCCCAGAGTTGACTTTTCGTTTTGTAATACAAGTGTCTGACTTAAGTTTTGATTGCCAAGGCAAACACCTTAAAGGTTCTAACTCAACATCTGGCCAGCCTCACTGCATTTTCCCCCACCCTTTGTTTTACAGATCCTAGTTGATTTACATAACTGGTCAGTTGGGTGTGACTTATTTTTTCTTTTTTGTTTCTCTTCCCTACCTGAATTCCTACACTGATGGTTAAATTCACCAAAAAAAGAGAAGTAAGCCTGTGATACCCTAACCACCCCCCTCAACTCAGTCCCATTATAAAGGGAATTCCTGGCCCATGTACTCTCTCCCTCTCACACTCTAACCCATGACCTCGCTGTGGCCCAGGTGTGCTGTGTAATTTCCAGGTCTTATAAGTAATAAACCTCTATATTTTCAAAGTTTCCTTTGAAATGACAGTTATTGCTAAAGGGAAACTTTCAATCATAAAAACTGAGGGGCCAATCCAGTCATAAAATTGGCTTAAAAGGGAAAAGTCTAATGGGAAATTTGCCTTGGCTCACTTGAGTGCCCCCAGGCATTTCTGCTATTAGTATCATTACCCACAGGCTGAGGCAAAACAACGTGCCTCTATTGTTGTGATACAAATCAGACTTCCCAGACCACTTGAACAATTCTGGAGACTGTAAAAATATTTTTGTTTTACCACCACAAACATCAAATTGCGCTCGCTCGCCCTCGCTCGCGCTCATCCTACCCCTACCCCTCCAGTCAGGTTGTGATTATTGTGTTACCTCTGCTTTCCAATATGGCAACTATACCCACCTTGCTTCTGGTAATTTTAGTTCCTGCCACCTAGGGATCTCCTGAACCCCTTTGAATTTAGGGAGTCCAGAGAGATGACAGCATTCCAACTGCCAATCCTGATCTATATAGAACAGCCAGTACAGTGTTTTCCAAGGGTACTTGATGGGGGCAAGGATGCCCTGAACAAACTCCACAAACACAGGTTTTATGGACTCCACCCCCACTCAAGAACAAAGAGATCCCTGTAACATACTGAACTCCTTTATAAACATACTTGCTTTTGATACCGGAATTGTCAGGCCTAGTCTCCCAGCCAGGAACAGATCTCAGGCTGCAGGGCAGCGCTGAGCCCCAGCCACTAGACCCCCATGCGTTGCTGTCTCACGAAACCGCAGCAGGAACTTCGCAGACTCTCAGGCAAGCAAGCGAGAAGAGGCAGGTTTGTTTTGAGAAAGAAAAAGTTTATTGAGGAGAAAAAGAGCAGAAATAAAGTGGGACTCCCAGGCCAGGAAACCAGGCCTGGGAGGGGCAAGGAAGCCAAAGTGGAGTCGTGTCTCAGGGAATATATACCTTTTTTCCCTCATTATTCTAAAGCTCCACCAGTCTTTTTGTGACTGGTCAGTTCTCGTCTGTCTCACTTAATTTGCTACTGAGCGGGGGATCTTCACATTCCTTATCTAACAGCTTTCTCTTTCCCCATTTGTTGCATCTTTATCTTTATGGCCCAGTCTTCTGGATTAGCATCCCTGCATTGAAGTTAAACAGCTGCCCTTCTAAGTTGTCCATAAATTAAACCACTCTCCATTTCTCCAATCTCTGCCTCCCTTTACCACCTGAAGGAAACCAGGACCAGCATTAACAATGTTGTCCTTGGTCCTGAGATGTGTGTTTTTCCTAGCGGAATTGGTTACATTCCCTCGGTTGTCCTTATCTCTGAAGCCTCCCTAAATTCTTCAGAGGTCCCCTCCTGCACTGTCCCCAAAACTGCATAATTCCTAGCTTGCCCTGTGTCTCACTTTAACTTATATGAAGCAGTTGTCTCTCCTGTGGCATGTAATGTTCTAACGTACCTATGTTCTAATGTACCCAACCTCAGGAGTAGCTGTATAGGTCTTATGTAAGAAATCCACTCGTGCATTCCAATCTTCCTAGGATTTAGATAGTCCTCTATAGTACACAAGGGACTCCTGAAATTTCTATTTCAGTTACTACAGGCCATCTTGTTACTGGGGCCCTGTAGTGTAAACTATAGGGCAAGACTGGGGTTTTACATCAGCCTGCCTAGGGAGTGGGAGATGTTGGGAAAAATGTGGCATTACCCCCACCCCATGCCAAAGGCTGCTGTTTGTAGGCGGCCAGATTGAATGGCCCAGGTAGGAAGTATCAATGGGGGTGGGAGACTCTGAAAAGAAAAAATAAGAAACACAGGACAAATGCCATCCCCCACTCCCCTCCACCCTGTCAATACCCTCTCTTTGAGATGTGAAGAAGCCCAGAGTCCTGGCACTCTGTTCTTGCCTCTGAAGAAAGAAGCAGCTTTGGGCAGCTGACCTCCAAAAAGAAAAGCTAAAAAGTTTTGCAGGTAACTGGGCAGTTGAATATGCCTTCGGTCTTGTTGCTGTGGCTGCCTGGAGAGAACACCAAAGGCCCCAGGCCTAGTATATCACTGAGCTGTTGTTGGTGTGGGCCAATGGCGCACAATGAATTGTTTGTTGGATCTTGCACTGTCACATCCCAGTGCTGCTACCTCTGTTGTCTGCTCCAGCGTGCAATGTTCATCCCGACCCTCAGACTGCTGCTGTGGAATCCTGCATCGTCCTCTTACCTGTTCTGTCTGCGAGTGTCTCAGGCTGCCAACTTGAGTTGGACCGGAACCTGGCCCAAGGCTTGCTGGCTGCCACACCCACCAGGCCCTTGTTGGCAGGATGATTTCATCTTGGAGGAGTGGCCTTTTGCTTGGGACTTCTGAATGCATGGACATTATCTAGGGTGAGATAGTCAGCCACTTGTGGCCTTAGTAACACTTTGTTTCTCCTGTTTGTGCAATAAGCCCCGTTACTGGTTTTCCCTGAACATGAGTGGTCTTGCGTGGGTGAAGAGCTCACAGACCATGACCTGTCCTCTATTGAACACTGTCCTTGCATGGCTGTAGCACCCTTATATCCCTGCTTCAATCTTTGGGCCCATTTTTTAATAAACTAACAAAGCAAATGCTTAGAGCCTTCCTACCTGCTTAACCTCACACATTAAATTCATAATTTCTGCTTAGTTCATACATTACAAAAAATGCAGGCCAGTACACACTGTTCCAAACTGCCTTGGGATTCATTTTCCATACCTGTGCCCCATGATTCTGTCAATGTAAACTATTGTAATTATCTTGCTGTGTGTGGCACTATGTGTCACATTTTGTACCCAACCTCCAGTACTGCTTCCAAGATTTCAATCGGGTTATAGATCGTGAAGATATTGCATAGATGAAAGGCAGTCTTGAGAAGAATCTATATAATCTGAAGGCTTTTGCCTCTAAGGAGCTTCATGTTCTTCAGATAATTGGAGACAAACCTCCAACACAGTGGATGAATTGCTGCTTCTAACAGAGAAAACTCTGTTTAGGAGTCTAATGTCCTCATTTTATCAGGAACTGTCTTTGTGGACCCAGCAAAAATTTCTGGTTCCCACTTCTTCCAAAGCAACATAATCATCACAAAAAAATACTATGCAAGTTTGTCAATTCTATTTGCATTGTAATTCAAGTGACACCAGGACTAGACTTCTGTCTGGTTTTCAGAAATCTCATCCCTATGACTATAGTAAATAAGTTTATTTTAGAGCATTCACAGATTCATTCTAGACCATTCCCTAGATCTTGAGAATTAAGAACATTGTCTTTCTTTAAGTTCATTCACACACTTAGAAATAGCAGTGTCTAGCAAAACAATGTGCACTACTTACCAATCCTAGGGGTTGACGCAAATACTTCTGCCCTGCTATATCACATTCAAATCTCAAAAGTGCTAACTTCCACAAGAGTGCAAAGATTTCACTTAGGACTTAAGCCAAATGCATGTAACTACAAAATGAATTTATTGGAAGAAATCCATATTAAAACAGTGTAAGCATACAATTCAATTGACAACAAAAGGGGGAAGGTTATGAACCTCTTGGCAAGGCTTGGGAGACTGTTAAAGCAGAATACATAGAGCATGACCCAGAGAGTTCTTGGCAGTCATCCATTTGGAGGAAGAGGAGGATCACTTCTCAGAGCGAGAGTCCCAGCAGCTCTCACCAAAACCTGGAGGGTGTGCAGTCCATAAGCAACTCAAATTGACTTAAATTTGATGCCCACACCTATAACATTTTTCAGAGACATATTATCAGGACCATCTGCTAATTTTCATCTAGGTGGGGCCTCAGAACAGCCATATTTTTCATCTGTCCTTGCCTTTTATATGTCTGTTTACCAATGTTTCACGAACAAGCAGTTATTTTATAATTGATAACTTAAGTCACACAAACTCAATTGTCCCTTTCTTGATCAGTCAGAATCATTACAATATCAACACTGTGACATACCCCTTATACGTAGGTATCAGAGCCAGGAAGGAAAACACAATGCTGTCAAGCACTGGATGCTTTAGTCACATAAAGGCAAAACAGAGCAAGATCACTTTAATAGTGGGCATCAGTCCCATGGCCTATAGGTCTCTCTTGACAGTTGACATAGGGCAATTCACCCACAGGCACCCCTCGAGTACCTCAGTGGAAGGATCCCATCCCTCCTGTCAGAGGGCAGATCTAACAGTGGAGATGGCTAGGTGCCACAGAAGGCACACACTTTGGTAGAACAAAGAGAAACGTGGGATTTACAACAGAGAAAGATATCCCCACACAAAGTGATAAGCCTAACACAGGCTATGTTAACTCTGTATCTCTTGGTAAAAAAATAACCCAGGGCCACCACCCTTTCTTATGAACGCTCTCTTATGAGGCTAAGCAGTCAGATGACTGGATGCACCAAACTTCCTTTCCCAACACCAAATGTCAGCACTTTGCCATAATATGTCATGGACTGAGGGCCCCTGGTGGCACAGGGGTTAAAGTCCCAGCACTATCAAGCTATCAGCAGCCACTGCAGCACAATGACCAGTTCCATCCCCAGCCAGGGAGCTAACCCATATGGCACAGCAGACCTCCCCTGTCTCGCCCACTGCTCCCTTCAGTAGTGTATTTCAGTCAAGCTGCCTGTTCTGCTCCCCACTCTGTCTCTGATGCATCCTCTCAACCTCCCCCACCCCGTCACCTCAGGCCTACACCCCAACTCTTGTATGCAAAGATAAATTTAAAAAATAAATTGTTAAAAAAAAGTCATGGACTACCAGTGTTTCCTTTATCATTGACAACAGGGTCATTTATGCTGCTAATTTTATCATATCAGGAAACAATTTCCAGATAATCCAGAACCAAGACAGAGACCTCATGCTTGAAGCTTTGTTTCTATGGAAATTCAAAAAATAAAGGCCATATTTGATACCATTGAGTGAGAATTAAAAGGAAATAAGTTTCCTCTATTTTGAAATTTGTTCAGAATGATCTATTTTACTCAGCAGGTAAAGGGTTAAAAACCAAAATTAATTTAAATCTCAAAGTTATATGCCTTGAAAACATTTTTTTTTAAAGATTTATTTATACAACAACCAGGGTACAGGCCAGATCCACAGGAGGGTGAGAGGATTCACCAGAGACAGAGCAGGGAACAGAAAAGATAGACTGACAATATACACTGCTGAGGGGAACAGCAGGCGCCACAGGAGAGGTCCACTACACCATGTGGGACCCTTGTCAGCCAGCCGGGATCAAACAGGCACTGCAGAGGCTGCGGGCAGCTTCACAGCGCTGCGCTCAACCACCTGCACCACCAGGGGAGGCCCTTGAAAACATTCTTAAAGACCACAAAATTTTATTCAGTTAAGCAAAACTATAATGTTCAAAACCTCCAATTTCTTTAAATTTCAAGTCTAGAAAAAAACAAAAAAAAGTTTTCAATACATTTAATGTATGTATTATTGATTAGCTTGATTGCCTAGACTAAATCTTAAAAAGGATATAAATGAAAGAAGCCTACACTAGGTTTATCAGGAAAAGCAATTTTCACAAGGCAATGCATTTGATTAAGCAGAGCATATGGTCTACATGGCAATTAATACAAACCCTGTGGTATAATATTTGCCTGTATGTATGTGGCAAAACATCATTTTTCACATCATCCTATTATAATAAAATGCATTTGCAGCAGAAGTTGAGTGTACAGCCAGCCCAGCAAAAGCCAATGATTGGTTTCTTCGCAACCCTCTCAGTATACAAAAAAATTTCCTCTCTCCTTCCTTTCAAGGTTATAGAGGCATAGTTAAAATAAATAAATAAGTAAAGGAAATCTTCTTTAAGATTGCTTTTAAGGTGCTTAGCTGACACTTAATGATTAGCACATATTGCACAGGAAGGTAATTAGGCATATAGAGGCATCCTTTTCACCTCATGAAAAATGCTACCTTCAAAGCCTCTCTTAAAGTATTTGAATAGAGAGCAGAAATGAGTGTGGTGATCCAAATGATGCTCTCCTTAATAGCACACATGCACTAGCATCCAACTTGCCCCTTCAAGTGCCCTACCCACAGTGCCAAGCAAATACTGGCAGGGCTTTCTACTCTCACTCTTTCTAGGTACAGATCCATGAAATAGTGCCAATGTAGTCGCTGTGACTTGGCACCTTGCAAATGCTCTCTTTTAATGCATTGTATTTGCCAACAAATGAATGTCACAATAAATTATGTCTGGTGTGTCATTCCATTCTACGTGATAGGAATCTTGAACTCTATTCACTTTTGTTTATAAATGAAAACTGCTTAAGTCTATTTTTGAAAAACTCACTAATACATTCAAAAATGCATTGCAATTATACCGTTTTAGTGTTTTGGGTCCATCCAACCTTTTCAAACATTAACTTTTGCTGAACTCCCTCAAAGTACCAAGCACATTATGAAACTGCAGGATTAGTAAACTGCAAGGTCACACAGCAAAGTCAGTATTAAAGAGAGCAAAGATTCTCAAATTAACTGATTTCTCTGCTCTCTTGGTGACCTTAGTGTGCCCCTTTTTCCCTCCCACCAAGACAAAGAACTATCTCACTTCCACAAGAGCCTCAATGCCATGAAGTCTGAGAATAACGAGGAGGTAAAGACCTTCATGGAAGTAACCTCATCACAACAGAACAAACATCTTACAAGGTTGTTATTATGGCAAATGTCTTTGTAGAAAACTGGCACACAGAAAGGTCTTCTCATGGCGGGGTGGGGGGGAAGCAAGGATGGCCAAATGCTCATAATCACCTGTGTCATCCTACAGCTATCAAACAGGGGAGAAGCATCACCAGTGCATCTATATTTTTAGGTCTCTTTAGTCTCTTCTATTCTAGCGTAGACTTCCCTACTTTCTTTCATGGAGAAGTGTAAGAAACACATAGAAAGTATTAAAATCATCAATGTACTCCTGGATGAATTCTCACTAGCTGAATATATCTGTGATCATTATCCAGATCAAAAAGCAAAACAGGGGCCTCCCCGGTGGCATAGGCAGTTGAGCGCAGCGCTGTGAAGCTGTCTGCAGCCTCTGCAGCACAAGTTCAATCCCCGCAGGCCTCGGAGTAACCCACATGGCGAGCAGACCTCTCCTGTCTCGCCTGCTACTCCCCTCAGCAGTGTATTTTGTCAGTCTGCCTGTTCTGTTCCCTGTTCTGTCTCTGGTGAATCCTCTCACCCTCCCGCACATCTGGCCTGTACCCCAGTTCTTGTATAAATAAAATAAATCATTTTTTAAAAAGAAGAAAAATAAGAAAAACAAACATTGTTTGGAACTCCAGTGCCAATTTCCTCTTAATTTGAGCTATCATAGCTATGTTAACTACTAAGGAGTCATATCAGGACATTTCACATACCTGAGTTATATAAGCCACTTAGCACAGACCAGTATAAAGAACTTTTAGGGGGTATAATTTATATAATGCCAAGCTCAAAATATACCCAAAATTCCATGATTTCTTGCCACCCCACATTAAAAGCATTTTTTTCATGGAATTTTACAATAACCTTCCAACTGATAATTGCTACTCTTTCCCCTAAATGAGAATATGTTCATACTACCAGCTAACACAAACTTTTTTTTTAATTGTTGTTGTTTTGTGTTTACAACACTATATATGATTCAGAGGTATGAGTTCATGTCTCCTTAGATGGTACCATGATTTGCTGATTGTAAACAGTGCTGCTATGTACATAGGTGTAGATGTATATTTTCATATTGAATTTTTCATGTTATTTGGATAGATACCTAATAACAATATTGCTAGGTTAAATAGAATTTCCATTTTTATTTTCTTGAGAAATCTCCATACTCATTTCTGTAGGGGCTATACCAGTTTGCAATTTCCACCTACAGTGGAAACTTCACCAGAACTTTTTCCACCAGAACTTCCACCAGAACTTCACCAGCATTTGTTAAGGCTGTTCTTTTTTATACGGGTCATTCTCACAGTGGTGAGGCACCATGACGTGTTACACCTCACTTTCCTAATTTATATTCTCAGAAGTAATTACTATCCAACTTACAGTATACTTTCTTTTGCTCCATAAGGGCAGGGCTTTCTGCCCCTTCATAAAATTCATAGACAGTGAGTTCCTGTCACAGAATCATAACTCAAGAAATGCATATTAAATAATGGATTATTTTCTCAAATAATGAAAACCCTGCTTTGAGTCACTAACAGCCAATAGTAGAACATCCATTGTGATCGTAAGTATCAAGTACATTATATTCTTTTTTTTTTAAAGATTTATTTATGCATACAAGATCTGGGGTACAAACCAGAGGTCCCAGGGGTGAGAGGATTCACCAAAGACAGAGTGAGGAACAGAACAGGCAGACTGACTGAAATACACTGCTGAGGGGAGCAGCAGGCAAGACAGGTCTGCTGCACCATGTGGGTACCTCCCTGGACGGCCAGGAATAGAACTCATGCAGCAGAGGCTGTGGAGGAAGCTTCACAGTGCTATACTTAACCACTTGCACCACCAGGGAGGTCCCTGTATTAAGTACATTCTAAACCAAAACTGGGTAAATAAAAACAAACCAGATAAAAAGGTATAATTTACAGCAAAACAATGACATGCTCTCTGTACTTCATACTGCAGATAAAAGAAACCCCTAGAGAAAAGTTCATAATCTTCTTTCATGGATCATTCAGAGCTCTCAGGCCTGCCACACACCTAAAACCCTTCAGAAATAATATATATATAACATACATATGCACACACACACGTATTTAATATGCATGTGTGTGTGTGTGAGAGAGAGAGAGAGAGAGAGAGAGAAACTAGAAATAGACTGGCTTTATACTTTAAGCTCTATCTTACATATACAGTTTCTCATGGTTTCTTCATAATTCACTCATCATGGGTATTTATTTGCCATTGCTTAATATGCTTTTTGAAACGCACTCACTTGCAATGACTGCTTTAAATCTACACTTCCCAGCTATGTCAAGAGAACTTTCCTACCGAAATTTAATGCTCTCATTCCATTAACTTTTCCCTAAAATTGAAACTCCTGAGCATTCAATTCTACCTAAAATATTAGATTAAAATATTTTTTGAACTACCAAGCTGGCGAGAGAGAGAAATTCATCACTACAGCAGAAAAAAAGAACAGATCAGCAAATACAGGGCTATTTCCAGTTGTACCCTGAAGCACTACTGATAAGAACTCAGTCACAAGTCCACTGGGCCCAAGTTTTCCTCTTGTTGAAGGGGCTAACTCGTTACTCACCACCACCTGCCTCAGAGAGGCTGTGCAATTCCTGAGGTTTATATTTGAGGAAACTGTTATAGTTTCATGATATTTTATAGTGTTTTCATTATTATCACTGTTAATAATGAAAAACAAACTGTTATCCTTTGTAGTTCAGATACCCACACTGATACCCAATCTTCCTGAACTCTAAAATTTCAGGTAGCCTCAATAAAAATTTGATAAAATAATAAAACTCTCCAAGTTTTGAGTTTTATCCCACTTCCTGCACATTCAATTTCATACAGAAATTTCTGATTATAGAAATAGCATTAAAAGAGGCTTCTAATGGACCTCCTTGGTGGTGCAAGGGGTTAAGACGCAACCTGTGAAGCTGTCCACAGCCTCTGCAGCACAAGTTTGATTCCTGGCCGGCCAGGGAGCAACCCACATGGTGCAGCAGACCTCTCCTGACTTGCCCGCTGCTCCCCTCAGCAGTGTACTTCGGTCAGTCTGCCTGTTCTGCTCCCCATTCTGTCTCTGGTGAATCCTCTTACCCCCGCACCTCTGGCCTGTACCCCAGCTCTTGTATGCATAAATAAATAAATCTTAAAATAAAAATAAATAAAAGAGGCTTCTAGAATTTAGATATCTATTAAAATCCTGTTCCAGTGGCAAAATTCCTTTCTACTAAACTATAAGCCAATCTATTTTGTTTCATTATTTTTCTCCCCATGCTCATAATAAAGGAAAAGGTTTTCTACCTGTTTGTTCTAGTTTCTAGTATTATTAATTAGAATCCACTTAATAAGTATTTTAAATAATAAAACTGAACACAACTTCACCATTTGCATTTAAAGTGACCAAAAGTTCATCACTTAAAGTTTTTTATTTTATTTTTTTAAGATTTATTTATTTTTGCATACTGGGGTACAGGCCAGATGTGGGGGGGGGAGACCATGAGAGGATTCACCAGAAACAAGGTGGGAAACAGAACAGGCAAATTGACCGAAGTACACTGCTGAGGGGAGCAGAGGGCGAGTCAGGAGAGGTCTGCTGCACCATGTGGGTTGCTCCCTGGCCAGGGATCGAACTTGTGCTGCAGTGGTTGTGGATAGCTTCATAGGTTGTATCTTAACCCCTTGTACCACCAGAGAGGCCCTCATCATTTAAAGTTTTTATTAAAGATAGAAAATGCTAGTGAGGATGAGGAGAAAAAGGAAACTTTATATACTATAGGGAAGTAAGTTTGTATAACCACTATGGGAAACAATATGGAGGTTCCTCCAAAAAATTAATATAGAACTACCATAGATCCAGAAATCCTACTCTTGGTTATATATCCACAGGGAATGAAACCATTATCTCCAAGAGATATCTGTACTCCCAAGTTCATAGTGCTTTTTTGCAATAATCAACAGTATGGAAACAACCTAAATGGTCATCAGTAGATGAATGAATAAAGAAAATATTATTATATAAAACAATGGCATATTATCCAGCCATAAAAAATAAACAAATCCTGTTATTTGCAAAAACATAGATGAACCCGGAGGACATCAAGCTAACTGAAGTAAGTCAAAGAAACACAAGTACCACCTGATATCAATTATATGGGGAATCAAAGAAATAATAATAAATGAAGAGAACAAGAACGAGGAGGAGGGACAAGAAGAAGAAATTAAATTCATAAAAGAAGGTAGAAAAGTGATTGCCAGGGATTGGGAGTGGAGGAACTAGAGAGGTTGATAAAGGGTACCAAATTTCTGTGATAAGATAAATAAGATATGAGGATCTAACAGATAATATAATGTCTATATTTGATAACACCAAATTGTATAAGTGAAATTTGCTAAGAGATTAGAACTTAAACGTACTCATAAAAGCAAAATGTAAATATGTGAGATGATAGATGTATTGATTAACCTAATGGGGGGAATATTCTCATAATATTGTATGTATGTGTGTGTGTATATGTGCATGTGTGTCTATATATGTATATAGACACACACACACACACACACACATATATATATATATATATATATATATATATATGAACTTTGTTTTCTTCATTGAGGTACACTTGCCAAAATAAGGTGTTTACAGCATTCACTGTGATAACTATATATATATATATATATATATATATATATATATACCAAATATATAGTTATCACAGTGAATGCTGTAAACACCTTATTTTGGCAAGTGTACCTCAATGAAGAAAACAAAGTTCATCATTCATTTAATTTTTCAAACTGATAGAATAAGCTACTAGCTTACTCAATGAGTACTTACTGAACACTATTTGCCACACTTACATTTTTGGCAATACAGTAGGAAACAATACACCCAATACCTAACCTTTTGCAGGGGAAGAGAATATTTATCAAAAAAAAAAAAAATAAGCATCCCTATTCCCATTCAAAAAAAAAAAAATATCTAGCATGTCCAAATTAACTAGCACCTGGGAAAAAATTGATGAACGAATGAAACAATGTGGTCACAGTCTAATAAGGAAAACAAACATTAAATAAAGCCACCCATAGTTATAAACTCTATAGAGGAAATTAGCAGGGCTTGATAGGAGAGAATAACAAATTTTTTCAGAAGGTGAAATATCAGTAGGAGATGAAAATGAGTTCAGTGTTAGACACATGATATGTTCAGCAAACAGTAGTATGACAAGATGGGAAGGTTTGTGTAAAGACCCTGAGCAGGAATTTATTTACTGGTTTGAAAAGGCCTATGAAACTGAATAATATAAATACCAGATGGTTTCATTTACATGTGGAATCTAGAAAGACAAAACAAAGGATCAGAAGAAAAAAAAAGAAACTTATAAGGCTAAACCTTGAAAGCAGCCCTTAGATCTGAGACACTCAGGAGAGGAGGAGGAAGAGGAAGAGGAGATGGAGATTGGAGAGCAGAGAAGTTGGGGGGAGGGAGGAGGATACCATGGAGGTGAAGGAGTACTGTGGACACCGTAGGTACTTTGTCGGGGGGAAAACTATGGGGACTGAACCTAAGGGGAGAAATCTTATATTGTGAAAAAATAGACATGGGTTTTTAAAAACAAAACAATAATAATAAATAATTAAAAACAAGAAACTGAATAATGATGTCTGGAGAGAATATCTGAGATGAAACAGAGATCATATCATGATTGATATAATAAATTCCTTAAAATATGGAATTCCTTCAGAATTACCAAAGATCATAAATTATGAGAGTTTTATGCTTAATTCATTAATGTACTGCTCCACAAAAGATGCAAGGATCATCACTTTCATTTTAAATGATTTAATCGTCCAGTGTATGCATAATTCCAGCTTATACAAAATTTAGCTGTTTTCCTTTGTATAGAAAGTCTCAAACAATTAATTATAAATATACAGGGAGAGAAAAGTAGCATTTAACAGATATTATATTATGGAACTGTCAGAGGAACAGTGAGGAGCTCTGTTCCATCCACTCCATCCCAATCTCCAGGCCCGTGAGAGCTGAAGAGTCTTGGATTACAACTCCCAGCATGCTATGAACCACATTTCCTAAATGGAATATTTCTGGGAAGTAGTAAGGTGGATATAAAAAAATGAAGTAGCATGAAGAAGGGAGAGAAGACATGGGAAGGCTGTTCCTGGTCTTTGCAGAAACAATGGCAAATGTTGTCTTGATCATGTGGTGGGTTATTTTATAAATTCTGAATTTTGGGGCTCTTCTTCTGTGTCAGCAATCTGGGACCTACCCAAACCTTTTCTTGTGATTTCCCACCAGAGGGGACTTAGACTTGTGACAAACTTTTGAGCCTCAGCCGCCCTACTATGGGACAAGCCTGTTTGGCTGGCATATGTCCATGAGGAGATCGGTAAATTTATTTTATTTCTAGACATTTTATTGGAAATCTGTCATTTGAAATCCTTTCTTCATACCAATTTAAAATACACACCAATTAAAAATCTTTCACACTAAGAGCTTGCTTTCTTTGCCTTTTGTGAATATAGCCAAACCCTTTTAGAGTGCTCACCCCTTAATATTGTGGGGTCTCTGGATAACCCTCAGCCATGTAGTTACAGCACTCCTTTTACAGAATATTTCAGCAGACTCTTACATAAACAGAACATACTTGAGAAACAGAGCATTACTTGAGAAACGTATTTATTCAAAAAGTATTTATTAAAGACCTACTACACATCACAATCCCTATCCCAAATTCCAGAGACATGACGTTTAATGAGTACCTGCCCTAGAGAAACAAAGTACCTAGTAGGGGAAAGTGACACCCATAAATCAGATTTCTACTCAATATGATTTCTATCCTAGACATCTGCAAGTAGATATGGTAATACATAAATGGGAATATAGAGCTCTTGTCTGTTAGGCTTGAGGAGGATGAATTCTGAGCTTAAGAATAGTTCTTTGAAATTGGTAACACATGCAAGGTATATTCCAAGAAAATTTCTTTTAAAAGTGGAGAATTATAAAGTTTTAAAACTGTGTGAGACCTTAGAGATAATAGATCCCAAGTTTCCAATTTACCCACAGGAAGGAGAGCATTTTATTTACATAAGTTGGTGATATCGTCAAACTAAATACCTCTTGATGTCTAGTCTAGTGCTGAGTGTATTTTATTAATCATATCACCACATGGTATCAATACTCAGGATCTCAGAGCAATTTTCTTTACATAGTTTCAAGACAGTAAAAGATATTTTCCATTTCTTTGTCAAAGATTCCCACATTCTTTGGGCTACATTTTCAGTTAACCAGCCCCAAGAAGTGTGGTTTGTGGCAGTTGAGGCCATCGTTACTCTGTCCCTCTCGAGCTGAATTCAAATTAACAAGAACACCTTAGGTGATGAATTTAAACAGCTCCTTTGCCAGAGTATAAAATTTTCTCTTGCTTTGGGGGTTGTGGTAAATATAAGACTCTAATCTTTCTATATACATAACTAAATATTAAATGTCAACATTGGCATTTTGAAGTTCATTGAATAAAAGGAAATGTCAATAATGAGTATTGATGTTTTATCATTTAAACAGTACAGCAGAACACTAAAAATAATACTGCATAATCCATATGTGATATAGTCACATTTTTCAATCAAAAATAAAAAACCTGTAAGCACAGAACATGAATATTTTATTCATTTTTCTTACTGTGAATGATCAAAAGATTAAATGTGATTTTTTATGTTATTAGGAGCATCACTCCTTATAGCATAAAGATTGTGCCACCCTACTTTATTTTTTAAAGTATTGTAGAAGGAATGTGTCTACACCATAATCCTCCAGAACCTGTGAATATGTTAGCTTACATGGCAAAGGCATTTTGTACATGTCATTAAGGTTAAGGTGTTTGAGACAGAGAGATTGTTGAAGATTATCCCAGAGATGGGCCTCCCCTGGTGGCGCAGGCGGTTGAGCGCCGCACTGTGAAGCTGTCCACAATCTCAGCAGCGCAGGTTTGATCCTGGCCAGCGAAGATCCCACATGGTGTGGTAGACTACTCCTGTCGCACCCACTGCTGGTAGTGTATATCGTCAGTCTGCCTGTTCTGCTCCCTGCTCTGTCTCTGGTGAATCTTCTCACCTTCCCACACATCTGGGCTGTACCCCAGTTCTTGTATAAATAAATAAATACATACATACATACATACATACATACATACATACATACATGAATCTTTAAAAAAAAAAAAAAGATTATCCCAGAGGTCCCAATGTTCTCCCAATCTCAATATTTAAAACAAATAAACTTTCTGAGTGCAAATCAGAAAGAGCTGTGATTGGGGGTTGGGGGTGTGGGAAGGTCAATAAAATGCAGTGAGAGATAGAGGAAGGTGCCACTACCCAAGGAATGTGGCAGCTTCTAGAAGTCGGAAAAAAGAAGGAATTGGATTTGACCGCAGTACCTCCTGAAGGAACAGTCTAGCAATAATTTCATTTTAGCCCACTAAAACCTGAGTCAGACTCCTGACCTAGAAAACTGAGATAATAAATCTGTATTGGTTAAACCACCAAATTTCTTATAATTTGATACAATAGCAATAGAAACCTAGTACAATTGTGCTTTTAATATAAATATTGCAACACACATAAGAGTACTCAGAAGAAAGATGACATTACAAATTTTTAGTAGAAGAAAATATTATTTTAAAGATTTATTTATTTATTTATTTGTTTGTTTGTTTGTTTATTTATTTATTTATTTATACAAGCACTGGGTACAGTCAGAAGCGCGGGAGGGTGAAAGAATTCACCAGAGCCAGAGTGGGAAACAGAATAGGCAGACTGAAGAAATACACTCCTGAGGGAAGCAGCGGGCACTGCAGGAGAGGTCTGCGCGCCATGTGGGACCCTCACCGGTGGCCGGGGATGGAACCGGCGCTGCAGAGGCTGCGGGCAGCTTCGCAGCCCAGCACTCAACCGCTGCGCCACCAGAGGAGACCCAGAAGAAAATATTATTAATAAGTAAAACATTAATTGCTTGGGGGGGGCAGTTTAAATGTTGTGTAGACCCTAGTCCAAAACATGCATTACTTGGGGAAGGGTTTGTAGTGCTGATAAAGTATCCATGAAGAGGGAAATAAACAGAATGAAGTTGAAAAAAAGGACACCTGATTGATCAACTGCCAAATAAAGACCACTGTTTGCATGACATGGCACTAAAAACCAGCACCTCCTTAGACCTAGGCAAGTACTGTTTTGGGGGTTCTAAAAATTTGGACTGCCTTCCTTGATTTTCTAAGTTCTCTTTTAATATCAGGGATAGACTGAGATTAGCAGTGCCTACAAGGCAGAATGTGTAAGCAGGATGGGGTGGGGATCTAATTGGGGTCTCACTCTGTTTCTCTCCTTTGGGACTGTGCCCTTCTACAACATGGAATCAACCAAAGAATAGAGAAACTCAGACCTTTGGGGTTGTCATGTCCACTTTGAGAGCTCTGATTTAGCATAGCTCCCACTGACTATTTGGTATCCAATTTAGGGTTTTCACTCAGGTCTCACAGGGATGACCACAGTGCCATGGGCTACCAGTGGTCTGCAGCAACCCTTGGACTTAAACCACACATGCTTCCCATGTGTCATTCTTCTAACAACAGTGTCACCTCAGTCTACACCACCCAAGGTGAGGTAGCAGCATGCATTATTTACCCTGTGCCCATACATGCCTGCCATGGCAACAGAGTGGTTACCTCACCCTCTTTATGGCCTCCCCACAAATGGTTACCCACTGTCCACTGAAGATTTTTTGAGACTGTTGCTAAGCTATGTCAAATCACCAACATCACCATTCCAATCATGGGGATGGTGACATCATACTCTCCCCTGTAGGTCTAAGTCATCCCAGATGACAGACATTCCTTACATCCAGGATTGTTCTTAGGGCTTCAAATCCTCCCACTGATGTCAATGTGGGGAAGACAGGAGTACATAGAAGAAAAGGGTGAGTTCAAAGTCAAAAGACATCATTTGCTTAGAATGCAGTGATTGCAGCCTACGAAATGCCAAAAAGGATATGTTTGGAAGATGTGTTGTTCTGTTTATTCTCAAAGCTTTTGAAAAACTTAGTATACCCAGAAAGTGAATTATGCATGCTTCTCATTTTCCTGTATACTCTGGGTAAGTCTTACATTTGTGGTCATTTTCAAAGAAGCATAGTAACAACCTTTAAAAAAAAAATTTATTTATTTATGCATTCAAGAGCTGGGATATAGGCCATTGGTACCGGGCTGAGAGGATTCACCAGAGAGTGGGGTGCAGAACAGGCAGATTGACTGAAATACACTGCTGAGGGGAGCAGCGGGCGAGACAGGCATGGTCTGCTGTGCCATGTGGGTTAGCTCCCTGGCTGGGGATCAAACTCATGCTGCAGTAGCTGCGATAGCTTTATAGTGCTGAGACTTAACCCCTTGTACCGCTAGGGGGACCCCATAGTAACAACCTTTGAGAGCATCATGGGAAGCAGGTATCCACAGGTGGCATGATGGATGATGCAGCATAATGAGTAATGACATAACCAGCATTAAATAAATGGCAATAGGAAATGCAGAAGGAAGATCTATTGTTTTAATACAAACAGAGCCATGATATCTGAGTAGCAACAACCTTGGTACCTTTTTCTCCCAGTAATTTAGGAAATTAGCCAGGAACATTGTATTTCACTTGAAAAGAATGTTTATAAAAAAAGTTTTTCTAATGAATTTACTTTCTGGGTATGCCATAATAAAATACCACAGACAGAGAATGGCTTCACAAAAGAAACCTATTTCACCCAGCTCTGAAGTCCAAGATCAAGATGCCAGCCAGGTTGGTTTCTAGTGAGGCCTCTCTCCTTGGCTTGCAGATGTCCACCTTCTCACCATGATCTCACATAGCCTTGTCCCTGAGAGTGTACACCACACTCTGTGAGTATGACACCTGTCATGTTGGGTTAAAGTCCCACCTTTATGAATTTAATTAACATTATTGCCTCTTGAAAGGCCCTATTTCCAAATACATTCATAAATCACTTAATGAGGAAAATAAGTTCTGATAAATGTATTGCTACGAGACTTTGTCCTTATGCTGTGCAAACACAAAATCAGCAGCAGACTTTGTGAATTTTGGGGCTATGAAAAACAAAATAATATGAGGTTAAGTTAAGCACCAGTGACTACAGTGCATCAAGACACAGTAAACATAAGATATATCAGATTGTGAACAGTGTAAAATGCTACAATGTTAAGAGAGGTATGACACCACTAAGCAATATATATTTGGGGACCACCATTATAAATGTGGTTTATTGTTGACCAACATATAGTTATGTAGCCAATGACTGAAGAGTCACATAAGTTATTAGGGTTTCAACATATGAATTCAAGGTACAATTCAGTCATTAACACCAACAGCCCTGTGTACCCTACTTACAATCCTGCTAAAATCACTCCTTTAATATCAAATCAAAATACCTCAATAGCACATAATGATTATAATTTGATAGTCATAGTAATATATCCTGGGAATTTCTGGGAATTTTATAAAAAGACAGATTTTTCAAGTTAAAAAGGCACATGAACAGCAAGTCCAGAACACAGTTTTCAGAGATAAAAACAATCTCCACCAGTAGTAATTCAGCAGCCAGCATCACAAAATATGAGCAAACACTCGAAAACAAACACATGGTAAAGTAAAACTTTAAAGTGAAATATACATCGGAATGTTCATTGTGGTCATTGAAGCTGAATTCTTTTTAAGCTACAGCAAAAAGGAGCAGAACCAAAGAGAGCTCTTTATTTGCTAAGTTGTTTAAAATTCTTTGAACATATTTTATCCTACAGTATTTTTTAATCAAATAATCTTTTCATAGAAAACAAAAACAAAATAAAGTTCTCAAAATTACCATGACCACTTAAAAACTTTTAGTAGAGATAATGTTAATTAATTTACTAGTAAATTGCATATGCCTGAATGAAGTCATACAACTTGATATTTGCAAGTAGTTTAAGAACAAGATTTTGACTAGTAGAAAGTATTATCAGTCTCAGAAAGGATTATATTTAGGATTTACACTAAGATTTCTGATCTGAAAATCAGATCTCTGATCTGTAAGACTACCTACTTACTACATGAATACCTTTATTTTCTAATAAAAAGTTATATTACACAATCTTTGTTGAAATCATTGAGAATAATATCAAGTCATAAAAGATAAGGAAGTTACTATAGCCTCATGGATATATGAGCCAAAAAGAAATAAAGCACTTTAATATAAATATTGAAGTTCATGTTAATCGTAAATGTTAGAAGAAACATAAATATTAGATTAGGAAAGAGAAAATACGGTTTTTATCAAAATAATTTTGTAGACATTTATCTGAAGCAATCATTTATGATGCACACTAACTAGATCATTAGGACAGTAGATCTTTAGAACATAAGAGATAGTTATCTCTGTATTATCAAATGAATAAGCTTAAGTTCAAATTGAAAATTAAGCATTTACTATGTAGTACCATTATATGTGACCACTCAAGGCATCAGCTGATATCTGGTTTTGTAAAACAGAGAATAGCCTAAAGTACTCAGGCTCTATTTCCACTGATATCTGCCTTTTCCAGGCCTCTGTTCCAAAAGAAAAAAGAAAATCAAATTTTAAGAGAGAACCATAAATTCATTTGGCCTCTGATTAGTCACAATTCTCCAGAAAAAAGTAACCAATAAAGATTTAAGCAGCATTTATAACAAGTAGGCTCACATAATATGAAAGCTGAGAAGTCCCAAGATCTGCAGTTAGCAAGTTGGAGATCCAGGAGAAACCTGGGAACCGAGAGCGCCAATGGTGTAAATTCCAGGCTGAAAACCAACAGGCTGGATACCCAAGAAGAGCTAACTTTTCAGTTTGAGTTTGAAGGGAGACTACAACCAATACCCCACTCAAGCAATCAGGCAGGAGCAGTTACCCTCACATGTAGAAGGGTTTTTATTCAATTCAGTTCATCAACTGGTTGGAAGAGACCCTTCCACATTAGAGAAGGAATCTGCCTTACTCAGTCTACCAATTTATTTATTTCTCCTCAAAATGTATTAATTTGTAAAAAAAAAAAAAAAGTCATTTATGGAACTATATAATTCTGGGGGAACAACTCTCACCTCCATATATCATATATACATGCTTCACTCATCCTCCACCAAAACTCCGGTGTGAATGTTCTGTCCCCTTCAATCCACTATCTCCTCTAAACCACCAATTTAACATTAACCTCCACTAGACACTCCCTCCCAGACACACTCAAAAGAAGGTTTGGCCAAATGTCTGGGCATCCAGTGGCCCAGACATATAAAATCAACCATCTCAGCACCTTTGCAAATAAACAAATATATGACTTTTTAATTTTTACAAGTAGTTACTGTTTCCCTTGTAAGATGTGATGAACAAGATTTTTCTGTTGTTAGAAAGGCAGAGGTGGGCCTCCCTGGTGGCACAAGGTGTTAAGATGCAACCTATGGGTCCTCCCTGGTGGCACAGGCGTTTGAGCACAGCACTGTGAAGCTGTCCGCAGCCTCTGCAGTGCCAGTTCGATCCCCAGTGGCCCTATAGATACCCACATGGCGAGCAGACCTCTCCTGTCTCACCCGCTGCTCCCCTCAGCAGTGTATTTCGGTTGGTCTGCCAGTTCTGTTCCCCGCTCTGTCTCTGGTGAATCATCTCACCCTCCTGTGCCTCTGGTCTGTACCCTGGTTCTTATATAAATAGATAAATCTTTAAAAAAAAAAAAATGCAACCTATGGAGCTATCCGCAGCCGCTGCAGCACGAGTTCAATCCCCAGCCAGAAAGATACCCACATGGCACAGCAGACCTCTCCTCTCTCACCCGCTACTCCCCTCGGCGGTATATTTCAGCCGGTCTGCCTGTTCTGTTCACCACCCGTTCTCTGGTGAGTCCTCTCACCCCCTCACCTCTGGTCTATAGTACCTCAGTTTTTGTATGCATAAATAAATAAATCTTAAAAAAAAAAAGGCAGAGGAAAAGACTAACTTTGGAAATCACAAAGAGAATAAAGCAACATTTTTCTAAGAAAACTCAGAAAAATGAAAGTAGAATCTTCAAACCTTGTATCAGACACCAAATTTATTTTTACAGTAAAGTTCCTGATGGAAGAGGGCTATCTGAAGGAATAAAACAAACAACTCTCTTGCAATTCTTTTTCCATAAGGAATCAAAGCCAGGTGCAGCTAAGAAGTCTATGACCTTTCAAAAATAGAACAGTAAATAATCTAGCTAAGAGCACAAAATCACTTTTGGAACAATATTATCAAAGGTATAGGAAGAGCAAGTCCTTCCATTTAAGCTCCACAATAATCTGTTAAGAATTCATGAAATAATATTAATAAATATAATGCATAAATATATTGTATATATACTATATAATATGCTATGAAAATGAAATCTTTAAAATACTACCACAATTTATCTTTTAAAAATATCTTAAAATGCTACCATGTTTTAGTAGACCTCATCACATAGCTTGTTGTAAATCTATGTAGTCAGATGATTCCTATAAATATTAAATTTAACACACATTCCTATTGACAAAGAAAGAGCAAAGGGGAGAATAATCTTTAAATGCTAAATTGCTCTTAAATTTATTCAAATTTTTACCAAGTACCTACCTCATACCTACCTCATACAGTTCTGGTTTAGGAAAACTTGCATTCTGTTTCAAGATTGTTCTAAATTATAAGCAGAGGTAGAAATTCATTATGTGTGTATATGCATGCCTATAAATACGTGTACATGGCATGTGCGTGCACATATGCATGAAAACTCAAATAATTAATAATTTCATCAAATTTTACACACTATGAACCAAATTAAGCATATTCATGGCTCAAATTTGACCCAGTTGCTACTTGCCCCATTTTTTAAGTGCAATTTTAGATTATACCACCATTTCTCTCTCCAGTTCTTTACATCTTCTTACTGCCTGGCAACTCTCTCTTCTACAATTAACTTTAGGGTTCAGATCATAGTCCTCCTCCTCATCTCAAGCATTCCCATCATTCTTAGAGTCTTCAAAATATCTATCCCTTTAATCCCATCATTTCTTAACATCATCAGTTTCAGTGACATCCACTTCATCTTCACTCTAAGTCACACCCTGAACCTCCTTCTTGGTTGGGTTCCCTCACTGGGTACCGATCCCCACACACTTCCTAAAACATTAGAATTTCACAGATTTCTCTCACACAATTACTTTCACAACATCTATTCTTTTGATTTTTAGAGGCCAGTAGTAGTTGATCCTTCCCAAAGGAATGTGTTCTTATCTTCAACCTTTACTTCCTTCTCCATTTTCCCTAGACTTCACAGATGATCACATCAACACCTCTCTTGCCATTATCTGTAACACTTATCTTCTGTTTTACTTTCATCAGTTGTCCCTAACTAAATGCCAATACCTAATACATCCAACCTCTCATCTTTTCCGTGCCTGCACTCAGACTGATGGGCATTTCAAGAAAAATTACACAAATAGGTATATTGGTATCACAACACATTTTAAATCTTTGATGTTGACAAAGTTGCTTGCCAGACTTTGATGTTTCCTTCCTTGGTTTTTCTAATTCACTCTATGAAGCATTTATTTCATATCTCTCCATTAACCTGAAACTCCACCAAAACCCTCATTATTAAGCAAATGACCTTCCATCCTCCTCTACATAAAAAAATAGAAGCCAGGGCCTCCTGCTTAACCCCTGCCTCTGCAGTGCAAGGGGTTAAGCACAGCACTATGAAGCTATCCATAGCTTCTGCAGCACGAGTTTGATCCCCGGCCAGCCAGGGAGCTACCCACATGGCACAGCAGACCTCTACTGTCTCACCCACTGCTTCCCTCAGCAGTGTATTTCAGTCAATCTGCCTGTTCTGTTCCCTGATCTGTCTCTGGTGAATCTTCTCACGGCCCCCCTGCACCTTTGGCCTGTACCCCAGTTCTTGTATGCATAAATAAATCTTTTTTAAAAAAATAGGGCCTCCCCTGGTGGCGCAGGCAGTTGAGTGCAGCACTGTGAAGCTGTCCGCAGCCTCTGCAGTGCGGGTTCGATCCCAGCCAGCTGGCAAAATACCCACATGGCTCAGCAGACCTCTCCTGTCTCACCCGCTGCTCCCCTCATCAGTGTATTTCGGTCAGTCTGCCTGTTCTGTTCCCCATTCTGTCTCTGGTGAATCCTCTCACCCTCCCACACATCTGGTCTATACCCCTGTTCTTGTATACATAATAAATACATCTGTAAAAAACATAAGATAGACATAGTTAATTAAAAAAAAATAGAAGACAGCAGGAGAAACCTACCTCAATTCTTTGCAACCAAGACAACTGTTTTTCTTTTCTTTCTCTTGCAGAGAAGGGACAGCAGTGCACTCCCAGTGTTTTGTATTCATCGACACCTGCCTCCTTGGGTGTCTCTTTCCACTGTTTCTGCCTACTCTCATACTCTGAAAACTTTATTTTCTCTTGCTCTGTCATTCAATCAAAGAAAATTTAAATATGCCCATATTTCCACTATCTTTCAAATAAAACTCCCTTATTCATTCAGCAAATAAGCACCTGATATGGCAGTCGAAGTCCTTTCAGTCGTCCATTCTTTTTGTCTCCAATTCCTCACTTTCCATTTCTCAGTCAACTTATATCCGTTTTCTACCCTCAGCTCACTAACACAGTTTAACTATTGTGACAAATGCTCTCTATTTTGGTAAATTCAATAGAGCTGTGAAGCTCTCATTTGTTGTCTTCGCAGTAAGTAACACTGTTGAGCAACCCTCAGCGTCAAACTGTCTTCCCTTGACCTAGGTTATACCCCATTTCCCTGATGGTCTTAGCGACTTTTTCTCAGGTAGGACAGGCAAAGGACAGGCTTTCATGTTCATAGCTTACATACTGACAGTCTCATCCATTCTTTTTAGTCTACAAACTCTCATCCTAAAGAACGTCATTCATTCTCCTGGCAGCAATTACCATCACTAGTTCAGTGTCCCCCTGAATTTCAAAAAACCTATGCAACTGTAAGGATATTTATCCACTAAACGTTTCAAGCTTTAATTACACAAACATGAACCAATAATGACTCCCACAAATGCTCCAATAACAACTCCCAAGATTGCTCTTTCTGTGCCCCATGAAAAGGAGCAAAATCTTGCTCACTAAAACCCTCCTAAGTTTCTTACTCTGAGGAAAAGTTGTAAAGTTCTGGCTAACTGATCAAGCCAGAGAACTAGATGTTATTTACAACTTTTCTTCCTGTCTGGGTGATTCTGATGAAGGCAATTTAGGATGGAGGCATCACAAGATCAGAAACTGGAGGTGGGGTAGAAATGATTAACATAGTCACTAAACCATCTATAGAAATGAAAAATTCTTGGGCCCTGAATTCTATAGCAAGTATCAGACTGTTTTAGAAAGTATTAGGAAGCTCAGACCAGTGGTGAGGATGTGGAGAGTGAGATTCACTGATCCTCACAAATCAACCTAGTCATATCCTGAAAGTAATTAATTTAACAATAGATAATTTCACAAAGGAAACCTTCCCAATAAGAACGCTGTCTCAGTACAATTTCGGCACTGGCAAGATGCAGCTCTCATCTAGAGGCTGCCCACCTGTGTCTATGCAGGTGTCTCTTTTAACAAACCTGTCCCTTTCAGATGCAGCTTTCCTGCCTGCCTGTCTCATGCAGGTGTTTCTTTTCACAAAATTTTTCCCTTTGCAAAACAGAAACAGCAGCTCTCCTGTCCATCTGTGACTATGCAAGTCCATCTCTTTTTCTTTCTCTTTTCTAATAAAACTGTCTTTTTAAAAATGTAACCTTCACCTGCTTGGGTCTACATGCTGCAGAAAGGGGTCGCCAGTGAAACTTTCTCAGAAGTAACCCAGGGATCCCACTCACTGAGACACACACCTCTCTAATAGGGCATCAATTTCACGGCTTCAAAATTTTGCAAAGCTGAGACCCCCATCAATGTTTGCTGCTTCTCATTGTAAAATAAAATGCCATTGTCTCTTTGTGTGATCACTCAAACAGCCTCCTAAAAGATCTCACTTTGCCTGCACCATCCCCACTACCACCCATTTCATTCTCACAATGAAACCTGAGTGGCCTTAGAAAAGGATAGCCCTAATTAGTTACTCTTATTCAAAATGCTTCATCAGGGCCTCCCTGGTGGCGCAGCGGTTGAGCGCTGGCTTGCGAAGCTGCCCGCGGCCTCTGCGGTGCTGGTTCAATCCCCGGCTGCTCCCCGGCCACCGGAGGAGGGTCCCACATGGCGCGCAGACCTCTCCTGCCGCCCGCTGCTCCCCTCAGCAGTGTACTTCGGTCCTTCTGCCTGCTCTGCTCCCCGCTCTGGCTCTGGTGAATTCTCTCGCCCTCCCGCGCTTCTGACTGTATCCAGTGCTTGTATAAATAAATAAATAAATAAATCTTTAAAAAATAAATAAATAAATAAATAAACTACAGACACCATTTTCTAAAAAAAAAAAAAAAAAACAAAATGCTTCATCAGTTAATTATTTTTCCCTGAATAAAGTCTAAAACTATAGACGAGTTGAAGAATTAGTTTCTTATTCCTATCAAGTTGCAAGTGATTTTTAGGAAATATTTAAAAGCATAAAGCTCTAAACTCTATAAACAACCCCCAAATAATAATAATTCTCAACATTATTTGGTCCCTTCTATCTATAGTACTTACATTTATAAAGCATTTCCAGTCTATGGATGAGGAAATAGAGAACCCAGAGTTAAGTGGATAACCCAAGGACAATTGTGACACTCAGATTCAAGTAAAATTAAATCACTTTATATAAGACTGATTTAAATCTTCTTGTAGTTTCAAATAAACAAGCTGTTTGAAATGAGACTGAGTCAGAGTTATCTTATATTAAATTTTGATTAGATAGAAGAAAGAGAGAGATCAAAACAGTATGGTGGTGTCATAAAGACAGATATAGGCAGACACACACACACACACAGAGAGAAAGAGAACAAATTAGAGCTCAGAAATAAATTCATGCATTTAAAGCCAACTGAACTTCAACAAGGGTGCTAAGAAAACACAACGGGGTAACAACAATCTCTTTAATAAATGGTTTGGAAAAACCACATACAGATGGATATCCACATGCAGATGAATGAAATTAAACCCTCATCTCACACCATAGTCAAGAGTCAACTTGAAATGGATTAAAGACTTAAACATAAGACCTGAAACTATGAAACTCCTAAAATAAAATTTCTTTTTTTTTTCAAACTTTTTTTTTTTTTAATAGAGGCATGTTTTATTTATTTATTTGTTTGTTTGTTTTGTTTATACATGCACTGGGTACAGTCAGAAGCGCGGGAGGGTGAGAGAATTCACCAGAGCCAGAGTGGGGAGCAGAGCAGGCAGAAGGACCGAAGTACACTGCTGAGGGGAGCAGCGGGCGCCAGGAGAGGTCTGCGCGCCATGTGGGACCCTCCTCCGGTGGTAGGGGAGCAGCCGGGGATCGAACCGGCGCCGCAGAGGCCGCGGGCAGCTTCGCAACCCAACGCTCAACCGCTGCGCCACCGGGGAGGCCCTATAATTTCTTTATATTTGCCATGCCAACAATATTTTGAATATGACACAGCACAAGTAACAAAAGAAAAAAAGCTGTGAAACTATATCAAACTAAAAGTCTCTGCACAGCAAAGGAAACAATCAACATAGTCTAAAGGCAACCTGTGGAATGGGAGGAAATAGTTACAAGCCATATATCTGAGAAGAGATAACATCCAACTCAATAGTGAAAGAACAAATAACCCAATTTCTGGGCCTCCCCTAATGGCGCAGCAGTTGAGCGCTGGGCTGCGAAGCTGCCTGCAGTCTCTGCGGCACCGGTTCAATCCCCAACCGCCGGCGAGGATCCCACAAGGCGTGCAGACTTTTCCTGCAGTGCCTACTTCTCCCCTCAGCAGTATGTTTCATTGGTCTGCCTGTTCTGTTCCCCACTCCGGCTCTGGTGAATTCTCTCACCCTCCTGTGCTTCTGACTGTACCCAGTGCTTGTATAAATAAATCTTTAAAAAATAAATAAATAAATCCACTAGTTAAAAAACAAACAAATAACCCAATTTCTAAAGGATAAAAGACCTGAATAGACATCTTTCCAAAGAAGACATGAAAATGGCCAATAGTTACATACAATTCAATCACAATGAGATAATACCTCACCCTGTTGGAATGACTATTATTAAAAAGACAAAAGATAACAAGTAATGGCAAGGATGTGGAGAAAGGTGAACCCTTGTGAGCTGTTGTGAGAATGTAAATTGGTAGTGTCATTATGATAAACATTATGAAGTTTCAAAAAATTTAAATAGCATTACCATATGAATCAGCAATCTCATCTCTGTGTACATATGCAAAAGAACTGAAATCAATATCTCAAAGAGATATCCATACTCTCACGTTCATCGCCACATTAATCACAATAGCCAAGATATGGAAACAATCAAAATGCCCACCAAAAAATGAATGCATTAAAAATCATACATACCAGATTGCTCAAAAAAGCAGAAATGGAAACACCAAATGATCCAACAACACCATTTCTAGGTATTCACCCAAAGAATATGAAAACACTAATATGAAAGGACTTCTGCAGTCCCATACTCATAGCAGCATTATTCACAATAGCCAAGGCATAGAGCCAACCTAAATGCCCATAGGCAGATGATTAGATAAATAAGTTGTGGAATATATACTCAATGGGACAGTATTCAGTTATTAGAGAAAATAAAATAGTGCTTTTGGAAAAAATAGATCTTAAGGTGATTACACTAAAAGAAATAAGTCAGCAAGAGAATGAGACAGTTTCTGGGTGGTGTCACTCATTTGCTAAATATAAATAATCAAAAAAAAAACTGGGAAAGCACAATAAAAATAATTCTTACTCTGTGTAAAACATAGTCGTTACCAAAGTATGGGGGAGAGAGAAGACAGAGGAGGGAATATGACAGGCTATTGGCACTGAAGTTTAGGTGGAGAGTAAGTGAAGCAAGTTCACATATGGATGTGTGAAGTTGTACTTTCAAAATTACATAGTTATTAAGCAATTGGAAAATCAATAAAATATGAGAAAAAGAAAGTGATGTACCTATTTACACATAGTGGAATATTATTCACCCATGAAAAGGGAAATGGACCTGGAGTATCATATACTCAGAGAAATAAGTGAGACACAAAAAGACAATATTACATGATCTCTCTTAGATAAGAAATCTAAAATAGTCAAACTCATAAAAGCAGAATATAAAATGATGGTTGCCAGGGGCAGGGGAAGGGGAAATGTTAGGAGGTGGTCAAAGGTACAAAGTTTCTGTTAAGCAAGATGAGTAAATTCTGGAGATGGGGCCTACAGTTAATATTGTGTATACATGCTGGAAATTTGCTAAGAAGTTATTTCCTGGGTGTTGACAGAAAGGAGGGATGGAAGGAAAGAATTCCTGTTGTTTGATTGGTTCTTGACTGTTTTGTATACTATCTTCGCATCTCATATATGTGAGATAGTGGACTTGTTAGTTAGCTTGATGTGGTGGTCATTTTACAATATAAACATATATCAAAACATTGAGTTGTACACATTTAAATGTATATAATTTCTATTTGGCAATCAAACCTCAATAAAATAAAATAAAAATTGATATCCCACATCTAGAAGAAATATCTCCAGGAGAGGACAGAGTTATTTTCTAGTTCTATTTTATTTTGTCAAAGACCAGGTCTGATGCTAAATCTGATGCACGTAAAAGGTGCATGAAATATATAACTAGTTTAGACCTTATTTATTTCAACATTAGAGTTGACTTTCAGAACTAGTTTTTTTAAATCAGTTCCTGCTATAAAAAGACCCTGTTGCTACTAAATACAAAATTTTTTGGATTGAATTGAAGGGTGGCTGAAGGGTAGCAGGATAGATGAAGGAGGAGATTCAGCATTGTCATCAGATGATATGAACACTGCACCACTATTCCACATGGGGAACTCCGCCAGGAACAAAATGAAAGCCCACCGCCAAGACCAACAGACAATCACGGGAGCAAGTGTGAAATAAAAGACAGAGAACAGAGCCAATTCAGGTCAGCCAGGCCTAATGAAAGACCAGATGAGAGAAAAGATAGAAGCGAGACAAGTGGAAATGCTATCTAGATAACAGCAAAGGAGAGAACCCACTAAAATTAACTATGAACAATAGGCTGTCCTCACAGGCCAATCCTCCAAGCGATTGAAATGCAAATGCTTTACATGGAAGAAGCCTTTTCCAAGTACAGAGAAAATCCAAAATTAAACTTTTCATACTATTCCCATTTTTAGAAATGAAAGTAAATCTAAAATTCATTTTGGCTTAAGGAGCAAATAGCTTGATGCTTCCCTGTTTCCTGGATTTAGTGAAAATATTTGTAAAAGAAAAAGTCACAGTGGTAGTTGCTGCTTTTTTTCCAATAGTCAAATAAAAAACAAATAAAAATAACAATAATAAATGTAAAAACTAAACAAAAAACTTTTGGAATATAGAACCATGCAGACCAGATTCCCCAGTGAAGTTTGGTATAGAAAATGGTGCAATTTAAATATCATACAATTTTGAAGGAAAGACTTCTATGGCTACTTTGAAACAATAAGTAAAAGAAATGATGGACTAAAATAAGTTTCTGTAAAACTCTTCTTTATTTCATAGCTACTGCTATAAAGAGAGCTAGTCTATTTTGCTAAACATTTTATCAAGGTAAGAAATGGATCATATTTCGAAATGTATCAAAAGGAAAATACACCAAGCATTAATAGTCACAATAGACAATTCCTTTTCAACAAAAGGTAAAATATATTAAAGAAATGAAAATGAATTAGAAAGAAAATCATTCAAAACCTATAGCAGACACAAAGAAAAAATTCTCCCAAACATACATGTAAGTCTATCTGTGTTCCCAAGCACACAAACTGCATGCCATCAGACAGTCTGTCTCAGGTTTGTAAGAATTTACTGGATTTCAATGATCAGAGAGAAAGACTAACTCTTTAATTCAACATTCAAGTTCTCTAGGCCCTCCAAACTCATTCACAGTTTTGCAAAGGAAAGAGCAGTAATTTCCCTTTTATTAATTTGCAAAAATTTCATGTAGTAGGTAAAATTTGCCCAAACCAGAAACTGAAAGTCAAGTAAAGTTAGCTTTGGTGAAAATATGGGAAAAAGAGTCACTCTTGGATATGACTGGTAGGACTGTAAACCAGGCACAACTTAGTGCAATTTGGTAAAAATAAGTAAAATTTACAATGTACCTGCCCTTTGACCTCAGTAATTGAACTTCTGAGAATTTATCATGTTTATGTGCTTGTGAAAAGATGCACGCCTGAGTATTGAGCATACCGTGATAGCATCCTTCTTTTCACAAACAATTTTTAAAGTATATTTTCCTACTGATAGGACACAAGGATATATTCATCATATATGTGTATTCAGGCATGCAATGATTTTGTGGATGCACACCCAAAGAATGTTTCAAAAGTTATAAACTTAGGTTTGGAACTGAATGAAAGTGGAAAGGTAACTTTTTATTTTCAGTTTACATTTTCTGTATTATCTAAATTATCTGACCATGTGCATGTACAACATGCTCCAAAGTATCAATAGGGGCGGTTAGCCTAGCTGCTGGCATCTGAGATCACTTTGAACTGCAAGAATTTCTCTTTCCTGCTAAAATTTACATTTTTATACAGCAAGAACTGTCAAGTAAGTAAGAAAAGGATCAAATTAGCCATGGTAGGCTTTCTTTGCCTAAAATGAAACATAAACAAAATTTATACCTAACTCATATCCAGAGCAATAGCTCATGTGAGTTCATTCTCTTCCTCACTTCAAAGTAAGCATGTCCAAAGAGGCACTAGTGTTTAATTAAGCACAATTTTCAAAAGCTGGATCAGGCCCCACTAGACATATAAATGCAATATATTTAGCACCATAAAGTTTGCTAATAGTACACATCCATAAGGTAAAAGCCCTTTTATAGTAGGGTATTAGGTTAGCTGGAATCAATTTATGAAAAAACTCCTGTATATGCTCATTGGCAAGCAATAATGCATTTCAATTCCATCTTGACACAAAATCTCTCAGGTTCCTTTATGTTCTTTTAAATAAGTATCATAAAACATTAATAGAAGTGCTCTTCTAGGTCTCTATTCAAATGTTCCTTGATTTGTAGATTTCATTACAAAATCATGAAATTTTCTTTTGCTAGTATTACAGAAAACTTGCTTTGTGAAACTTGCATAATGGCATTTCAAAACTACTTTCTTTGGGGGCCTTGTCAACCTCAGAAATGATCTGACCTCAGAACTAGGCCTCCTTTGATACTGTCTTTAATTAGCAGTAAGATAGGTGTTTCAGCACATCAAGAAAGAGAAACCAGTCAAAGAAACCCTACCTTTCTCCCCCTAGGGCAATGTTTTAAAACAATTCAATTAAGATACATCTCACACTGTATTTCTTCCCTCTGCTGAACAGGGGAAATTCTGAGCAATCTAGAAACTTTACTGTCCTAGCTCTGAAAAGGCAAGGGCTCTCAGTCTTGGGAGGCAGACACAGAAACTTCCTGCAGCCTAAGACTTCATCCAAGGGTACAAACATGGACTTCTTGAAAGACAGGAGACATTCCGACCACTTTATGTCATAGAGCAGAAATAAGAGCAGAGGTAATAACGAATCATAACTCATTTCCTCCCCAAGGCAGGTTCACTGGGGAAGGCTCCATCTTCTCTAATAGCAGTATTAAATAGCAAGCAAGTCTAATTTCCCAAAGAGTGTCTCTCATAGGAATTTATAAGCATTAGAATGTTCTATTTGTTCTAATACATCCTTTCTCGAAAAAATACACATAGATAATAGCTTGATTGAAAAACCTGCTTATGAACAATAAATATTTGTTTCCACAACACTGTGTGTTCCCAGTTTGTAAGTCTGGGGAGATTTTAGGCAAATAAAGGGCAATTTAAGGGTGGGCTCTCAGAACAATGTTAAATAGAACCCCTAAAGAAAAATTTCTTATTTCTACCAAAACAAAACTTTGTGTTTTCACATCTATATTGACACTTAATTCACCCTCACAGACAAGAATAGCAGATTGTTAAAGAAAAATTTAAGAACTGCATATTTAAGCGAAAATGATTTTTTTATTTTGAAGTGCCAAGAAACTATGAGAAAGAATCTTACACGGCTCCAAGAATCTTGTTTTTTAATAACATTTCTAATTAGAATGCATATCACATATTAGAATTGCCTACCCATAAACACAAAATGTCTACACACTAAGTATTCTACATGTGTTTAAAAACAGGTTTGTGGCCTTAAGTCTTATATAATATAAACTCTATATAGTTTACCTTGCTTATTCACAAATATTACAAGGTTGTCATCATAATATGGTATATGAAATTTTCACTGAAAATAGAGCCAAAAAAGAATTGGTTCTTAGAATAACATAAAAGGCTCAAAACTTGAATTGAAATTTCTAAATCCTGAGAGTTCTTATCACAAGCAAAATGTTTTTTCATTTTTCTTTTCTTTATATCTATCTGTATCAGATAATGAATGTTTCCTGAACCTATTCTGGCAATCATTTGACAGTATGTGTAAATCAGATATCATACTGCATGCTTTAAACTTCTATTGTGATATATGGCAACGATTTCAAGCTAAAACTGGGGGGGGGGGGCAGAGAGAGACTTTAAATTGGGTATTTCTGTCTCCAAATCTTATGCCTTTCTGTTATCACCTTATTTTAATGCAATTCAATATTATATTAGACATAATTTACTTTAGAAACATGCTTTAGATTCAATTGCACTACAGAACAAAATTCCTTATCTTCAAATGACATAGCTATGCACACAAGACAATCAGCTAAAAACTTTTGCTGAGTGCCTATTATGTGCTAACCACTATTTAAGAACTTAACTGGACAGTCAAAATCCCTCCCCTTATTGGGTTGAAATTCTAGGAAGGGGAAAATAATTAAACACCAAGTGATCATTTCAGTTACTAACGATTAATGAGAAGAAGATATGCCAGTGTGATGTTATAGAAAGTGATCAGCATGGGAAACTGCTTTATATAGAGTGGTAAGGAAAGGTCTCTTGGAAGAAATGAGATTAGAGTTAATGACTGATCAAAGTAAAGGAAGTGGTCATGTTTTGATCTGATGGGAAAACCAATCCAAGCAGAAAGTTAACAAGTGCAAAGCTTCTGATTGGTGTGCCTTCATGAATTGGACAGAAATTCAAAGTAACTGGGGTCTAGTGAGAAAGGAGAAGTGTAAAAAAAAATAACTGTGAGAGAAGGTAAGGAACTGCAACACATGAGGCTTAAAACTTGGCTTAATGAAGCAGTTTTATTTCTTACATTATAAAAGTTGACAAAGGTGGGCAGTTTGCTCCATGGAGATACTGAAGAACCCATCCTTCCTTCCTCTAATGGAAAAACAATAGGAGGTTGTCTCCAACTTTACCAAACAATAAAAGAGAAAGTACAAGATTTCATATGGGAGATTTTGATGAGCCAGACCTAGCATACCTAGAAGTGATGTCCACTATTTCTATATGCATTTCATTGCACAAACTCAGTCCATCTAAACAAAGCAGGTGGAAATGTAGCTCAGTTATGTGCCCATGGGTGAGTGTTAGCATTCTTTGGCAGTTATTTTATAGACATAGTTTTTAGAACAGGCTTTTGCATACAATGTAAAGCCTTTAGAAGATTTTAAGCAAAAGAGTAACACAATTTGTTATTTAGAAAGTTTGTTGTATGAAGGCTAGACTATTATGGACAAGAGTATAATTAGACAGACTAGTTAAAGTGGCTATTGTAGAAATTAGGGAAAGAAATTATGGTTGTTTGGACTAGGTTATGCCAAAGTAAGAAAAGTGGTCATATTTGGAATATAAATATTTTAGGAAAGGAATGTAGAGCTTATTAGCATCCTGATGCAAGTATGAGAGAAATAAAAGTCAAGAGTAATTTACTTGATTTATTTTTCTTCTTAACTTTTGTTTGAGTTATTTCTACAATTTATGAAGATATAGTTTGGAGAAAATTAATTATGTCCTTGAAGTGGAAGAGACTAATCTATATTTCTGTTTAGAAACATAAGTTTCAAAATATCAGATCTCCAAATGAAGATATAACATAAATTGGATGTGTGAATGTGAAACTTAAGAGAGCAATTCAGTTTTGGAGATACAAATTTGAGATCATGAAAGAATATAGAAGAAATACAAATTTAGAAATGTCATTTTTAGATAATTACAGGAACTAGAAAGACAATGTTTAAACACAGTTATAGCTTGGGAACTATCTCTAGATATACAGATGTATTTTGGTGACAAGATGGCGGCAAAGTAAAGATACTAATTCACATCCTCCATGTACTCACAGCTAGATTGCAGTAGAACAAATCCAATAACCTCTAAAGGGAAAGTAGATGATTACAGTGCACTGAGAGCAACAATGAGGAGAGGGGTGGTCAGCAAGCAGTGAAATGGGCCAAGCAGGTAACCTGAGTGGGTGAGGTGAGGCTGCCATCCTGGCATGTCCTGCAGCAAAAGAGGAAGTGGCAAGCAGCCCCAACATGACCTGCCAGTCTTACCACAGAAGGCCCCTGAAGCCCCAAAGAAACCTGGGATGGGATCTGGAAGCAGTCCAGATAAAACAGGCCATGGCATTCAGAGATGCAGGCCCTGCCAACAAACACAGATTTGACAAGCTCTGGCAGAAACAACAGGATCTGGTCTCCACTGGTTGTAGTAGCTCTTGAAGCAGTGATCCAAAGGGATAGCATTCAGAGAGAGTCTCATGGATAGAAGTGCAACTGATTATTCCATGAACACCATGGAGACCAGTGCAAATTTCAACAAGGTTAATCCTGAGGAGATTAATACTACATGGAATGGGAGGTGGGAGGAGAGAGGAGCCTGAAGGGTTGTGTTCTGGAGTAGAAAAAGGAACCCTTGTGTACTATAGATAGGAATGTAGACTAATCCATCCCTGATGGAAAGCAGTATGGAAGTTTCTCGAATATTATAACTAGATCAACCTTATGACCTAGAAATTCCACTCCTAGGTGCCTATTGGAAGAAGGTAAAAACATCAATTCAAAGGGATATATGCACTCTTATGTTCATTGCAGCACTATCTGCAATAGGCAAAATTATTTAAATAACCTAAGTATCCAATGACAGTGAAGTGGATTATGATTATACATGATGGAATACTACTCAGCTATGAAAAAGATGAACTCTTGCCATTTGCAATAACATGGGTGGATTTGGAGACCATGCTAAGTGATATAATAAAAAGGATAAAGACAAATACCAAATGATTTCACTCACACATGGAATATAGAGAACCAAAGCAAATGAATTGACAAAATAAACCAAAACAAACCCTAGAAATATGACTACAGAATTGAAGCTAGTAGAGAGATTGTGGGGATGGGACCAAAGGAGGAAGGGGACCAATGATCTATGGCAAAAGACTGTGTGCTTTTGTGACAGCTGTGGTGTAATAACACACATCTAATGAATGAGAACCTATTCCCCTAGTCATACGCAGTGTTGGAAACCAGTGTCACCTCAATAAATAAATAAATGAATAAATACAGATGTATATTTTGATGAACCTTTTAAAGAAACACAAATATTTAGATTAAAAAATCTTCACTTTCAAGAAAAACTATATTTAGAAGTAACAAATAATTGAGTCACACTATAGAGTCACATCAGAGTACAGATATATTTGCAAATAATGCAAACATGGTGTTTTGTCTATAAATGAAGTCTATAAATGAAGAAAATAATTTTTAAGTAAGGATAGATGGTAATATACATTCACATGATGCATTTTCTCAGGAAAAACTATAAGCCATGACTCAAAATTTAAAGTGACATGGAAATTCAAGTTTCTAGATATTATCCATTAAAGCCTAGAAATATTAAATACCAATAGAACCAGACCCAATCATAGTCAAAATTATTATTTGATCTTTGAGTCATTTATTCCTATTTGGAAACTTAATTATAAAGTGCCTCACTAATAAAATGTTTCAAGATTTAATCTTTAATTCAATGGTGCTTACATATGTGTCTCTAAATTTTTGATTCAGTGTACAAATAAGAGTTCAAAATCTTCAGTATCTGATTTTTTCTTTTTAAAAAACTGCATCAAAATATTTTAAGATTCTCTTTGCAGCCTGAACTAAACACAGCACAAAATTGTTTCCCATCATGGGTCTTCCCTGGTGGCGCAAGGGGTTAAGTCTCAGAACTATAAAGCTACTACGAATCTGTCCGCAGCCACTGTAGTAGGAGTTTGATTCCTGGCCAGGGAGGTGACCCACACGGTGCAGCAGACCTCTCCTGTCTCATGTGCTGCTCCCCTCAGCAGTGTGCTTTGGTAGATCTGACTGTTCTGCTCCCCACTGTCTCTGGTGAATCCTCTCACTCCACCCCAGCACCTCTGGCCTGTACCCCAGTTCTTATATGCATAAATAAATAAATCTTTAAAAAAAAGTCATAGGGCCCTCCCCTGGTGGTGCGGCGGTTGAGTGCTGGGCTGCGAAGCTGCCAGCAGCCTCTGCAGCGCCAGTTCGATCTCCGGCCACCAGAGAGGGTCTCATATGGCGCGACAGACCTCTCCTATCTCGCACCCTGCTCCCCTCAGCAGTGTATTTCGACAGTATGTCTGTTCTGTTCCCCGCTCTGGCTTTGGTGAATTGTCTCACCTTCCCGAGCTTCTGACTGTACCCAGTGCTTGTATAAATTGAAAAAAAAAAAAAAATGTCATAATGTGGACTGGGTTGTTTTTTGCAATTCCAGTTTGGTTCTTCTGGGCTCATACTTCATTTTATTACTGGTTTTCACTTGAATTCTCTGAGGAATGGGATGATCTTGGTTTTTTCCTTTGCTAGGAATTAGTTAATCCTGAAAGTTTTATGGAAAAATAAGGCAAAGGCAAAAAACAAGAGCACCCACTAAAATGGTAAAAAGAGCAAAGAAGGTAAGGACCCCAAAGGACTATGGTTGAGAATTATTGTCACTGTGTGACAATGTACATTTGTAGAGGTGAACCTATACCCTTAAAACACTTATAGTCTAGCAAATCAACATTACCTTTTGAAACATAATTTCAAAAAAAGAAAAAGAAAAATATAATATTAGGGAAAACAGAAAAATAGGGCTTAATTATATTTTAGAAAATGTATATTTGTATAAAATACCAAACACTTCACTTTCACCTGTGCTAACTGAACAACCAAGCAGTTGGTAGCTGATTTTAATGGTTTTATAGAGACAAATATTTTAAATAATTAGTTGACCAATATAATCACTATTTAGAAAAGGAGAGAGCATTACCACAGCTTTAGGTAAAAAAAAGAAAATGAAAATGTTATAAACTTCACCCATATAAAAGACAAGTTATTGAAAAATTATAAAATTATCTTTATAAACTTTAAATTGTGCTATTAATAATTTCTAATAACCTTCTTCTTGATGCATAAAAACATTATATTTAATTAAAATCCCAGTTAGGGGTCTTTATAACACTACTAATCTCTTTTCCAGTGAATATTTTAAAGAATCTGTATCTGGAGTGGAAACAGAACATTGGATTACAAAAATCTCTAGAAATTTCCAAACTCCCCATGCTTGCAGCATCATAATCAAGAACAATTTAATATAAGCTTCCTATTCAAAAAGCTTATATATCAATCTTTTTTTAGCCAAGGGGAAAAAAATTGATTCATTTATAACATTGTATCTAATTCCATCCTTCACAATTAAATAGTGTCTCCCCAAAACAGGAAATAGTTCTAAAGGCAAAATTCTCAGCACAGTAATCCTTACTGTGTACAACAAATCTCTTCTTATCCCCTACAAATCCCTTATATATACTTCATATCAAACTGCACAACTCTTTGCTCCCCTATGATTTTCTATGGGTCATCTATTCAACCTCTTATATATTTTCATAAATACCTATCAAATATTACCAATAGAGACCTATTTTTTAGGATATATCTCCCTTATAAATGTCAATGACCTTCTTATATATTTTGTTTTGGACAAGCACACACACAGACACACACACACACATACACACTGCCATACCCTTCCAATTTCCACTGCACTGCTACTTAGTACTTACCACATTCTAAGTAAGTAGTTATCTTATGTTCATTTCATTCATTTGTTCATTCTGCATAGGCAAGAATGAATGGCTAACACAATGACTTACTCAGAAAATGAAGTAGTAGTTGAGGAAACACGGGAATCATGGTATTAAGAGTTGAGTCTAAAATGCACTTGCTAGCAGTTCAATTTCTTTTTCTCCTTAAGCATCCCTTTATTCATCTATAAAATGAATGTATCAGAAATTACTGTGGAATATGGTTGTATGACTTAACTTGGTAATATATAAAGTTATTTCTATAATATAAAGCAGATAAAAATATAAAGCATTGTCATCATAATATATCTGTTTTATGATAAATGTTTACAAGACATTTTATACTCCTTTCACAATGAAGAAAAGATTATTAAACAAATCAACTTATATTAAGTCTAGATCTAATTGGAGATTAGACAAGTAGCACAAAGACCCCCAACAATGCAGAAGTTGGTTGATATCAATAAACTAATAGTTCCTGCATCCATTTGACCATTCTATGTATTGTCACAATGCCATAACTGATATAAAATGACACCCCAGATGGGGAAGTGTTAGGGATCATTCTCTCCATATGGATGAAGTCTCAGGTAATTTGGCTCAGTCCTCTAGAACTTAAGATTATGTACCATCTTGACTGGATCAAGAAGATGTGGTATATATACACAATGGAATATTGTTCAGGAATCAAAAAAAGATAAACTCATGCCATTCGCAGCAACGTGGATGGAGCTAGAAGGAACTATGCTTCATGAAATAAGCCAGAAGGAAAAAGAAAAATATTGGATGGTTTCACTTATAGCAGGAATATAGGGGAACCAAATAAGATATCATTGTAAAAGAAAAATACAATAGTACAAAACATAACAAAGCAAAAACAGACAATTATAAACCAGAGACATACTGCAGGGGAGGAGGAGGGAGAGGGATCAGAGGAGGGAGGTAGGAGCACAGGGGATTGAGGTGATAGTGCATGGTTGCATTGGTGAAGGAAACTCTATGGGGACTACAACTGAGGGGGCGGGGGGAAGCAAATATTGTTTAAAAATGAACAATGGGGCCTCCCTGGTAGCGCAGTGGTTGAGTGCTGGGCTGTGAAGCTGCCCGCAGCCCCTGCAGCACCGGTTCGATCCCCGGCCACAGACAAGGGTCCCACATGGTGCGCAGACCTCTCCTGCTGCACCCGCTGCTCCCCTCAGCAGTGTATTTCATCAGTCTGTCTGTTCTGCTCCCCGCTCTGGCTCTGGTAAATTCTTTCACTCTTCCACGCTTCTGACTGTACCCAGTGCTCGTATAAATAAATAAATAAATCTTTAAAAAAAATAAAAAAATAAAAGTTTAAAAAAAATAAATAAAAATGAACAATGATATAAAAAAATTAATAAAAAAAGGATTATGTGTTATCTTGATTGATCATCAGTACTTAGACTACCAAAGAGAGGGCTCATTTCATTCAATGAAATAATCTAGGTAGAAATTTTATTATAAGGAATTTCATTTTTATTATAATAAATTATATGATATATTAAATATATTATAAATGACATATATTATATTACTGTATTACATATTCTATTAAACCATATAATAAACCATTATAAATTTTATCATAATAAAATTTCTTATTATAAAGAAATTTTATTATAAAAGCAGACAGGAGAAAATGATACCTAGAGTCTATTATTAAGGAAAACACTAAAGAAAATGTGATGAATCAAACTGGTTTTTTGGAAAAAATAAGCAAAATACCCAACTAAACAAAATAGCCTCTAATTAGGCACACAAGAAAAACAAGGAAGAAAATTCTAGTAAGTAGAATCAGAAACAAAAAAAAAGTTACAACAGATACCTCAGAAATACAAAAGATGAGATTACTATGAAATTCTGCATGCCAGTAAATTGAATAACTTCAACGAAGTGGACAATTTCTTAAACATATACAACCTTCCAAGACTAAAACAGGAAAAAAATAGAAAATCTGAACAGACAAATTACAAGCAAAAAAATTGGAAAAGTAATCAATGGTCTCCCAAAAGAACAAAAGCTCAAATGAGAAACTTCACTAATGAGTTGTACCAAACTTTTGAAGATGAATTTATACTATCCTTCTCAAATTTTTCCCCAAAATTGTGAAAGAGGGAATGCTTCCAAACACATGTTATGAAGCCAACAGTATTCTCATATCATAAGCAGCCCAGGCAATCGCAAAAAAAAAATAATAATAATAACAAAACAAAAAAAAAAAACTACAGGCCAATATCCCCGATGAACATAGTTGCAAAAATCTCAACTAAATTTTAGCAAATCAAATTCAAAGCAAATTCAAAAATGCATTAAAAGGATCATACATTATGAACAAGTGGAATTTATTACAGAGATACAGGAATGGAGCAATAGCTGCAAATTTTGATCAATCTAATTCACCTTATCAACAAAAGATAAAAATATGTTCATAGCAACAGATGCAGAGAAAGCATTTCATAAGATTCAACATCCATTTATGATAAAAATCTTCAAAAGATGGGAGAGATGGAACATACCTCAACATAATAAAGTCCATGGGTGACTGATCCAAAGCTAACATCATACTCAATGGTGAAGAGTGTTTCCTCTAAAATTGGGTATAAGACTAGCAATCAAGAAAACAGATTTTAATAGATAGTATTGATACTGTATTCATATAAAGAAAACACAAATATGCTGACAGTCTCTGAGGCCAGTAAAACGGCTGGTGAAGAGATGTCCCATTTGTATGACAGTCCATATCTACATCCCTGTAAAATGAAGATGTGCAATAATTGACGCATAGTTATTTCACAAAGGTATTTTAAGTTCTTAGGGGAAAAAAGCCATTTTTAAATTCCAAGTGCATAAGACTATATGTGATAAATTATTTATTTCCCTAGAGAAGTTGGTTTTACACTTGTAATTTTTTTTTTTTTTTTTTTTTTTTTTTTTTTTTTTTTAAAATAGAGGCATGTTTTATTTATTTATTTATTTGTTTGTTTTGTTTATACATGCACTGGGTACAGTCAGAAGCGCGGGAGGGTGAGAGAATTCACCAGAGCCAGAGCGGGGAGCACAGCAGGCAGAAGGACCGAAGTACACTGCTGAGGGGAGCAGCGGGCGGCAGGAGAGGTCTGCACGCCATGTGGGACCCTCCTCTGGTGGCTGGGGAGCAGCCGGGGATCGAACCGGCGCCGCCGAGGCTGCGGGCAGCTTCACAACCCAGCGCCCAACCGCTGCGCCACCGGGGAGGCCCTACACTTGTAATTTTATTAATAGTTTCAGGGAGAGAGTAAAGTCAGCCCTCTTAACATAACTATTTCCCTTTTCCCCTACTTGGTTATCTGCTTGCATGAATAGATAAAATACCAAAAGACCCACAAATAAAGACTAATGGCAAGAGAATGAATGACTGAAGAAAGAAAGTCCTAGAGGGCCTCTTTGATGGCGCAAGGGGTTAAGACGCAAACTGAACAGCTATGAAGCTGTCCATAGCCTCTGCAGCACAAGTTCGACCCCTGGCTGGCCAGGGAACAACACACATAGTGCAGCAGACCTCCCCTGACTCACCTGCTGCTCCCCTCAGCAGTTTACTTTGGTCAATCTGCTGTTCTGTTCCCCACTCTGTCTGGTGAATCCTCTCAGGCCCCACACCCCTGGCCTGTACCCCAGCTCTTGTATACATAAATCTTTTTTTAAAAAAAAGAAAGTCCTAGAGAGTAACTTTTTTCTGAGCACATTTTGTGACAGTCCTAACCTACAAAGATAGAGATTAGAAGTTCCCACACCTATTGTCCCTCAAGGAGTTCAAGGTGATTGATTAGACTGCTCATCAATGAATGAGAAGAGGTAGGAAGTGCTGTTGAAAAGAGGTGCCCTCCAAGCATTCAAGTACCTAAATACTCATTAAAATCTTCATTTGTAAACTATAACTCCCTCAACAAAAAGCATTGACCATCTGTTGGATTTAATGAACTACCAATAAAAACTATTTTGATTTTAATTGGACCTCAATGTGAACAATTCTTAGGAATGAACAAATTACAAGTTTCTCTAAATGCTAATTTTCCCCATTGGACCCTTTTTCAGTGACTTTTCATTAAACTTCAGATACTGATTTGCCAAATCAGTGACATGCAATACATTTCCTATTTTTTTAATTCCCTAATTTCTCCTTTCTTCTGTATTCCTGGCTAGAAAATTCAGGAATTTTCTGAAACTTAACAGGACAGATTCAATAAAATTCCTTGAAATTCTTCAACATCCCCACTGAAAGAAATTAAACCTTAGTCTTTTCCATAAAGAAAATGTAAGAGAGAAAAGGCATTTTTTTTCTTCAAAGGGTAGGACCTTAGAAAATAAACTGGTGGGCCTTCCTGGTGGCTCAGCATGTTGAGCACAGCGCTGTGAAACTGTTCACAGCCTCTGCAGCACAGGTTCGATTCCTGGCAGGCCAGGGAGAAACCCACATGGCGCAGCAGACCTCTCCTGCCTCGTCCACTGCTCCCATCAGCAGTGTTTTCCTCCATCCATCTGCCTGTTCTGTTCCCCGCTCTGTCTCTGGTGAATTCTCTCACCCTCCCAAGCCTCTGGCCTATACCCCATTTCTTGTATAAATAAATAAATCTTTAAAAAAAAGAAAGAAAGAAAATAAACTGGAGTAGAATATATTGATTTACTAATAATGTTATCATCATAATCTCCTCCTGCTTTGAGGAAAACCAGAAGGCCTACCTGTACACACAATTTAATTTGCCAAAATTTATGAAGCACCTTTTGAGAAAATATATTCTGTCAAACACTGAGAGTTTTAGAAAACAGTAACACACATATCTATATGAATATTAAACATAAGATATGTTTATAAAAACTTTTATTTCAAGGCCAATGTGTCAAGGGAGACATTTAAAAAGTCACATGAATGATTCAAAAGGAAAAAGAAGTCAATTTCACTTGAATAAAATGAGAAAATAACATAGCCTGCCACTGTAATTGTGTGTTAAGACATGTGACTCGGTTTCTTTAACCAGTAACACAAACAAAAATAATAAGTATATATTATCAATGATTAAATTATGAATGAGTTGAAGCAAGAGCTAGGGAATTTGCATCGAAGTGCACACAAGTTTCAATGTGACTCTAAAGCAGAGAGAAAATGTTTGGATCCAGAAAACATAGGAGGCCAATGTAAAGGTTTTAGTGGAAAATCTCTGGTACTGAAGGATATAGATTGAACTGATATAAAGGGTTGAATTGTCAAATCAGATTCAGAAGAATGAAGATGTTACCCAGAATCAAACTATATTAATAATTTCAAGGAGAAAGGAAATTAGAAGAAAGAGAAGGATGGGGTGTCGGATAACCAGTGCCACCCCCTGGTCCTGTTGGGCTTACATTAATACCTGCTGTGGTCTTGATTTAATGCATGAGGTTTAAGTGTTACTTATGTTATCATCACTTACGTAAAATGGGACGTATTACTGTCATGAAACATCTCCATCTTGTAGTCAGATGGTTTCAGATGATTGCACAGGTTATGTGATATTTTCATGGTAGCCATGACCCATAAATTCACACATTTCCAGGTTTAATATAAGCATCTTGATACGCAAGATACATGTACTAAAAGCATTCCATATATCAAATTCTAATGCTAGTAAATTTGCCAGGAGATCTAGCTCTAGAATATTTACAAGAACCGTGAGGCACCCAAAAGGAAAGGGAGAAGGTTTGCAGGTCCACAACTCACAATTTTTCTTGCAGTCCACTCTGATGTCAGTCTAAACCTCCATGACATATATCTTAGGTATTTTTGTTTGCTGGAAAACTTCCTAACAACTACCATGATTTGAACCCAAATGATGTCAATTGTGGCCACATCCCTTCACAGGTCTTTTTGATGTTCTCTTACAAATTTGATTACTTTTTTTCCTCTATCGCCTATAGTTATTTGTATATATAGTTTGATAGAGGTATCTAGTTCTGTATATAATTATTTCTAAATTTTTAATTTCTAAAATTCATTCATATTTCTAGTGAACTGGTTTCCATACATATCATCTATGGACCTCAGATGAAACTTTCCAAAATATTTTCTAATTGTTGTATAATTATATCAACTAACCAGTCATTTGTTTCACTAGATAACTTTGGCAGAAAGATTAAAGTAATATTTAACACACCATGAAATCAGTTAAAATTATAGTCAGTCTCCAGTCCTTTCCAACAGAAATATTTCCCCACACATTAAACATTCTCCATGACTGGGATGGTGACTTAGAAGGATCACTCAGGACATTCTAAATTCTATTTGTTTTTTGCTATAACTGTATCTCAGATATCAGTGTATAGCTATTTTCAGACATAAGTATCATTTTCTAATATCTCTACCTCTTATAGGTACAAAAAGTGTGTTCACATCTGTCCTCTCCAATCAAATATCACAGGAAAGACAGATTAATTTTGTTTCCATGATACTCTAATTATTAGAAAACAATGATAAAAGCCTCACTGTCCAGTGACAGCCTACCACAATGTAGAATTAACATGTGGTTCCCATAAGTATGCCTATAGTTCCTAGACCTACCTAGTCTAACCTTCGGCTAGGCTTTTTAAAAAATCAGATTCAGCAGTGACCAGAGTATCTATAATTCTTTCTTGGTGAGAATACAAACCTTCTACTTTTCAATGACTACAGTGCTCAAAAAAATAACTCCTCAATTAGTTCGTTTACTTAGAGTTCTATCAGCCTCTCTTGCAGCGATTGCTGGAAGAAAGCTCCCTCTAGTGTCAACATTTGGATTAGCAAGACTTTTTCATCATGATGATCATGCAGAAACATTACTGACTCAATACCCAGATTCATCCCCTAAAAATCTCTGTAGCACATCTGGAGTGCCAAGGCCATAGCCTATCAATCTATCACATATGTTGCAGTTATTTCTCATCTACGGTATTAGTGCAATTTGGAAATATAGTCCACAATGAAAATGACTGTGTACCACGGGAGGCTGTCAATTGGAGGATATATTGTGCCCTCAAATATGGCTCCATCTGAGTGCACCATAATGCTCCCCATAAACACCCCTTGTGTACCTCCAGAAGAAGTTACTGGTAATGTTGGGTCACTGGGTTCCATTTCAGTTTATTTTAAATGCCTTCCATCCAAATTTATGTCTGATATACTCAAAGGGACAAATCAAGCTCTAATATACTTGACAGATGGCAGTAATCTGCTTTCCATCATAGCCAAGCAGCTGTTGCAGCAGTGCATCACCATGACTCATGCACAGAGAGTGCTGGAGCTCTGCTGTTCAGTATCTATGTCCTTAGCTTCACCGGTAGTATTTCAATCAGGTCGACTGAGAAATAACCAGAATGGTAAATACAGCCTATAAACAAGGAACTTAATGACAGCTACAGTTAGCTGCAATAAGTTGATTCATGAGAGGATGCTGCATCACTTCTTTTCTCAAATTTTATAAGCAGAGTCCAATTTCTCTTTTTCAGGGGAGAAAAAAAGGTTAGGAAGTTTCTCCCTGCATTCACCAGCAGTCAGCACCAGTCCTGAAAGAGATAGCTAGGAGTATTATTCTCTTGTGCTTATCATTTTCCTTCCCGAGATCATGTTCCACTTGTATTTTTTTTTTTAACACACTCACCTGTTTCCATGTATTACCTATTTTCCCTCATCCTTTCCCATGAATGGATTTTCTAACTTCAATCTACTGGTTAGCACTGGCAATAACACAATTTTTACTAATGCTTCTCCTTGGCCTCTCTCCCTATAATGACTTGTCAATTCATAATTTCTCCTCCATCCAACAGTACCTATAATCAATGATATGCCCCACATGCTAATTTTAATAATTAATGACAATGAAAGACAATATTACAGGCCTGTTGCTAACATTTATATCACAGAGCTTAAGGGAAATAGGATGGGGTGAAGAGGTAATGAGTCAAATGAGAATATTTCAATAACAGACAGAAATGCCAAATTTCACCCTAATTTAGCTTTGCTCGGGATCAAACTTTATTAAAATAATAGCTCAATTTTCATTTAAATTTCATTTAAACTTTATGAAAAGTCCTTTCTCAAATAAATTTTGGATTATGGATTACGAAATAAATATGTAGGTAGATTATGATAAAACATTAAAATCTAAGAAATTATTTCTCCTGACATCCTATAGCAGACTAACATGAGATTTGGAGAGAACTTTATTACATGAAGAACTTCCAAAACAGATGATGAGAAACAAGAGTAAAACAATTCTGGAACTTGAGGTCCTATTGTACTTAATCTTAGCAATGAACTGGGAGGCTCTTAGTAAATCACTGGATGACTCTGTTTATTTTTCCTTCTGAGAATTAGGTTGGACAAGGATTTCTTTTTCTTGCATACTTTGAAATATTTTAAGTAGATAGTGACCTTTGAAGGTCTCAGTTGCCTACAAAGTCAAGTCCCCACTCCTTAACAAGACACACAAGGTACTTCACAATCTATCCCCAAATAATGTTCTGTTTTAACTTCTACTATTCCCTCTATGTACAGCAGACATAGTCTGGAGAACTTTTTTGATAAAGGGCCCAGCTACTTATTCTCTCATTTTGGAGTAAAAGTAGCACAAATAACACATGAATGAATGAATATGGCCATGTTCCAATCAAACTTTACTTATGGACACTGAAATTTCAATTTCCTATAAATTTCACTTGTCACAAATTATAATTCTTTCTTTATTCCCAATCATTTGGTATGACTCACGCGTCATAAAAAATTAGCAATAAGCTGGATTTGGCCAGCAGGCCACAGTCTGTCAACCTCTAATGTACACTGCACTTGCATTACTCTGAATATCTCTGCATTTATCAAATAAAGTATTTTCTAAGTTCAATGATTCACATAATGATCCTTTTGCCTAGAACATTTTTACTTCCACACCCTTGTTCTCTCCTGGTGAATTCCTATAGACATATCAATGCTTCTTAAATATTATATTCCTCCCCAAATCTCCTCCTGCAATATTCCCATGTAAAAATAAGTGGCAGCCTCAACCACTCAGTGCCATAAAACACTTAACTCACCTTGACTCACATCTCACATCCAATCCATGAGAAAATCTTTTTCTGTACTCTCCTCAAAAATATATTTCAAATTCTACACTTCTCACCATGATAATATGTAACGCCTTCATCTCTCTTCTGTTCTTCCACCCTCCTGTATAGAGGGAAAAAAAGAACACAGAAACCAGAGTAATTTTCAACACAGAAGCCAGAGTGACTCTATAAAATATATAGGGTTACATTACTCTAATGAACTCCTACTTCACTCAGTGTAAAAACATTCTCATACAGGCTAAAATCCCTACATGACATAAAAATCTCCCCTGGTATCTCTCTGACCTGATCACCTACTTCCCTCTACTCACCCACTGCTGCTTCAGGGCTGCCTTGCTAGTCCTGGAACACCGTTCATAAGTTCCTGTCCTCAAGACATTTTCACTTGCTGTTCCTAAGATATTCTGTTCCTCAGATATTCCTAGATATTCTGTTCAAAATTTCAAACTCCACCACACTCAAAATCCCGTTCCTCCATTTTGGCTCATTTCCTCTTCACACAGTACATATGTTTTACATTTTGGTTTATTATCTGTCTCTTCCTACCAGAATACAAGCTTAAAGAGGTCATGAAATGATGCCTGTTGGCTCACTACAGAAACTACAATGCCTCAAACTACAATGCCTTTAGAACTTGATAAAATAATTGACAGTTTATCATATTCCAGATTCTACTACTAAATCCTCAATGTTAAATCATTATTTAACTTCTGCATGATCTCAATGTACCTTCAAAATTCATTAGAAAAAATAAAAAGAGGGCCTCCCCGGTGGCGAAGCAGTTGAGCACTGGCCTGCGAGGCTGCCCGCAGCCTCTGCAGCACCGATTCCATCCTGGGTCACCAGGCGAGGGTCCCACATGGCGCGCAGACCTCTCCTGCCACCTGCTGCTCCCCTCAGCAGTGTATTTCATCAGTCTGTCTGTTCTGCACCCTGCTCTGGCTCTGATGAATTCTCTCACCACCCCCACCTCCACCCCGCGCTTCTGACTGTACCCAGTGCTTGTATAAATAAATAAATAAATCTTTAAAAAATAAAAAAAACTTTAGAAAAATAAAAAAAATAAATAAAAACACTAAAATCAAGGAAAAAACATATTCCAATCTGACAAGACCCTATCAAAAACTCATGTTGGACTCTACTCCAGAATAAAACTTATCATAAATACTGCATAAAATTTTTAGGACCTTCTAAGTATGGTTGGGGCTATCAAAGTCATAAAAGTAGTTGCTTTCAAGTATTTAAATCAAAAATAAAGTAAATTAGGCATTTTAAATTTGACTTTCAAGAGATGAAAGTATTCATTTAGGTAATAAAACATTGCCTTCTCGGATATACTCTCCTTGTTATAACTGACAATCTCAACTCAGATCTTCGCTATATTAAAACAGTATGACAAAATAGTTGCCTACATACAAAAGTCATTAATCAAAGCTATCCATTCACTTACTATCTCTTGAAGATGCTTTTTAAAGGCTCAGTTTAGCATTGAAAAGCTAAGTTAGCTAGAAAGCCACTTTTCTACTAGCAGGGCATATATAGCCACTGGCCCTGAATAAAGAGCTATGTACAATGTGGACTAAACCTGCAGTACATAAGCAAGTTAGTGCTTTTTTGTGGCAAACTTTTTGCCAAGTAATATAAAGTTCATTTTGTTAAATCATTTGATTCCATTAGGTGTACACTTCTTACTGTGGTAAACCTCAGCTATTGAAAATCATTTCAATTAAGTTTAATTTATCTCCCACCTTCTCTCTCCAGTTCGTTTGACCTAAAACTTAAACAGAATAAAATAAAAAACAGCCCTACAGCAAAACAATTTAGATGCAAAAATTCACCACATAATATTTAGTTACCAAATTTATGTCTAATTAAATGTTTTATATATGAGCAACAGAAATTAAATATTTGGAAAGATCAGAAGGTACAGAATTGATAGAACTCTTAACTCAAAAATGGCCACAAAAATTAGATTTGTACATATATCTATGCATACCACAATTTTTGGTGGTATTGAGCAGTTTGAATTTGTTTAGATAGTAATCCCACTTCTTTAGGGTAAGGCCAAAAATCAGAATTGACAAATATGAAGTTATTAAAGTCTTAAAGACATATCATCATTACTGTTTATTGTTGCAAATTTCCATTAATGACAATTCTCCATACCCATAATGTAAATAAAAATTTAAGAATCCTATCTATCTCAAAGCTACAGAACAAATCCATGTATTTATAGAATGTTAATTTAACACAAAAGCAAACAAAGCATGAATAAACTATTAGTGGGATACAGCATTCAAATGAATATTTTAAATAATTCTAAAATTTTAAGAAATGTCTCCATTCATGATGGATGAAAGCTTTGGGTTATATTCACAGACCCAGTTCAATCTCTTCTGCTTAGGTATATTTTGGGGGATGGGGGAGAGACTGAAAAGCAGTGCTTTCAAAAAAAACCTCTTTCAGGCTGTAGATAAACAAACAGCACTTTTTTACCCTCTTTCCATATAAATGAAGACTGAACTCTTAGCACCTTGTCTGTCTAACTTTTCATAGGTCAACATTCTTTCTTGTTGCCATCCTCACCAGAAAGGCTTTATATCCTACACATATGGAGCAAACCCAATCTAATTCTCACATCTACTATTGCTTCCTCTTTTACTTTGAGTATTACAGAACCAACACTGACTAATACCTACCTGCAAATTCCTAAAATGCAGCTGCTTTTTAAAACTTGATTAATAAAGTATAATTAGGAAATACTAAGTACCATATATTTGCATCTTGATGAGAATATTGGAAAAGAAGAAATCAAAATAATGATTTCTCATGTTCTTAAGAAGTTCTATAGAATTTAGTGTTTACATCTTGATTACAAAGCCTCTTCACAATTCATAAGATGTTCCTCAGTTCGCCTCCCATTTAAATCTGATTAATCCAGATGACCTTGTTCTAACAGCAGGTGGTTCAGTGTGATTTATTTTTGGAAATTGCTAATGAAAAAGAAAATTTTAACTTTAAAAGATCTGTGTCCTAGGAAAGTAAAATGAAAGTTATATGGGGCCAGATATTTGAGATTTATACTCAAAGCTGAGTATATTTTATTTTATAGCGATAGATGTCATATTTATGACTTTTTACATTGATTTGAAATTTTCTGAATATTTACCTCTCACAAGAAGATTTTAAAACTAAGTGCATCTAATTAATAACAAAAACTGAAAAGATGTAGACACATGAAAAAAATTTTAAAATGGATACTTGAATGTACAACCTGAAACTACAAAATATTGAAATGAAAACATAAGTGATATACTGTTAACATCAGATGTCTGTGGAGATTTGATTCCAACAGAAGAGGACACAAAAGCAAAAATAAGCAAATGAGACTACATCAAACTAAAGAGTTTCTATACAGTTAAAGAAACCACCACAAAAATGGAAAGGCAACCTACAGACTGGGAGACAGTATTTACAGCTCACACAACCAACAAAGGATTAGTGTCCAAAATATATAAAGAACTTATTTAACTCAACAAAAAAAAAAAAAAAAACAAACACAACCCAATCAAAAATGGACAGACAATCTGAGTAGATACTTCCCAAAGAACACATACAGATGAGGAACAGGCACGTGAAAAAAATGTTTATCAACAGTTATTCAGGAAAGGCAAACCGAAACCACCTCACATTTATGAGAATGGCCTATATCAAAAGGACCAGAAACAAGTGCTGGTGAGACTGTGAAGAAAAGGAACACTCATACACTGTTGTTGGGAATGCAAATTGGTGCACCCTCTGTGGAAAACAGTTTGAAGGTTCCTCAAAATACTAACATTAAAACTGCCATGTGATCCAGCACATAGCAAACACTAATTTAAAAAAAAATGCACCCTTATGTTCACTTCAACACTATCCATGTTAACCAAGACACCATGGAAAAAATCTAATGCCCATCAACAAATGTCTGCAAAAAGGAGAGAAGGAGCGAGAGAAAGAGAGAGAGAGAAAGAGAAACACATGCACAAAAAAATACTATTCAGCTATAAAATAATGAAATCTTGCTATTGCAACCACATTGATGGAATTTGAGATTAAGTTCCATCTATTAAATACTATTGATAAGTGTGATAAGTCAGAAAGAAAAAGCCAAATAGTGGATGATTTCATTCATGTGTGGAATATAAAGAAAGAAAGTAAACAAGCAAACAAAACACAACAAAAACAACTCTTAGACTCTCACAATAAAATAATGGTTACCAGAGGGGGAAGAATAGATAGAAAAGGCAAACTTTATAGAATGGTGATAGTACTAAAACTTTGGTGGTAGATGTAGTGTGATACACACATTTAGTGAAGTGTTAAGCTATACTCCTGAAATTTACATAGTATTATAAACCACTGGTAAATAAAATGACAAAATAATGTGTTTGAAGTAAGTCCCATGCAGAAATAAGGCCTAAGTTTTTCTGTAAAAGTATCAAGAAAGGGTTAGGGTAAGGGTTAGAGTTGAAGCAAAAAAAAATTTTTTTAAAGAGGAAAAAAAAATAAAAGTATCAAGAAAGGTATAAATATAAGTTCTACTATTCAAATTATAAAACAAGACCTCTGCAACTTATAATGCAGAATAATACCAATCCTATGAGTCTTCCTGTATCTCCTGTACCACATGGCCTAGTTCAGTGCTGAAACTGCCACAGTCATCCTTGGGGCTTGCTGATATAGGAGCATTACTGGAGAAATATTCCAAGGATACACAATGGCCAGTTACCTGTGCTTCTCACTTCTACCTGCCAGTGTTGCCTGCTAACCTCAAACACATCAGAATTCAGAAAAATAGGGTAAAAAGTAAATCTCTTGGCATTACAAGAGCATTTGCTTTTTCCATAAATCACACATTCTAACTTCAAATATGATAGGATCGTATTAGGCAGTTTCAAGAACTCTTTTTCATGTGCTAATCATTTCATGAAGACTAAAATATTAAGGAAGGAGACAGCAACTCTTTTTCTTTTTCTTTTAAAGATTTATTTATTTATGCATACAAGAATGGGGGTACAGGCCAGAGGTGTGGGGGGGTGAGAGGATTCACCAGAAACAGAGTGGGGAACAAAACGGGCAGATTGACTGAAATACACTGCTGAGGGGAGCACCAGGTGTGTCAGGAGAGGTCTGCTGTGCCACGTGGGTTGCTCCCTGGCCGGGGATCAAACTCATGCTGCAGAGGCTGCGGTTATCTTCATAGGTTACGTCTTAATCCCTTGCACCACCAGGGAGGCCCACAACTCTTTTTCTTTAGTTTATATGAACACATTGCTGGAGTTCGGGTTTTAATAATTATCGGATACTTTCACTATTTGTCAGTAACTCCAGTTTAAATTGCATACCATTTTCTGTTATTTCACTTAGCAGATTTCATAGTATGGAAATAAAATAAAGTCTGATTCTGCTTTCACTTCATTTTTTTTTTATTACCCTTTTCTTCCATCAGCAAAACTTTAAAAATATCATACTGTTCCTTTTTCAGTAATCACTGACATTGATCAAAATCACACGATAATTACTCCTTCCATTTTCACCTTCACCCTAAACTCAAATGGGTTTCCCCTCAGCTTTATGAGATATAATTGACATACAATATTGTATAAATTTAAGGTGTATGAGCTGTTGATCTGACATACTTGTATGCTGCAAAATGATTACCACCATATGTTAGCTAACACAACCATCATTACCACATAACCATTTTTTGTAAAATCTCTCTGAGCAAATTTCAAGTAAACAATACAGTATTATCAGTGATGACCACCATGCTGTAGATTCCATTCCCACATCTTTTTTTTTTAGAGATTTATTTATTTATTTATTTCAGAGGTGTGGGGGGTGAGAGGATTCACCAGAGAGAGAGTGGGGAACAGAACAGTTGGATTGACTGAAATACACTGCTGAGGGGAGCAGCAGGCGAGACAGGAGAGGTCTGCTGTGGGTAGCTCACTGGCTGGGGAGTGAACATGTGGTGCAGTGGCTGTGGAGAGCATAATAGTGCTGTGTCATAACCCCTTGCGCCACCAGGGAGGCCCTCCATTCCCAGATCTTATAGAAGCTTGCTATCATTTCACTAACATTCCCCTATTCCCCAACTCCTCCTAGGCCCTGGTAAGTACCATTCTACTCTCTGTTTGTATGAATTCAACTTTTTTTAGATTTCACATATTACTGATATCATATAATAGCTATCTTATGCTATCTAGCTTTTTTCACTGAATATCATGCCTTCACGTTTCATACATATCATAAATGGATTTTTTTCTCATGGTTGAATAATATTCCTCTGTGTGTGTGTGTTGTGTGTGTATACACCTCATATTTATTTAATCATATCATCAGATGACAAAAACTTAGGTGGTTTCCACATCTAGGCTATTGTGAACAACATTGCAATGAACATGGGGTTCCAAATATTTCCTTCCTTTGGATATATGCCCAGAGTGGAACTGCTAGAGCATATGGCAGTTGTATTTTTAATTTTCTGAGAGACTTTCATAGTTTTCCATAGTGGCTATACTAATTTACATTCCCAGACAATGCACAAGGTTTTCTCTTCTCCACATCCTTGACATTTGTCTCTTGTGTTTTTGATAATGATCATTCTAATAAATATGAAGTAATTTCTCATCAAGGTTTCAATTTGCATTTCCCTGCTCATTAGTGATGTTGGGTATCTTTTCATGTAGCTATTGGCCATTTGTATATCTTATTTGGAAAATATTTAGCTCCTCTGTCCATTTTTCAATCAAATTGCTTGGATTTTTTGTTGTCGAGTTATATGAGTTCTTTATATATTTTGGATATTAACCCCTTTTCAGATATAGATTTGCAAATATTTATTCTCATTCCGTATGTTGCCTTTTCATTTTCCTTTTTTGTGGATTTTTATTCTGTGTAACTTTTTATTCTGATGGAGACCCACTTATAAAGTTTTGCTTTTGTTGCTTGGCTTTTTGATGCCAAATTCAGATTTTATCAGAAATATTTTAAAAAGCACTTCATTTTTTAAAAATTAACCATTTTATTTTATTGTGTTTATTTTTGTATTTTTTAAATTTTTTACATCATTGTTCATTTTTAACAATATTTGCTTCCCCCCACCCCCTCAGGTGTAGTCCCCATAGAGTTTCCTTCACCAATGCACCCGTGCACCATCACCTCAGTCCCCTGTGCTCCTCCGTCCCTTCCTCTGATCCCTCTCCCTCCTCCTCCCCGGCAGTATGTCTCTGGTTTATAATTGTCTGTTTTTGCTTTGTTGTGTTTTTTCACTGTTATTATTTTTTTATACTGATGTCTTATTTGGTTCCCCTATATTCCTGCTATAAGTGAAACCATTCGATATTTTTCTTTTTCCTTCTGGCTTATTTCACTGAGCATAATTCCTTCTACTTCCAGCCATGTTGCTGTGAATGGCATGAGTTTACCTTTTTTGATTGCTGAATAATATTCTATTGTATATATATGCCACATCTTCTTGATCCAGTCATCTATTTTTGGGCATTTGGGTTGTTTCCAGGTTTTACCTATTGTAAATAGTACTGCAATAAACATAGGGGTACAGGTGTTCCTTTGAATCAATGTTTTTGTGTCCTTTGGTAGATCCCTAGAAGTGGAATTGCCGAGTCGTATGGTAGCTCCATTTTTAGTAGACTGAGGAACCTCCAGACAGCTTTCCATAGTGGTTGGACCAGTTTGCACTCCCACCAGCAAAGGAGGAGAGTTCCTTTAAAAGGCACTTCAAATCAGTGGTATCTTAGGAAACTTAACAGAACAGCATAAGCTGGAAAATTAATCTACCAGACAGAAATTTATTTCTCACAATTATGTTTCTATAATAGGAGATGTTGGGGCCTCCCCGGTGGCGCAGCGGTTGGGCGCTGGGTTGCGAAGCTGCCCACAGCCTCGGCAGCACCAGTTCAATCCCCGGCTGCTCCCCGGCCACCGGGGAGGGTCCCACATGGCGCGCAGACCTCTCCTGCCACCCGCTGCTCCCCTCAGCAGTGTACTTCAGTCCTTCTGCCTGCTCTGCTCCCAGCTCTGGCTCTGGTGAATTCTCTCGCCTTCCCGCTCTTCTGACTGTACCCAGTGCTTGTATAAATAAATGGATAAATAAATCTTTAAAAAAAAAAAATAGGCGATGTTGGCCTCCAACTAATACCTTACAATAGGGTATTTCCCCAAAATAGTAATGATGATTAGATTTTTGAGTCATTAAATAATAATAATTATATTAGCTATAATTTTCAAAAGAAAGGTTAACTATAACCTCCTTCAAATGAAACAGTTACCTTTGAATTTACACTCCTAAATAGAGGATCAAGGCAATAATCTCTCCATTTAACTCCTTGTCTAACTTTATTTCTTCTCTTTCTTTTAACGGATTCTTTACTGACCATTCCCAGTCCCACTGGTTCTCTCAGATAGTTCTTTCTACTAGTTATTACCCTTGTCTATTTCTAACTGTACAAAAGTTATAACAATGTCAAGACTTTCTCGAATGCAACCTCTTCGAAAAATCTTTCTTGTTTCCAGATAATCCTTCCTTTGGTGGGGTGATGGAAATAGGTGTCAATTTATAATGCTGACATTCTTCCCAATTTATATTTTAATTATTTGCATGCTTGCCATCTCTCTCTCTAGATTGCAAACTCTTTAAGAACAGAGAATGATTTATTTTTCACATTTTTACAAATATCTTTGATATGTGCCAAGTAAATGCTAAACTGAATATGCAAATGTAATACTCAAAAGAAAATCTAAAACATAATAATTCACAAGCAGAAATTAGTTAAAGAATTGCTATGGAATAAAAAAGATAAATATGGTATAATAATAGACCAGGTCTCTACTTGAAGAAATCTCCATAAACATAAAAAAAATCTTAATTTAAAAATTCTTCTCTTTATACATTTACCTACTAAGAGTATTCATTTTCAAAGAAATCCAGTACAACCTCAAAAGGGTAAACTTGCTAGTTTTATGATATTACAATATCATTTGATTTGCAAAAATGTTATTTTAAATATCTATTGTAGAAAGAAAGGTGCACATATACATAAATACAAAGGATAAAATTCTTTCATCAAACTCCCACTCTCCCAAAAATATCTTTTTGGGTGCTGTGATATACAAGTAAGCAGAAAGGGGGAAAAAAGGAATTGGTTTAGCAGAAAGCTACAAATGGTGATTGAAAGGTTAGTGAAAAGTTCTATTAAAGGAGGTCAAGAGAATGGATATTATTCAGCATGAAGATTAAAGGTTGATTTGAGACAATTTAATAACAATCTATGAATATTTGAAGGACCTTCACACAGAGAATAATCATCAACTTCTTTCCAAGTCCAATTTGGAGCATAGCAAGAGAAAAATTACATTCAATAAAAGAAAGAATTCTTCATAGTAGGAATTATTTAATACTAAAATGGATAGCAAGGAGAGACTTGTGGACACTTATTCTCTGTGAGAGGACTTTAAAATTTGATTCAAAGTACACAACCTGCCTAGAGTTAAAGGCATACATTAATAAAAATAATATTTTAAAGTCTCTTCTGTCTCAAGTCAGATATTTTAAATTTATTTCTCTTTTAGAAGATTTTACTGTTTTTGTAGATTCCTTGTTTGCCTAAGAAAAACAGAGTTGAACGAATAATTTTAGGATCTGGTTATATTCCAATTTGCTCCCACATTCATCTTAAAGTTCTGCCGTTTTGGTGATTACTTTCTGGCATCTAAATGAGTGTTAAACATAGGGAGAAGGTGAGGAAGAACATGTGCAACATACACTTTGAAACACATTACAGCTATCTTCTTCATAAAAGCTATACTTCAAACTTTATATTGCATATATTCTTGCTAACCTTCAGTCTCAAAAGGGTTCTAGCAGAACATGACTCCTCCACCTCATTAGCTCCATGCTCCATTTTCCAAAGCTAATTTATATTTGAATCGAAGATTTCCTTCTGCTTCTGTTGCTAATTCCCACAACTTGTCTGTAACATAGATATATATCAGGAAAATTAATAAAAGGAGAGATACATATAGTGTGGGGATAGTCATAATACAGCTAGCCTCAAGGTTAACTATATTACATTTTATATTAAAATTTCTATTTGTTTTCATCTACCTCTAAATTAGCAGAGAAAACTAAATACATGTGTTGAAAGTTTCAGAATTTCTTAAGTTATTGTCCTAAAAATCTGTACACTAAAAATACATTGTTACTGGAAGATAAAAATTGTTAAATCATTAGATTGGTGTATCAATTGAAACTATAGAAACTACAGAAGATACAGAGAAACAGAGACAGGGAGAGTTTAAGGAATTAATGTACAAGATTGTGCAGGTGGGCAAATCTATGCAGCAGGTCAGCTGGTTTATAATTCAGGTAGAATTGATTTTGCTGTTTTGAGTTCCAAATTTGTATAGCAGACTAGCTGACTGGACATTCAGATAGAATTCCTATGTTACAATTTTCAGGCATAATTCTTTCTTGTTTAGGGACCTCAGTTTTTACTCTTGAATTCTCTGTTTGGATAAGGGCCACCCATATTTTTTTAAGAATTTATTTATTTATTTTTGCATAGAGCTGGGGTGCAGGCAAGAGGTGCAGGGGGTGAGAGGATTGACCAGAGACAGAATGGGGAGCAGAACAGGCAGATCTACTGAAATACACTACTAAGGAGAGCAGCAGGTGAAACAAAGGTCTGCTGTGCCATGTGGGTCAGCTCCCTGGCCAGGGATGGAACTCAGGTCATCGCTGTCATAGCGCTGAGACTTAACCTCTAGGCCACCAAGGAGGGTACAAGGTCCACCCATATTAATCTCCTTTACTACAAGTCAACTGAGTTTTGGTGTTAATTATATCTACAAAATATCTTCATAGCAACATCAGGACTAGTGTTTCACCAAACAACTGAGCACATAGCCTAGTTAAATTGATGCATGAAATTTAACCATCACAACTAGGTTCCTTGTTTGGAAGTTAAATCACTGAAAGTGATTATTTTTTACAGATTTCTTTGTTCTGAAGTCCCTGGGTCTCTTTCATAAACCTATCTTTGCAAATAGGTAATTTGGAAATGTTTAATTTGTACACTGATTTATTTAGTCAGCAAGTATTTATTGAGTACTCCTATGACCTGATACTGTTAAAGGTACAAGGTGTATAAAAACAGAGAAGATAGACAAGGACATCAATATCATGGGACATACATTTATCTCATTTAGAGTACTTATTGTTATTCAATTTTATATTTTGTATTTTTGTTAGCTTACTAATTAGCCTACCCCCCAAAAATATAATTTTTCAGTTAGGGAAGTTTTCTGGGTTTTTCTTTTATTACTTTATGACCAACACATACAAATCCAGATGGATAATGGATTGCCAAGACATGTGCTAAATGAATTAAAGAACTGCAAAGTCTTTACTTCTTGAAGATAAAACAAAGGCCCAGAGAAGTTCACTTATTTAAATTCATACAATCTTAATTATTCAACCAAGATTACAGCACAGATATCCAGGTTCAAATATTTTCCAATGAACCACACCTAAAAAGATACATTCAACAGAAATTCATGAAAACCAAGTCAATTTTCTATTTTTTATTTTTTAAGATTTATTTATTTATTTATACAAGCACTGAGTACAGTCAGAAGTGCAGGAGGAGGGTGACAGAATTCACCAGAGCCAGTGCGGGGAACAAAATAGGCAGACTGACAAAATACACTGCTGAGGGGAGCAGCGGGTGCAGCAGGAGAGGTTTGTGCACCATGTGGGACCCTCGCTGGTGGCCAGGGATTGAACCGGCACTGCAGAGGCTGCGGGCAGCTTCGCAGTCTAGTGCTCAACTGCTGCACCACCAGGGGAGGCCCCATGTCACTTTTTTAAAACAAGTGTCACAACAAAGAGCAATTACTCTCATGAAGAGGAAAAGAGAGGGAGAAACCATGGACCTGGGGTTCTGCTTTTATTGGGTTCCTGCATGTGGATTCCCCATCCCCTCTTGTTCTTAGGATGTTGCTTGGTATCCAAAGTGGCTTCTGGTTAAGCTAAACGTAGAGTCAGGCATGAAACCTCTTACCAGGACAAAAGTCTTGGTATGAGGATATCTGCTGAAAACACCAGGGAGATATTATGGCTAGATTAGCATAACCAGCTAGACTACCTTGACAGGAAGTTAAGTGTAAACAAGAACTAGAGATAGGATGCTTTGATCAGCAGCAAAATTGGAGCCCTCCCAAGCAACAGCCCCTATTTAATATCCCCTAGCTTGTGCCAGGCTATTATGTATCCCCAATACACATCCCTACCATCCACATTCCTCCACACATTCCTTCACATACTTGCCCACCTTCCCTGAATCTGAACCCCAAATAAATGTAAGACTCTTCCTGGGGGAAGGCACTACATCTCCAGAGATATAGCCCCTTTAGGTCTCTCTCTCTCTCTCTTTTTCTCTCTCTTTTTGGACTTTGAGTTGTTTTTCTTCCATCGCGCAACACTCCCAAAGTTGCTGCTCTGTGAGGTGACACCTGGGTAGGAGTCTATGGTTTCCAGGTCTCACTCTTGACAGAGATCCCATCGACTTGGGAATTCTTGTGAGAAAAAGAAAGGAAAATAATCACCAACCTCACCATAGACCCACGCTCAAGTCTCACCTATAAACCTTGCCACTATATCCACTTACTCACTAGGCCAGCACCAGGCTGACTTATGGACACCAGTATCAGACTCACTCACTATTGGATAATAATACCAAACCTTCCCACCTGCAGACTCCAGAAGCAGGCCCAAGAACTTCTGACTGGATTGACTGATTCTATCTCCCTACTTAATATTGATCTTTTCAAGTTTTCTATTTGTTCATATTTTAATTTTGGTAGATTATATGTTTTTGAGGATTTTTTCAGTTGCCCAATTTGTTGGTGTAAAATTGCTCCTAATAGTCTCTTATGATCTTCTCTATACCTGTGGTATTGTTGTAACGTTTCCTTATCATCATCAGTCTGTAGAGGCTAGGAAAGTATTTTACTTCTTCAAATATGCAGACACTTAAGCAAAACTACAAAGAACATGAAGAATCAATGAAGCATGAAACTATCAAAGGAAGAAAATAAATCTCCATTAACCACCCTAAAGAATTGAAGATCTATGAACTTTCTAAAAAGAATTCAAAATCATTGCTTTAGACAATTCACTGAGCCACAAAAGAACAGAGATTGACAATCAAATAAAATAAAAAAATACATGAATAAAATGAGAAGCTCAACAAAGAGACAGAAACCATAAAGGAAGCAAATGGAAATTAACCAAAGATTTTAATGCAGTTTCAATATCAGAATTTTTTTTTGTTTAGAGAAAAAAAAAGTTTATTAAGGAGAAAAGGAATCTCAATAACAGAGTTCTACCAATCAAAAGAAAGAAGTAAATGTGCAAAGGTTTTGTGTGCAATGGAAGCTATCAGTTTAAATTAGACTACTATAAAAATGAGAATTGTTATTCCAGGGTCACGGTAAATAACAAGAAAAAAAAATGTGGGCTATACAAAAAATACTCAGTATTTCTAAAAATCAAAGTATATTACCACAAAAAATTAGCACATTGCAAGAATGACAGCAAGAAAGGAAAGGAAGAACAAAGGAACCACAAAACAGGCACAAGACTATTAACCAAAAGGCAAGAATAAATTAAATCCTCATGTAACAATAATTAATATAAATGTAAATGTATTAAAATTATCAAAGACTATTAAGTAAATAAACAAAAACAAATTTCCAATTACATACACTATCTGCAAGAGACCCACTTTAAATTGAAGGACACAGCTAATCTGAAAGCAAGAAGAATTTAAAAAAGACATTACATGAAAATGATAACCAAAAGAGAGCAGAGATGGTTGTAACTTTTTAAGATAAAATAGTTTATCTAAGGAAGGTGATTACATAATGACAATAGGAAAGATCAGGAAGATATAAATTTTTTATAAATATATATGCACCCAACATCAGAGCATCATCTACTTTAAATATAAAGTAGACATTGACAAATCTGAAAGAAAAATAACAATACACAAAATAGCAAGAGACTTCAATACCTCACACATAATAATTGCTAGGTCATCAAAACAAAAAAGTAATAAGGAAACAACAGACTTGAACAACACTACAGATGAAAGTGACATAACAAAACATTACATATGACAATAAGAGAATACACATTCTTGTTATAAGCACTATGTAATATACTCCAATATAGATCACAAACTAAATCACAAAACAAGTATTAACAAATTTAAGAAGACTAAAAATCATTCCAACTATCCTTTCTGACCAGTATGGAGTGAAACTAGAAAGCAATAACAAAAGAAAAATGGAGAAATTTACAAATACATGGAAATTAAATAGCACATTCTTAAACAACAGTTGTGTGAAAGAAGAAATTAAAAGAGAAACTAGAAAATATCTCACTATGGGCAAGGAGAGAGTAGAGAGACATAGTCAACGGACTCCAAGACAACAAATGCCAACCAAGAATACTCTATCCCACAAAGCTTTCCTTCCTCTATGAAGAAAGAATAAGGACCTTCTCACACAAACAGGAACTCTGTATTTTCATTACAACTAAACCCCCACTCCAAAAAATACTACAAGGAGTCCTAAAGACAGAACCAACAGAGGGATGAATAAGAATGAAACAAGGCCAAAAAAAAATTATTAAAAAAATAAATAAAACCAGAGAAAAGACAAACAAAATGGCAAATACAGACACTAACATATCAATATTTAACTCTAAATGTAAATGGACTAAACTCTTCAATACAAATAGAAATGGCAACATAATATACAAAAACTTGTGGAATACAGAAAAAGCAGTTTTAAAAAGAAAGCATATAGCAACAAATGCCAGCATTAAAAAAATTAAAGCTCTCAAATAGACAACCTATTATTACATCACAAGAAACTAGAAAAAGAATAAATTTAGCTACAGTTAGCAGAAGGAAGTAAGTAATAAGCCCAAAATATTACATGGAGAATATAAAACAATAGGAAAAAATTAATAAAACTAACATTTGGTTTATTGAAAAGACAAGAGACAAGCCTACAAACCCTTAGCTAGACTAAGAAAAAAGGGATAAAACTCAAATAAATAAAATTACAGATGGAAAAGGAAACATTACAACAATACCACAGGCATAGATATCATAAGAGACTATTATGAACAATTTACACCAACAAATTGGACAACCTAGAAGAAATAAAAAAAGTCCTAAAAAGCATACAATCTACCAAAACTGAAATATGAACAAATAAAAACATGAAAAGATCAATACTAAATAGGGTGATTGAATCAGTAATCAATAACATGCCAACAAAGAAAAGCTCAGACCTAAAGCCTTCAGAGGTGTATTCTATAGAACATTTAAAAAATAAATTAGGGGCCTCCCCAGTGGCTCAGCGGGTTGAGCACTGCACTGTGAAGATGTTCGCAGCCTCCGCAGCACCAGTTCAGTTTCCGGCAGGGCAGACCCCTCCTGTCTCACTTGCTGCTCCCTTCAGCACTGCTTTCAGTCAGACTGTCTGTTCTGCTCCCTGCTCTGTCTCTGGTGAATCCTCTCACCCTCCTGCAACTCTGGCCTGTACCCCAGCTCTTGTATAAAAATTAAAATAAAATAAATTAGTACTAATACTTCTTTTAAACATCCAAAAGATGGAATAGTAAGAAATACTTTAAACTCTCAGGAGGCCAGCAACAGCCTCATATCAAAGTCAGACGGTCACAAGAAAACAAAATAATAAATCAACATCTCTAACAAACATGGAGGCAAAAATCTTCAACATGATACTAGCAATCTAAGTTCAGCAGCACAATTAAAATATACACCACAACCAAACAGAATTTATCCCAAGGAGATAAGAATGGTTCATGATATACAAATCAATCAATATAATAACACTACATTAACAGAATGAAAAATAAAATTCACATCATCACCTCAACAGATATGAAAAGGAATTGGACAAAATCCAATAATCTTTCATGATAAAATCTGTCAACAAGTTAGGTACAGAAGAAACTCACCAAAGACAATAAAGACCATCTATCACAAGCCTATATTGAAAAATATCCAATATTGAAAAATTGAAAAATCCAATATTGAAATATTGAATCCAATATTGAAAATTCAATATTGAAAAATCTTCAAAAACACCATGAAAAAATTGTTAGAATAAGTGAATTCAGTAAAATTGCAGGATATTAGACCAACATACAAATATCAGTTGCATTTCCATACACTAACAACAAATTATCCAAAATGAAAAGAAAATTATTTACAATAGCATTAGAAAGAATAAAATATTTGGAAACAAATTTACCAGAGAAGTGAAAGATTTCCTCACTGAAAATTACAAATTAAAGTACTGATGAATGGGCCTCCCTGGTGGCGCAGCGGTTGAGTGCTGGGCTGCGAAGCTACCTGCAGCTTCTGCAGCGCTGGATCGATCCCCGGCTGCTGGGCGAGGGTCCCACATGGCACGCAGACCTCTCCGGCTGTGCCCGCTGCTCCCCTCAGCCGTGTACTTCGTCAGTCTGCTTGTTCTGTTCCCTGCTCTGGCTCTGGTGAATTCTCTCACCCTCCCACGCTTCTGACTGTACCCAGTGCTTGTATAAATAAATAAATAAATCTTTTAAAAAAAATTATCAAACATCAAAAAAATGAAAACCACAATGAGATATTTTACCTGATATCTATTAGGTTGGCTATTACAAAAAACACAACAGATAACAAATGTTGACAAGAATGTGAAGAAAAAGAACTGTTGTATACAATGTTGGTGGGAATAGAAATCTGTGCAACCATTATGGACAAGAGTATGGAGTCTCATTAAAATTTTAAAGAGATTTCTGCCAATTTGGGATTAGTTTTATATCTTTATCTTTCCTAGCCACTTTATGTAGAACCTTCAATACTATGTTGAATAGTAGTGATACCTAGTCTTATAGTTGATCTTAGAGGAAAAATTTTCAGTTTTCACCATTGAATATGATGCTTATTGTGGTTTTGTCATCTATGGCCTCTAGTATGCTGTTCCATCTATCCCCACTTGTTGAGAATTTTTATCACAAATGGATGTTGAATCTTGTCAAGTCCTTCTCTGCATCTATTGATATTATTGATATGGTCATTTGATTTTTATCTTTGTTTTTGTTAATGTGGTGAATTAATTTGATTAATCTGCAGATGTTGAGTTACTCTTGTGTCCCTGGAATAAATTCTACTTGGTCTTAATGTTTGATCCTTTTAATGCTTTGTTGGATTTGTTTTGCTAAGATTTTGTTGATTTTTGCATCTAGGTTCATCGAGGATATAGGTCTGTACTTTTCCTTTTTTGTGATGTCTTGGTCTGCTTTTGGTATCAGAGTAATGTTGGGCTCATATGTGTTTGGAAGCATTTCCTTCTCCCCAATTTTTTTGAAAAGTTGGAGATGAATAGGTATTAGTTCATCTTTGAAGATTTGGTAGAACTCAGCATCTGGGCCTTTTTGCTTTGAGGGAAGACTTTTGATTGTTGTTTCAATTTCCTTGCTTGGAATTGGTCTACACAGGTTTTTGTTTCTTCCTGATTCAGTCATATATGTCTAAGAATTTATCCATGTCTTTTAAGTTATTCAACTTACTGGCATACAGATTTCATAGTCATCTCTTATGATCCTCTGTGTTTCTGAGAGATGTGTTGTAACTTCACTTTTGTTTCTGATTCTATTTATTAGAGTTTTTTCCATCTTTTCTTAGTAAGCCTAGCAAGGGGTTTGCCTAATTTATTTACTTTTTTTCAAAGAATCAGCTTTTGGCTTCATTATACTTAAAAGAGAATACAAAAAATGGATTGTCTTTTTTATTTCAATTTCATTTACTTCTACTATAATTTTTACTATTACCCTCCTTCTACCAGATTTTAGTTTTGTTTATTAATCTATTTCTAGCTCCCTAAGGCAAGGCATAAGTTTACACAATTGAGAATTAAGCTCTGTTTTGCTTCTTGATGTAAGCCTGTATTGTTATATACCTTCTTTTGATTACTTCTTTGCTGTGTCCCATGGATTCTGTTAGGTTGTGTATTCATTTTCATTTGTCTCCAGCCATATTTTAATTTCTTTTTTTTTATTTACTCATTAACCAAGTCATTCAACAGTATGCTGTTAAGTCTTTACATATTAGAGGTATTTTCTTCTTTCCTCTTATGGTTTATTTCTAGTTTGATGCCATTATGATAAAAGGAGATACTGGGTATAATTTGAGTCTCTATAAATTAATTGACAATTGTTTTATAACCCAACAAAGTAAAAGAAATGAAACTACCACTATTTCTAGAGGACATGGCAGTATACATAGAAAACCTTAAAAACTCAACTAAAATGCTAATTGAAAAAAAAATCAGGGCCTCTCCGGTGGCACAGAGGTTGAGCGCTGGGTTGCGAAGCTGCCCGCAGCCTCTGCAGTGCCGGTTCAATGCCTGGTTGCCAGGGGACTGTCCCACATGGCGCGCAGACCTCTCCTGCCGCCTGCTGCTCCCCTCAGCAGTGTACTTCAGTCCCTCTGCCTGCTCTGCTCGCAGCTATGGCTCTGGTGAATTCTCTCACCCTCCCGCACTTCTGACTGTACCCATTGCTTATATAAATAAATAAATCTTTAAAATAAACAAATAAATAAAATGGATAAGTCTTTTAAAAAAAGAAAAAAATCAGTAAAGTGGTAGGTACAAAATCAATTTACAAAATAAGTTCTGTTCCTATATACAATGAGCTAGAAGAGAAAGAAAACACCACCATTTACAAATGCATCAAAAGGAATTAAATGCCTAGAAATAAACTTAACAACAGAAGTGAAGGAACAGTACATGAAAGCTATATAACATCGTTGAAAGAAATAGAAGACACAAAGAAATGAAAAGATATTCCATGATCATGGATTGGAAGAATTAACAATGTTAAAATGACAAGCTTACCAAAACAATATGTAGATTCAATGCAATCCCTATGAAGTTTTCGGCAACATTCTTCAAAGAAATAAAAGAAACATTACTGAAATTCATATGGCCACCAAAGACCAATAGTAGTCAAAGCAATCCTGACAAAAATGAATGGTTGTATCATATTTCCAGACTTCAAACTACACCACAAACTGTGGTAATCAAGACAGTATGGTACTGGAATAAACCAGACACTAAAACCAATGGAATAGAATTGAGAGCCCAGAAATAAACCCATACCTCTATGGACAGTTAATCTATGACAAAGATATACATTGGAGGAAGGAACGTCTCTTTAACAAATGATGCCAGAAAAACTGGACAGTTACATGCAAAAGAATGAAACTAGATCACTATCTTACATCTTACACAAAAGTTAATTCCAAATGGATTAAAGACATAGATTTAACACCTGAAACCATGAAAGACTTAAAAGAGCACAAAGAGAAAACACTCCATGATAATGACTTCAGTTATGTCTTTGTGAATTTGTCTCCAACAGTAAGAGAAACAAAAGAGAATACAAATAAATGGGACTACATCAAAATAATAGGCTTCTACAGTGAAAAAATATATATTGGTAAAACAAAAAGATATTCTACCGAATGGGAAAAGATAATTGTACATAATACATCTGACAGTGGGATGATATCCAAGATCTACAGAGAATTTATACAAATTAATAAAGAGAAAACAAATAACCCAATAAAAAAATGAGAAGAGCTACATAGGCACTTCTCCAAATAAGATATACACACTACGGTGGGGTGGGGGTGGGGGGGTTGGGGGACAGAGGGAGTAGGATCAAAACAAGGGAGGTGGGAATTGTATGGGGACTATAACCAAGATGAAAATGCATATATTGTGCAAAAATGAAAAATGGTGTAAAAAATATATAAAATGAAAAAAATAAAATAGGTACAAGAAAAACTGCTCATCACCACTTATCAGCAGGAAAATGCAAATCAAAATCATAATGAGATACCACTTGTGAGTGGACCATACCAAAAAGTCTAGGAATAGCAAATATTGATGACCATGTGGAGAAAAAGAAACCCTTATACACTATTGGTGGGAATGTAACATGATTCAACATCTATGGAAAACAGTGTAGAGGTTTCTCAAAATATTAAAAAAAAGATCTACCATATGATTCATCAATTCTTAGTATCTGCCGAAAGAATGAAAAATCACTAATCCAAAGAGATCTATGCAATCCTATGATCATTGCAGCACAATTTACAACATGGATGGAGTTGGAGGCGATAATGCTAAATCAAATAAATCAGAAGTAGAAAGACAAACATCTCATATTTATATGTGGAATATAAAGAAACAAATGAGGAAAAGGTCATTCAAAACCATACCAATAACAAACCCTAGAAATCTATATTAAGAACTAAGACTACTACAGGGAGTGCCTCCCCGGTGGCGCAGCGGTTGAGCGCTGGGTTGCAAAGCTGCCCGCAGCTTCTACAGCGCCAGTTCGATCCCTGGCTGCTCCCCAGCCACCGGAGGAGGGTCCCACATGGTGCGCAGACCTCTCCTGCCGCCCGCTGCTCCCCTCAGCAGTGTACTTCGGTCCTTCTGCCTGCTCTGCTCCCCGCTCTGGCTCTGGTGAGTTCTCTCACACTCCCGCGCTTCTGACTGTACCCAGTGCATGTATAAATAAATAAATAAATCTTAAAAAAAAAAAAAAAAGACTACTACAGGGAGAAAGGGAAGGTGGAGGGTATAATAAATACTCATAGAGGACAATGGGTGCCTTGATGGTGAGTGTGGTGTGGCGACATATATCTGAAGACATGTGATCCTACACCTCTGAATCACATACAGTGTTATAAATTAATGTTACCTCAATAAATTTGGTTTTAACAAATCACATGTGCACTTTAAATATGTTCAATTTTGATTTGCCAACTACACCTCAAAAAGTCTGGAAATAAATCTTGAAACCTAATTAAAAAAGACAAAAACTTACATAATGGAGAAATGCAGCATATAAAAATAGATTGTAAGCAAAAAATAATAATAATTTGATATTTAGCACCAAAAATACAAAATAATAAAAAATGCATTCAGTAGACTTAACAGCACACTGGACACAGAAGAAAAATAATCAGTGTATGTGAAAGAAAGATGAATAGAAAATATCCAAACCAAAACATAAAAAAAGTGTTCAAAAGTTATCTAAGACCTGAGAAAATAGTAAAGTCTAATATGCACATACAAGTGAAACCCAGAAGGAAAGGAGAGAGAATGTAACAAGAAATAGAACAGAAGAAACATTTTAAGATATAATATTTAAATGTTTACAAATTTGATGAAAACATAAAAATAACTGTCAAAAGCAAATGTTAGTAAAAATTATGAAAATTAAATAATCAGAAAACTTTAAAAAGAAAAGAAAAATATACATTACTCACAGGAGAGAGACATAGGAACAGACTGTTCAACAACAAAGTAAGATATAGAACAATATGCAAAATGGTATGCTTTTGTAATAGCAGGTGGAAAAATGGGAGGAGGAAGAGTAGGCGAAAAGAAGGAAGAAGAGAGGGAAGGAGGCTGGCTGGCTGGGATAATAACTCACTGTACATCAGAAACAGAGCAAATGGAAGACCCAGAGTGGGGCACCAGTAATATGATGGTGATTGGGGATAAGTCCTCGTAAGTTCACATTTAGAAAAAGTTGAAATAAAAAAAAAAAGAAAAAGTTGAAATAACAATGTCTTGAAAAGGAAAAAAGAAAAAACATTCGGCTTCAAGACACTGGATTTAATGACAGAAAAGGGAACATCTTCCTGAGGGATACACGCTGGTTCCCCAAATTAAGTGTATATTGTTCAAATATGGAATTTCAATTTTTTTTCAATCCAAACAATTTATAATACATTTGTATTTATTACATATGACTCTGTTAGTTTTATTATCACAAAACAATATGTTTATCATAAAAATACAGCTAAGGTAAAAAATGATAAAATAACTAACACCCATGTTTGTCTCTGCCAAATATTACTCAGGGCATATCTTCCTATATGTATACAGGTAGGTAGGTAGGCAGATAGGTAGGCTAGTAAGTAGTTAAGTAAATAGATAGATGGAAATGTGGATGAATGAAAGCAGTAACAGATGATAGATGGATGTAGAGTTAAATATATTAAAAAAAAGATGACACATCAGTTGGCTCTCTGTTTCCTTTCAAATCAAATCATTCTACACCCTGATCTTAAATAAATTCATTATGAAGTATTTCCTTTATGAGGACCTCTTATTTTTCAGACACTGAGAATTCAGCACTATCACTACAGTGAGACCCTACTGAAATCAATAGTAAAGGTCTCTAAATACGTGTGAACTGCTTCCATTTACAACTTCAGAAAAGAAAACCTGCCAGGGAATTACTAAGAGTAAAATCAATTCTTCTGTTCACTAAACCTAAACCATTGCATTAGTGTAGACCAAGACAAACACAAAATATCACAATAATGCTTCGGGGGATAGACGCTTCATTAAAGATAATCCACTACAATATGATAAAACATACGGTTGCTATTCTTTCTGCTGCAACACAGATGAAGACTTTATTTTAAACCCATAGCAGATTGAATTTTTGCATGATGTTTTCTTTAAACTGCCTTGCTTAATCTAGAAATACATTAAAACACTCATCCACCAGCTGTGCTGGTTTCAGCTGCAGCAAATTGATGATTAGCTTCCTCCTGACAATATTTTCTTTCCACAAAATCTTTAAACTGACTAAAATAACATTACAATTCAGGAATAGAAATATAACTTTGTTATTAAACTTTGCAAAGCCATTTTATCTTTAAATCATTTTAATAGCTAACATATTAGGAAAAGCTATTAATGTAGAGGACATTGATCAGGGATTAATTTTTTGCTGTGTATTTTTTGAGATAAAATTCAAAACATATCATCCCAAAGTCAAGTAAATAGGCAAAACTTGTTGCCATTGCCTGCGTAAAACTCTATCACAAAATTTGTAGCTTTTGTAGGAGTTGAAGTACTATGATACTTCACAGCCACCTTGGTTATCAACATTGCACACAGACATTTTCACCTTCTCTGCTTATGATTTTAAAAGATTAGCATTTTCTTTTCACTAAATTTAATTAATGTTTGTATTTCAAGCTAATTAAACTTGAGTGAAAGAAAATACGTCCACGAAAAAAATCCTTAAATTCAGAAGGGTCTCAGCAAGAGTCGGCAAACTACAACTTACAGGCACCCATTTTTGTAAATAAAGTATTATAGCAACAAAGTCATCTTATCCTTTGAGATACTGTTTTTGGCAGATTTCACACAGTGGCATATTCTATTAGTCCCTACAGAGACCTTATAGCCTTCAAGTATTAAATATTTATTATTTGTTACTTATGAAAATTATTCCAAATTCTGCTCTAAATAAAAAGTTTAAGACCAACTCCCATCTCCATCCCCTCAAAATTTTTTTGCTTTCTTCCAAGAAGAAAAAAATAATAAAAGAAAGAACTAAAAGATATGGTCTATACAACTACATTAAACTTATTTTTTAAAAAATTCAAAACCCTACCTCTACATGGAGTGTTTCCCTTGTCCCTTTACCTTGACCCAAATATGGCATAAGTTTTCTTCTTGGTCTTTGTTTTAATTAAAATATGTACCCTTTTCACTGACATAAGTACCACATACCTATCCTTATTTACATTACTATGTATTTTGTAAAAATTGTAGTAATAAGTACCAAAAGGAAAGTCAATTAATTTTGACCCTTTCGAAGGCAAGTGGTACACTAAATTTGTCACTATCCAATACATTTAGATTAAAAACTCTAAGGGGCCTCCCCGGTGGCGCAGCGGTTGAGCACTGGGTTGCGAAGCTGCCCGCGGCCTCTGCGGCGCTGGTTCGATCCCCGGCTACTCCCCGGCCACTGGAGGAGGGTCCCACATGGCGTGCAGACCTCTCCTGCCACCCGCTGCTCCCCTCAGCAGTGTACTTCAGTCCTTCTGCCTGCTCTGCTCCCCGCTCGGGCTCTGGTGAATTCTCTCACCCTCCCGCGCTTCTGACTGTACCCAGTGCATGTATAAACAAAACAAACAAACAAATAAAACATGCCTCTAGAAAAATTTAAAAATAAATAAATAAATAAATAAAATTTAAAAAAAAGAAAACTAAAAACTCTCTAAGATCATCTAAGTCAAAGCTATTAATTTATCAAATTCTACAAGCCCCTGTGAGTAGATAGTCATAAATGGTCTGGTAAATAACATTTATCTAACTGATAGGTTCTAGTTGATTATTAAATCCTATATGTGTTCAGCACCAACTCCATTATGAGACTGAAAAGTCTTAGAATTGTCTTCCAACCTTCAACTGGAAGAACATAACCAAGCACACTCACTATTGTGAGACTTGACATGTAGCTGCATAATATAAGCTAAAGTCACACACTATAAACATGTTTTGCCTTCCATTTGACAAAATCATTAAAGAAGAAAACAAGATACAAAATCAAATAATGGGCACAGGCTAAATAAACACTTCTCCAAAGAAGACATACAGGTGGCCAACGGGCACATGAAAAAAATGTTTATCATCACTTATCATGAGGGAAATGCAAATCAAAACCATAATCTGATACCATTGCACAACTCTAAGAATAGTCCATTAAAAAAAAAAAAACAGAAATAACAAGTGCTGGCAAGGAGACTGGTCCAGTCACTAAAGAAAATAGTATGGAGGTTTCTCAAGACATTAAAAGTAGATCTACCATATAAGCCAGCAATTCCATTCCTAGGAATCAACCCAAAAAAAAGTAAAAACACTAATTCAAAGGGATAGATGCACTCCTATGTTCATTGTAGCAGTATTTATAATAGCCAAGTTATGGAAGCAACCTAAGTACCCAGAGACAAATGAGTGAATCAAGACTATGTGGCATATACACACATTGAAACACTATTCAGTTATAAAGAATATGAACTTTAGCCATTTGGGACAACATGGATGGAATCAGTGGGGATTCATTTTGTTAAGCAAAACTAGCAAGCATAGTCTGGATGGTTTCACTTATATAGAGAACATACATAAACAAAACAATGAGCTATACAAAACAAACCCTTGAAATTGTAAAGTTGAGTCTAGAATGGAGGAAGGAGAAGGTAGCAAGGTAGCAAGCAGAAGAGGGAGGACACCCAATGGACTATGGTGGAGGACTACGCTTGCCTTCGGGGTGGGTTTAATGTGGTAACATACAACTGAAAGATGTGATCCTATACCTCTCAATCATATACAGTATTGTAAACCAACGCTACCTCAATAAAAAATAAATAAGTAAATAAATAAAAAGCATAAAAGAATGGTAGCATAGAAAAGTAAGTCCAAAGTAACAAAAATCCGTGAGTCATTTTTATAAATCTCACAAAAAAAAAAAAAATGATTACTGTGGAAATCAGAATAGTTGTTACCAGGGAGAGGACAGAATAGTTGTTACTAGGGAGAAAAGACTAATTGGGAAAGGATATATAAGAAGCATCTGGCGGCTAGGAAAATTCTATTTCTTGACCTTGGTGGGGAGGAAATATCATGAACAGATCAAGAGACATACAGGCATTCGTTCATGCGTGTACACGCTCACACATACACACGCAGACATATAGAAAAAGCTAGTTTCACAAAGGTAGCATTCAAAACCAGGAAAAAAAGATCAACATTCAATATATGGTGCTGCAATAATTGGCCATCCACACAGAAAATTAAACTCCAAATGGATATTGGAAAATTCTTTAAAAAATTAAATAAAATAAATGGATAAATATCTAAGTACAATTTTTAAAAGTTTAGCATGCTTTGAAAAAAATTATATAGCGTATGACATGGAGATAATAAAAGCTGTATGACATGGAGATAATAAAATCTTAAATAAACCACCAAAAAAAGGTGATAAAATTTGACTCTATTAAAGTTAAATGTTTTATTTTTCTTTTTATATTTTATTTACCTTTCCCTGATATTATTTACCTATTTGGGGTAGTATTTACCTATTTTTGTTTTTATTATTCCCTGGTATTATTTTTTTTTATTATTTCCCTGGTATTATTTACCTATTTTTGTTTTATTTACCTTTCCCTGGTAAAATGAGTTCAATGGCAAGATAAAGACTAAGAGAAAATATTTGCCATATATAAAATTATTATCTATGATATAAAATAAGTAACTGTAAAACAAAACTGTTAAAAAGAAAAAGAAGGGGGGCAAAGGCTATGAAGAGGCCATTTATAGAACAAGAATCCACAATGGCAAATGAGGAAATGAAAATATGCTCACCAGCACTATTAAAGTGTAAGCTTAGATAAGTATAACATTCCACATTTATCAGATAGACAAAAATGAAATTCTAACATATATGTTTTGGCAGACATGCTAAAATGAGAACTTACATAAAGTAAATTATAACCTCCATTTTACAGGGTAGGTGGTCAATTATCTAGCAAACGCTGAAAGTATTCATTTCCTCTACTTTGTTTCCCTTCAAAGTGTTTTTCCTAAATAAATCTAACATAGGTTCATATGGAAAGAATTAAAAATTATTCACTTCACTAATTTCATAAGAGTAAATAACTAGAAGTCTTTGAACAGAGATTAGATGGAAAAACTAATTGTTCTATACTCATATATAACGGTATGTGCCAGGGAAATGAAGAAATGTTGGTCTAACTTCTATGATTTTATCTTGTGCTGTATAATGACAGAGTAAAAAATCAAACATGAAAAATAAATGCACTACATAGACATCTTAGTCAATTTTCAAATCATGAAATTCCTATTTGACTTACCCTCATGCAATCTTACCCTCATGTGGAGGGATGGACATAGAGTTGACATATTCTGTCCTAGCTCTTCAGTCTTTGAATTAAGAGTTCTCTTAATTTTAGATATGCTCTTTTAAAAAAAATTGTGAATAACTTCAGTTAACTCAAAACCATATGCTAATGTTTATGAAAAGAGAATTGCTTGAATTTCTTATCAACTATGGTCTCTTGACTGAAAGGGAAAGCATGATTTTACTTGAATGGTCTGGACAATTTCTAATTGCCTACATAGGCATGATTTTCATTTCATCCTTCTTTTAGATTTTTCTATTTCCCATTAACATCATTTTCCTTGATGAATTTGGGTTGATGTAGCTGAAGGAGGACACAGAACTTCACCCTGACTTGTGTTTTACAAATGCTGTCCTGAGTACGAGGTAACTATTAAGGTAGCTGTTAAAGTGGAACTTCAGTGCAGTTGTAGTGAACAAGGACTCAGTCGAACAAAATGGTCCTTCTCTCTGTCTGTCTTTGATATTCCTCACTGCACCATATTGATGAATGTTGGATGACTCCCAGATTTGCCCTAAGACCTTCACTGCCCTTTCAGTTTCTAACTATATTGTGACTCTCTTCAGGGGGTCTTTCCTTCATGCTTCTGTCAGACTGACTCTTTTCATGAAACCATGTTCATGCATATGATAGTACAATAGACACTATTAAATAGTCTCTCTCACATATCAGAGAGACATTTTAAAAGGATTGTTAGAGGCAAGAACTATTATCATACACATAAGAAGAGAGGATTCCATTGATCCAAGAACAGAAGTTCTGTAGGGAGCCAACTAAATCATGAATGAATTTCAACATGTAAAACTCAAAAACTAATCCTAGGCAACATTTTAAAAATAAGAAAATGGAATAGGAAAACTTGAATGGGACTTATTTCATAGACAACAGTAAGTGTGTGAGCCAGATTACACAGTATGGGTTCAACACATGTGCACACATGCACGTAAATATATACACACACCTAATGCTCTCTACTTGGCACAAATTAATTCTGAAAAGCTATTCCTTAACAAATCCATTTGTTAAATTCAAAGTAGCACTGCCAAGAGACTTTTGAAAATATTAGCAAACAGATTTGATACATTTTGTTGTGAAATATGATTGCATTGGAATAGTGAAAGAATCCTAACAAGGTGAGCTTTTATTACATCAATATACCACACAGTAATGGAGGCTTGACTTGATCTACTTATGCCCTATGGGGGATGATTTTCAGCTTCCTGACCCACTGCTTGTCCAGCATGCCATTCAAATACTGCATATTACTTCAAGGCAAGGATGGTCCTATCCTATTCACACCTATGGCCAAGGAACAAATACCCCTGGTTATACCCAAAGCAAAAACAATAATTAAAAGATGTGTAAGAATGCAGTCAACCACACAACTATATACACAATCTGTTATAAACAGAACAAATGGTCATCTGCTCAGATAGCCAAGCAAAGACTTAAGTGAAATGTGAAATATTATCATTCCAAGATAATGCACTTTTTTAAAGACTGTTTCAGTCCCTTATTCCTGATCAGTCTGTTCAGATTTCCTATTTCATCCTGACTCAGTCTTGGATGGTTATATGTTTCTAAGAACTGTTCCATTTCTTCTAGATAGTTTGTTTCCATATAACTCTTCCTAGTACTTTCTTATGATCCTTTGTATTTCTGTAGTAACTATTATAACTTCTCCTTCATTTCTGATTTTATTTATTTGAGTTTCTCTCCTTTGTGAGTCTGGCAAGAGGTCTACTTTGTTTTCCTTTTCAAAGACCCTGCTCTTACTTCATTGATTTTTTTTTTTTTTGGTGGGATTTGTAAAGATATTTTTTTTTAATCTTAAATTTTATTTTTATATTCCCCCATACAATTGCAAACGCCCCATTCTGACCCCAATCCTTCCCCTCCCGCCCCCACCCCCCAAAAAGTGTCTCTGGTTCATAGTTGTTTGTTGATTTTGATTTTCACTTTCTTATATTCATTTTCCTGGTCCCTTATTTAAGTTTTCTAGATTCCTGCTATGAGTGAGACCATCCGGTATTTTTCTTTTTCTTTTTGGCTTATTTCGCTGAGCATGATCCCTTCCAGCGCCATCCATGTTGCTGCAAATTGCATGTGTTTATCTTTTTTAAATGCTGAGTAATATTCCATGGTATATATGTACCACATCTTCTTGATCCAGTCATCTACTTTTGGGCATTTGGGTTGTTTCCAAAGCTTAGCTATTGTAAACAGTGCTGCTATAAACATAGGGGTGCAGGTGCTCTTTGGAATTGATGTTTCTGTGTCCTTTGGGTAAATACCTAGGAGTGGAATTGCTGGATCATATGGAAGCTCTATGTTTAGTAGGTCCAGAAATCTCCACACAGCTCTCCATAGTGGTTGGACCAGTTTGCACTCCCACCAACAGTGCACAAGAGTTCCTTTTTCTCCACATCCTCGCCAACATTTGTTGTTGCTAGTTTTTTTAATATGTGCCATTCTCACTGGTGTGAGATGGTATCTCATGGTAGTTTTGATTTGCATTTCCCTGATTGCAAGTGATGTTGAACATCTTTTCATATGTCTGTTGGCCATTTGCATTTCCTCTTCAGAGAAGTTTCTTTTTAGCTCTTCTGCCCATTTTTTGACTGGATTATTTTCTTTGTTGTTGCTGAGTCTCATCAGCTCTTTGCAGATTTTTGTGATCAGTCCTTTATCATTAGTGTTGGGTGCAAAAATGTTCTCCCAGTTGGTGGGGTTTCTCTTTGTTTTTGTTATTGTCTCTTTTGCTGTGCAGAAGCTCTTTAATTTGATGTAGTCCCAGCTGTTTATCTTTCTCTTCACTATCACTGCTTTGGGTGATGTGTCTGTAAAGATGTCTTTGATGTGCAAATCCCGTAGTGTTTCGCCTATATTTCCTTCTATGTATTTTATGGTTTCAGGTCTTATGTCTAGTTCTTTAATCCATTTTGAGTTGATTTTTGTGTATGGTGTGAGGTAGTGGTCAAGCTTCATTCTTTTGCATGTAGCGACCCAGTTTTCCCAGCACCATTTATTGAACAAACTTTCTTTGCTCCAATGCATAGTCTTTGCTCCTTTGTCAAAGATTAGTTGACCATAAATCTGTGGGTTTATTTCTGGATTTTCTATTCGATTCCATTGGTCTGTATGTCTGTTCTTGTTCCAATACCATGCAGTTTTGATGATTATGGCTTTGTAGTATAGTTTGAAGTCTGGGAGTGTGATGCCTCCATTTCCTTCTTTTTTTTTCAGTAGAGCTTTGGCTATTCGGGGTTTTTGGTGATTCCATATGAATTTCATCAATAATTGTTCTATTTCTTTGAAGAATGCCATTGAGATTTTGATTGGAATAGCATTGATACAAGGAACATACCTCAACATCATAAAGGCCATCTATGACAAGCCAACAGCCAGTATCATTCTCAATGGTGAAAAGCTGAAAGCAATTCCATTAAGATCTGGAACAAGACAAGGATGTCCACTCTCACCACTGCTTTTCAATATAATACTGGAAGTCCTAGCCAGAGCAATAAGACAAGAGAAAGACATCCAAGGAATCCAAATAGGAAAAGAAGAAGTCAAACTATCACTATTTGCAGATGATATGATAATATACATAGAGAACCCCAAAATCTCCACAGAAAAACTAATTCAACTCATCAGTCAGTTCAGTAAAGTGGCAGGATACAAAATCAACACGCAAAAGTCAGTAGCCTTCCTATACACAAACAATAAATCTGAAGAAGAAGAAATCAAAAAAACCACCCCTTTTATTATTGAAACAAAAAAAATCAAATATTTGGGAATAAATCTAACAAAAGAGGTAAAGGACCTATACAAAGAAAACTATAAAACACTGTTAAAAGAAATAGAAGAAGACACAAAGAAATGGAAAGACATCCCCTGCTCATGGATTGGAAGAATAAACATTATTAAAATGGCCATCCTACCAAAAGCAATATACTTCATTGATTTTTTTAATTTTCTTTTTGATCTCTATTTTGCTTATCTCTGCTATAATTTTTTTAAAGATTTATTTATTCATGCATACAAGAATCAGGGTACAGACCAGATGTGCAGGAGGGTGAGGGGATTCACCAGAGACAGAGTGAGGAACAGAACAGGCAGATTGACCGAAATACACTGCTGAGGGGAGCAGTGGGCCAGACAGGAGAGGTCTGCCGCGCCATGTGGGTATCTTCCTGGTCAACAGGGATCGAACCCGCACTGCAGAGGCTACAGACAGCTTCACAGTGCTGCACTCAACCACCTGCACCACCAGGGAGGTGCATGCTATAATTTTTATTATTTGCTTCCTTCCACTGACTTTTGGCAGGGTTTGTTTTTTTTTGTTTGCTTGTTTGTTTTTGTTTTTTTAAATAAATTTTATTTTTATATTCCCCATACAATTACAACCCCCTTATTTTGACCCTAATCCCTCCCCTCCCCGCCCTCCACCCCCCATAGAGTGTCTCTGGTTCATAGTTTTTTGTTGATTTTGATTTTCACTTTCTTATAGTTATTCATTTTCCTGGTCCATTATTTAAGTTTTCTAGATTCCTGCTATGAGTGAGACCATCCGGTATTTTTCTTCTTCTTTCTGGCTTATTTCGCTGAGCAATTTCCCTTCCAGTGCCATCCATGTTGCTGCAAATTGCATGTGTTTATCTTTTTTGAATGCTGAGTAATATTCCATGGTATATATGTACCACATCTTCTTGATCCAGTCATCTATTTTTGGGCATTTGCGTTGTTTTCAAAGCTTAGCTATTGTAAACGGTGCTGCTATAAACATAGGGGTGCGGGTGCTCTTTGGAATTGACGTTTCTGTGTCCTTTGGGTAAATACCTAGGAGTGGAATTGCTGGATCATATGGAAGCTCTATGTTTAGTAGGTCCAGAAATCTCCACACAGCTCTCCATAGTGGTTGGACCAGTTTGCACTCCCACCAACAGTGCAGAAGAGTTCCTTTCTCTCCACACCCTCGCCAACATTTGTTGTTGCTAGTTTTTTTAATATGTGCCATTCTCACTGGTGTAAGATGGTATCTCATGGTAGTTTTAATTTGCATTTCCCTGATGACAAGTGATGTTGAACATTTTTTCATATGCCTGTTGGCCATTTGCATTTTCTCTTCAGAGAAGTTTCTTTTTAGCTCTTCTGGCAGGGTTTGTTTTTTCTCTTTTTCTAGTTCCTTAAGGTATAAGCTTAGATTTTTTGGTTATTTTTATTATTCCATGAGAAAGGTCTATACTATAAGCCTCTCTCTAGGTACCAATTTTTGCTGCAACCCATAGGTTCTGTCAAGTCATGTCTACATTTTTATCTCCTAGTATTTTTTTAATTCCTCCTCTGATTTCTTCATTGACCCAGTAATTGTTCAGTATTATGTTGTTGTTTAGTCTCCACATATTTGTGGTACTCCTTTCTTTGTTCTTTTGGTTGATATTCAGTTTTATACCATTGTGATCCAAACATCAAATTGTCCTTTAAAAAATCCTCCCCAAAATGGGTATAAAAGAACTATACCTAATATAATAAAGATCTTTTATGACAAACCCACAGAAAACATCATACTCAAGGGTGAAAAACTGAAAGCCTTTCCTCGATCTAAGAATAGAAACAAGACAAGTATGTCTACTCTCACCATTATTTAACATAGTGCTAGATATCTAGTTAAAAAAGAAATGGATGTAAAAGTTATCCAAATTGGAAAGAAAGAAGTAAAACTATCACTATTTTCAGATAAAATTATAAACATATAAAATCCCAAAACTCCAATAAAAAGCTATTAGATAGTAAAGTGACAGGCTACATGGTGGACATGGGGTAATACATACTGTTGCTGAGATGAAAAACTCATCTCAACACCTATACAGGTTTCATCTCTGAAACCTATACAGTGTTGTAATGTAATGGTATCACAATAAAAAAAGGGCATACCCATACAAAATAATTAAAGTTGAAAATTCTACATCAGTAATAATGCTGCATGGTGATAATTACCTGTTCTAGTCCACCTCAGGGTTAAGGGGACTGGGAGTTCAGAAGGAAGAGGGTTAAAGTTCAGGAAGAAATTAAGGCTATCCTAATTCTTACCTGATGAATTTTGCATATAATTTATAACTGAGAGGTAAAATCAGGACGTGATCATGGGTTCAGGTAAGCATGACAGACTGAGGTAGTTACCAGGGATTTACTTCACATGTATTAAGTGCCCAGCACTATCTCAGACTTGGCTCTCAATGAGTTTATAAGCAGGCAACATCATCCAGGAATATCAATGTGTCCTCAACTTGTTGCACTTCAAACATGATAAGTTTGTGTCACTGTTAAAATGCTGTTTCAACCTAGGTCTTATTTCTGACAGTCTACTGTAGTTGTTTTAGAAAACTTAGAGCTGGTTCCTGATTTATTTTGTCTCCTGGTATGTTTACTTTTTTATTATGATGATTTGTAACTGAGTAAAAAGGTAATGGAATTTTAATTGGTTTCAGTTCCAGCTATTATTTCCCATCTTCAGGTTTAGTTGGCATTAATTCCTTCTTAATCACTATATTGTTTTAAATAAGCAAGGTACAAGATTCACCAAAAAAACATTTTTTTAACGATATCCACCTAGCAACATCACTATTTTTTTTGGAAATTAGTCTTCTTGCAATATCTATAAACACTTTTCAAAGAAAATGAAATTCTAAAACTATCTGCTTGGTGAAATAAAGAATTTTCTATGTAAACAAAAAAGTTAGGGAAAGCATAAAATGATGTGCAGAAACAGCCATAAAAACTTTTCTCCCGTCACAACAATTTATCCCCACAAGGACACACCTATTCTTAAAATGGATGGTTTCACTTGACCTCTTTACTCCCCACTAAAGAGGGTATATTTGGATGCACTCTCAAATAAGAGTGACAGTACTAGGAACACAAAATCCATTGTAAAAATAAACTATTACAAATGTTAACACATACACTATAGTATAGTAAATACTAATAGTAAACTAATAGTAAACATTATATGTAACATACATTGCTTCTTATCAAAATATCCTGTGTCATGACATTCTCGAAAAGATGTGCCATAAGTATTATCCCAGGGCTGAAAACACCTTAGACTTAAAAGGAATATAAGGACACCTCTATGAGGCTTTGGAGGGAGCATTCTGTGTACTTTTTATGACATCATGTTGATAGGAATGAATAGGTGGAGTAAAAGGAATTGATATGAGGTAGATATGAAGGAGATCTATAGAAGCAACATTTTGAGAACTATGGAAACAATGCTGGGATGATCAAGGGACAGGGCGCTAGCTTGTTTAGTGTGTTTGGCTTTGTTTGGAGCATGGACACTCCAGAAAAGCAAAAAACATACTACAAATAACACAGAAGAGTGAATAGATTTGGTGACAGGATTATAAAATAGTTCCACTCTGATTACTTTATTTCTCTTATCGAAGTATCAGAGGCAACTACATCAGTATAGAATGAGACAAGAAGGAAGAGGTAGAGAGAAAATATGTATGGGAAGCATGGAGGGGTAACTAGGCAGTAATGGGTTCCCATTGGAGATTTAAGTCCTCTACCCATAGATTAACATCTCATTGGGTAGTCCACAATGAATGAAGATTTGACAGTCATTTTTATTCTTTTCTGCACTTTCTACAATAAAGGGCTTTATTGCCTCCTGCCCCTCCACTTTCTTTGTCTTCTGAGTTCTCCTATTCCCTCTTCTAGTTTTAATCTCTTAGACTCTTTGAAAAAAGCAAACAAATATCACCCTCAGGAAACACATATTAAATATTTTCTGATTCAGCCTTTCTTTCTTCTTCTCTTCTTCCTTTTCTGTCCCTTCCAGCCACTCTGTCCCCTTCCAATTAATTCTGTAAGTCAGAAAGAGGAGGCAGTCTTGGTGGCTCAGAGAAAGCAGCAAAACATAAGTAGGGTGAGGAGGGCATTAATATGGGGGTCACAGATACAAATTTTCTAGAAAAACTACATTTCTAATATGAGATATAGATCTAGAGATGGATATAGCCCCTATCAGAGATCAATGTCCCCAAAAATTCAACTATTAACCCAAAAAGTTCAGGTAGATGTGCTTATATAAACAGCTTATATCACCAAGGAAATCCGTACTAAATAAAAATATGGCAATTTTCCCAGGAAAGCAGTCCTTTTACCATCTTTCACCACTTACACAACTGCTTGGGTGGATATTTTGCAAGATTATGTTTAAAATCCAGGTGCTTCATGGTGACATTATACAGCCCATCCTCTAGTATATGTGAGGTAGGCAAGTCTGGCAGGTACAACTTTGTCCTCTCTGCCTGGATCAGACATGTTGGCATGTTGGGTGAGTGTGGAAGGAGGAAGATAAAATCTTGACAGAAATCACAAATTTGTCGGGGAGGGTGGGGACTGAATAGCATGGTGAAAGAGAGTTCCTTTGGAGAAAATGATACTGAAACTAGCTTACATGTATCTACAGAGCCATATTTTCCAGGAAGCCCTAGCAGGTATTGGGAAACCAGGCTCGCAGGCACATTAAAATGCCTCAGAAGTAAGAGAGGGTCTACACATATCTTTCACCCATTTGGAGTGGTGCCAGGGAATTTCAGTGGTGCTGCAGCCCTGTACTCTCCTAACTAAATGTACTTGGGGCAAGAGCCAAATGTTACAGGGCAAGATACTTATTAACACAAAAGAAATATTCTGACTGAGAAGTTACAGCAGGTTGGACCTCTGTGCGCAGGAAAAGGGCAGTGTGGAAGGGTAAGAAAGCATCTAGCCTCAGACACGACAACAAAAACCATTTTTACTAAGTCTCCACTCAAGATGAAATATAACTGAATAATATCAAAATGCCCTCTGATTCCAGTAAAATAGCTTGCCAGGAGTATAATTTTCTCAAATTACATTCATTTTATGACTAAGTAGGGCAGTTGGCAGCAGGTCTAGATGATTACCAAAACTAAGCATAGCTGCTGTTCCTTCTGTGCAAAAGCATCTTCCTTTAATGCAGTCACCACCACATTCTTAAGACTTCATGGCATCCCTCCATCCACCCACACCCCATTCCAATAGGCCCTAGATCCCAGGAAAGTTGATACCTCAATTTTGGAAATGTCACTGCTCTACCTCAGTGGTCCAGCAAATGAGTCACATGAGCATTTAGAGTCCACTCTCCTCTCAATAAACAAACAACTTCTGTTGCAGAGAAGTCTGCCTCTCATTCACTCCAAATGAGTTTAATGATGCTTCAGAACTTAGGAAAGAAATAAGACTCGATGCCTTACAATCAAAATGACTTAGGTCACCGTCATTAGTTTCCATTTATGGATAACACTTGCATGTCTGAAATGTTTACTAACCTACGGACTCTTAGCTCCAAACCTACCCTCTGCTTTGGGTACTAAAGCTGAGACTGCAAACATCTTCCCTGCTCCAAGAGAGCCTCTTAGATATAGTAAGTGGCTGTACAAAAGGGAACCCAAAGGCTTCAGAGGAGACTTGCCCTTCTGTTCACTGTTCTGTCATCCTGCACTAACACTTCATTCCAATAGCAGCAACTGACATATCTAATATGTGATTGCAGCTTCCATTTTTTTCCCCCACACACTAAGAACTAACCACCTTGTGTCACCTCAGAAACACCAGAACTAGATCCACAGGGTCACTCCTCTGGGGTTCTCAGTTTTAATAATGTCAATTTTTGCTTCTTGAGCCCTGAGTGGCAGCTGAATCCTTCTATTACTCTCTCTGTGTATTTCAATGTTCCTATTTTCTTTTCAATTCTCTAATAACTGTTTATTTATAGCCTTACATTAAATTACCTCTATGAAAATAACTAATGTCTATATTCCTTCCAGGCCCTGCCTGATTGATGTGCACTAATTTTTCTGTCCTATTTTGTCTGCACACATATAAAAAGAGAAAGCAAAATGTGACACTTAGTGAAGCTTTCCTAGCCAGTGACTGTTTTTAAACTAACAAATACCCTCACCCATTGCTGACAATACAGCAAACACATGGAAGTCATGGTGTAATTTTCAACTCTTCTTTTCCTTTACTATTGCCTGTTAATGGATATTTCATAGTTTAATGATGAAAATTTCATTGGTCACAATTCTTATTTCACATGAGGAGAAGTAATTCAATCTCAAGCTAGGAAAACTTCAAACGTTCCTACATTGGTTTCCTGTGGCTGCTATAACAAATTACAACAAACACAACGGCTTAGAGCAATAGAACATATCCCTTCACAGATTTTGATGCCATAAGTCTGCAATTGTGTTATCAGTAAAGCTGCATTACCTCAGAGGGGTCTGTGGGAGAATCTATTCTTTGCTTCTCCCAGTTTCTGGTGTGTATTAACATTCCCTGGCATCCCTTGCCTGTGCCTATGTCACTTGCCTGTGCCTAAGCTGTTCCTAGAATCAACAGTCTCCTCTTCTTTGTGTCTTCTTCCCTATGTGTCTAAAAATCTCTCTGCTTTTCTCTTATATGGAATTATATAGTGCCTACCCAGATAACCCAGATAGCTTTCTCTCAAGATCTTTAATCACTTGTTTTTGTGTTAAATAAATTTCACAGGATCTGGAAATTAAGACTTGGATGTGTTTTTTTGTAGACCACTATTTAGCCCATGGTAGTTGACTCTCAGTAACCTTTAATCTTGTGTAATGAGAACATCTATAGTTCTTATACCACATCTGTCCCACCATTGCCTTTTGGAATCAGATATTTTGTTTTCTCTTTCACAGGTCTACGTATGGAAAGGAATGTTGTTGCAAGGTGGATCATACCAAAAATCTCTCCTATAATGTAAATAAATAATTTATATTAAATTTGGGACTTTTTGAGCATCATTTTTAGATGAGATTCTTGGACTTAAACTTGATGCTGAAATGGGTTAAGATTTTGGGGAAGTGGTAGAGCTGATATATTTTGTACATGGGATGTACATGCTTGGAGGGAGACCAGAAAGCAGGTGTAGTTGGCCAATCTATGGACCCTAAAAGTGATATGACCACATCCTAATTCCCAGACCCTGTGAATATTACTTTATATGGCAGAAGATATCATTAGCAATCCTGAGAAGAGGAGCTTACTCCAAATTATGCAGGTGGTTATGCAATCATGTGCACCTTTATGAGGAAAAGGCAGAGAGGTTTGACTCAAAAACACAGAGCAGAAGCCACATGGAAGAGGCAATGTGATCACAAATGCAGAGATGGCTGAGCCAGCTACAAATCAAGGACACCAAGGAATGCCAACAACCAACCGAAGCTGAAAGACTCAAAAAACTGATTTCTCCCCTATCAGAAGGAGCACATCCCTGTCAACAACTTGGTTTCAGGCTTCTGTGAGAAAATACTTTGCTGTTGGTTTAAGCCACCAAGTTAGTTACAGCAGCCTAGAAACCCATATAGTTCCCCAAAGATAACAAAATAATACTATTACAAAAAGTGTTCTGACAGCATTGTTGAAACAAATCTAGATTTGGGGAGAAAAAAGCTGCCATAGGACTTGCATTTCTGTCTCCTTGTGGGGAGGCAGTGAGTGGGTATGACAGGGAGGAGGGAGGTTCTAGCATTTATGAATGTGTACAACAATTTACATGTGAAGAAAAACTGTGAAAGAATAACAATTCATTTTATAGCCTCTTAAAAGTTATGATGGTCATGTGTTTCAAAACATCTTTTAAAGGTTTTAGATATTATCATGGGTTAGATCTAGAGATCATCTAATGTCCCAGGTTTTTTGGCCATTCATTGGTTTCAAAGAATGGCCTTACCCACTTTAACTTTCTTTTAGGTGTTTTTTATTGAATTAATATTGGCTTACATCATTGTTTCCATGAGAGTGTAGGATTTCCGCCCCTCTGGGCATTGTGGCCATAGTGCACCCCCCACCAAGGAAACCTTAGTCCACCACCATACACCCTCTTGCTCCCTCCTTCTTGTTCTCATGCCCCCCCCTCCACTTCCCCCTCTGGTTGCCCCCACTCCACAGTCAGGTTTCAGGGATTAGTTGTTTTTGGTTTTTTGGGGTTTTTTGTTTTGTTTTGGCTTTATCTGAGCCTTTGTTTTGTTTTCTATATTCTACATATCAGTGATACTATCCAGTATTAATTTTGAAGCATTCTAATGCTTCAGAAACATTTGGTATCCAGGGCCTCCCTGATGGCGCAGTGGTTGAGCGCTGGGTTGCGAGGCTGCCCGCAGCCTCTGCAGCACCAGCTCGATCCCCGGCCACTGGGTGAGTGTCCCACATGGTGCACAGACCTCTCCTGCCACCCGCTGCTCCCCTCAGCTGTGTATTTCATCACTCTGCCTGTTCTACTCTCCGTTCTGGCTCTGGTGAGTTCTCTCACCCTCCTGCTCTTCTGAATGTACCCAGTGCTTGTATAAATAAATAAATAAATCTTTAAAAATAAAAAAAAGAGCCAACTAGTCTTATAAAAAAAAAAAAAGAAAGAAACATTTGGTATCCATACTCCCCTAGATCTGTCAACTGAAAAAGAAAATAGCCTAATATTTTTGTAATGTTAGCTGATTCAAATGTGATATCTGATAGGAATAAGTGAATTTAATAATGAAAAAAATCTATTTTCATAAAACAACAAATCCTATTCCAAAAATCCCAGAGGCCACTGTCTTCCAATGTCAAGACTAACTCAAAGCTCTAAAAGACCTGCCTATTCTGCTACCTCCAGACCTCAAGTATATGGCGCTCTGGTCTTACAGGAAGTGAATAAGCACCCTCCACACCTACATATAAACAGACAGATCATTCATACCTGAGTTTGAAATAGCAAACAGTGAAAAGTGGGGATAGTTAGGAGCCTAGAGTCTAAAAAGTCAGACAAGACCAATAGACCAGGAAAGGACAAAGTGACCCAGAGTTGCCATATGGCTCAGTATTATAGCTGCACATTAATCCTTGAACTGAGCATGCTGAATCTGAGATTTACACTGACATCAAACACTTAGAGGAGTAGAATACTTGCATGATCTTAATGTTTCCTCAGATTGTTTATTAGTTGCAAGAGAGGAAATTATAGTGTGGATAAACTAATTGATGATAATTAACATCACCTCTTAAGATAGATATATGTAACCTCTGTACATGATTTCCTGACAAAGCCTAACAACACCTATCCATAATTATAGCAATGAATCAAAAATATTATTTATTTAAGACAATATTTAAATAGCACCAAAATCTATAAATACATTACAAGTGTATTTGTACATTTGTTTGTACAAAAACATAATGTTATAAAATTTTAATAAAAACATTGAAGTAGGCCTAAATAAATAGAGTACTACCGCATGATCTTAGGTAAGAAGTTCTCATATCATAAAACATCCTTGTCCTTAAATTGATTTATAAATTTAATGCATTGCCAATCAAAATGCCAATGGGATTTTTCACAGAATTAGAAAAAAAAATGCATCTAAAATTTCTATAGATGTACTGTGGAAAAATGAAGAGTCAAGAATAAGACTTCAGGGCCTCCCTGATGGCACAAGGGGCTAAGCACAGCACTGTGAAGCTATATATGCAGCCACTGCAGCAGGAGTTCGATCCCCAGCTCACCAGGAAGCTACCTACATGGTACAGCAGACCTGTCCTGTCTCGCCTGCTATTTCCCTCTGCAGTGTATTTCAGTCTGCCTGTTCTGTTCCCCGCTCTGTCTCTGGTGAATCCTTTCACCCTCCACCCCGCCCCACACCTCTGACCTCTACTCCAGTTCTTGTATGCATAAATAAATAAATCTTTTAAAAAAAAAAAAAGACTTCAGAAGAAAAGGAAGATTTTCCCCATCTATATAGACTCATTATAATGCCATACCAAAAAAAGGCAATATATTAGCATAAGGAAAGAAAACCTAATAAATGGCAAAGAACTGAACCCAGAACTAAGCTCACAACATATATGAAATTATGATAGTTGGTAAAAATAACATGACCAATCAGTGGGGAAAGAAAGAAGTATGCTGCAAAAGGAGCTAAAAATTTAGCTATCCACATAAAAAAATAAAGAGATACCTCACCAACATAAAATTTGCTCCAAGCATATTAAAAGTATTCATGTTAAAAGCAAAACTCAAAAACTAGAAGAAAATATAAGTTAATATTGTTCTGCTTTGAGGTATATGTGGAAGTATAGCTTCAACAAAATAGAAAATTTTGAAATGATTTTTAAAATACTGAAAACTTGATTACATTAAAACCTTATATTTATAAAAGGCACTTTAATAAAAGTAAAAAGTTAAGCTAAAACTTGGAGAAAACTTAACAAATAAAACTGACAAAGGGAACAATGTAAACATTATAAAGAATCTTTAGAAACCAAGTTCTTCCTTAGAACACAAAATATACAAATGAGCAAAGTTATAATTAGATGTTTTTTAGATGAAGAACCACTTATTGAGAATAAACAGGAATAAATGCTTTATAATACGATAATTCAGAAAATACAAATCAGAAATATGATAAATACAATTTAAACCTGTATGATTGGGAGAAAGTGAAACAAGAAATCTGAAAATACGAAAAGTTGGAGACAACAGAGGTGAGAATGATTTTTCTTAAATTACTTGGCAGTACAGCAACTTTGAAAAATAATTTGGTGTTACTTTATAAAGGTGCCTATAATCATACTCGGCAATCCACAGAAATTTTCATTTGAGAAGCATGGGCTAACATGAGTAGGTAAAGTGTTCCTAACACTAAGATAGTGGAAAATGTGTAAAATACCCAGAAATAAACAAAAAGATTAATCAACTATGGCAAATATCATACTATAATGTTATACAAAAGGCAGAATGAATAAACTATGGACACAGGCAACAACATGAACTAACAACATAATAAAGAGTCAAAATGATATGTCTGGGAAAACAATATAGAGTTATAAAGTCATAAAACTCTTATTAGTTAAAAACAAAGCAAATTGAGCCTTATTAATTTGACATAAAAATATATGGGTCAAATACTTTCTAAATAACAAACAATGACAAAATTTAAGATAGTATTTATGTCTGAGGAGGAGTCTATGAGAATAGAACAGAAGAGGTACACAGAAATCATTGTAAGTTACTGATACAATTTTAGTTCTTCTATTAGTGATTTTCACAAGAAAGGGTACAGGAAGAGTGTCATACATAGACTAATGATGACAATGTGTCACCCACTAAGGATTGTTAAAATTAACAAAATTCTGTTCATCTAATAATTTTTTTAAGTTCTATAAGTTCTCACAACATTCAGGATACACAACACAAGATGTACTGTTTTTGAGTCTTGCTCTTTTTCCTATTTCTTTTATGGCGCATGTTTGTTTCTTATTGGTAAGAGGAAGAAGAAAGAAAATGGAGAGCAAATGGACAAACAGAAAAAGGTATCTAATCTCTTCCGCTGCTTCTGTTGCATAAAGAAGTAGTAGTCACTAGAATCTAGGGATTTTCACTTATTAACTTCAGAACTACATCATTTTGAGAATAACCTCCAGAAGTTTTGTGACTTCTCAAGCTCGTAATTTTGCTCAGATATAAATTTGAGTGATATATATCATACTTCTCAAAGTGTAGTATACATAACATTAACTCAAGGTGTGTGAAAAAAATGCAGCGATTCTGATACAGTAGATTTGATGTGGGGTCAAAGAAACTACATTTTTAACAAGCTTCCAGGTGATTCTGTACATTTTGAGAAACACTATGATAGAAGTAGTAAGCTAGAGGCAATAACTCTTAACACAGTTATGTAGTCTTTTCCTTGTCAACAAATTTCATGCTATATTATTAGAGAAAGTGAACTTTTTCAAATAGTCCAACAACATTTTTGTGAGTGTCAAAAGTTGACTACAAATCTAAAAGCCTGCATTTTCCTCCTAGTCAGTTATGTTACACAAGCATTTTAGGAATCATTTTAGATTGATTAGAAAACATAGGGAACAATGTGAAAAGGTAGCAAATCTTGCTGAATTCAGAATGAAGAATACTTTATGTTCCTGCAATTTCATTTCCTTCCACCCTTCCCCTTCAGTGGGGCTGCCTGGCACCATGTTGGCAACTACTGAGATTTCCCCCACAGTTCACAGCAGCAGGGCTGCCTTACCACATGCAGACTTAAAGGCCTTGGCCAAACACAATATACCTTGCCAGACCCTATTAAACTTCCATCTGGCAGTGACACCTTCCAGCGCTGGCCTTTGCATTTCAAGGCTGGGTGATGTACCCATCAAAATACTCCCTAAAACCCCCAAAAAATCAAGCTTGCAGTCGACTTCCTATTAAAAACAAAACAAAACAAAACAAAAAACCCAAAGTAACATTTTCAGGGAATAAACAAGTTTGGCACATTGCACTTTTAATAAATGGAAGAGAAAGTATTTTCTACATCTTTAATTGTGCTTATTATATCTTCTGTTCCTTGTTGATTACAATTGACTCTTTTCCTTACATTAGGCATATTCCAAAAGTTCACATTGTCTGGGAGAGTCTGACTCAGGATTATCTATACACTTATTGGTATAATTTTTCATCAATAAAATATACTTGTAGTTTGGTGTCATTAATAATTATCTGATATCATTGGTCCTAAGCTGGTTCATGTGCCTCCCTCCATATAGGGGTAGAAAACTTCCACCCATCACCTTCCCATTAGATGTCGCTTTCTTAGACTTACATGGACCCTAAGGTTGCCTAAGGGGAGATGTAGAGATAGAATAAATTAAATGGAAACTAAGTTAGTCTTAGGCAGCGGCAGAAATTGTTCCCATTGAGCAATCACCAAAGAAGGTATTGACAAAAATTTCACCACTGCTATCAAAAGGAATCCTTACAGTCCATGTGTTATAAGCAAAGGTGGGCTTCCTGGGAGGAAAGCTAGAGAGCCTGTGATCCAGTTCCCATATTGCTACTGAATGTGCAGTAACATCCCTCTTTGCCTGTTACGGGCTGAACTGCATGCCCCGCCCCGAATTGCCTCAAATTCAGATGTTGAAATTCTGAGGTATCCCTACCACCTCAGAATGTGACTGTATTTAGAGATGGGGCCTTTGAAAAGATAATTAAGGTAAGATGAGGGTCATATGTGTGGGTCCTAATCAATCTGATTGGTGTCCTTATAAGAAAGGATATTTGGACAGTCAAGCACACACAAAGATCATGCAAAGCTGTAGCAAGAAGGCAGCCATCTGCAAGCCAAGTAGAAAGATCTCAGAAGCAACCAAACCTGCCAACATCTTAATTATGGACTAGAAGCCTCCAGAACTGTGACAGAATTAATTCCAGTGTAAGAGACACCCAGTCTATAGCATTTTGTTATGGTAGTTCTAGAAAATTAACACACTGCCAAGTAAACTCTTCGGGTTCTTCTAGACAGCAGTTACTTTCTCTTTTTGAGAAACATCCAACTTATCCAACTCCTTACTCCTAGCCCTCACACCTGCATCTTGTAACTTTCTCATCCCATTTTTGCGACATTTTTTCCTCATGACTAGCAATGATTCCTTATGTTTGTCACAACAAAATAACATAAACTGGGTGGTTTCTAACAAGGGAAATTAAGTTTCTCACAGTCTGGAAGGTAAAAATCCAAAATCAAGATGTCACCAAAGTGATGCTTACTTTGAGACTTTGGCTAAAGCACATACCTGCTTAGGCCCAGCCTCGGGGGTACCTGGCAGTCCCTGCTATTCCTGGGCTTGCAGCTGTATCATTTCCGTCTTGGCCTCTATTGCCTCTATGGAACTCTCCCTATGCTTCCTTGTCTTCTCATGGTGTTTTCTTTTCTTTAGGACACAAGTGATGACCTTGATTACATTTGCAAAGATCCCATTTCCAAACAACATCACATTCACTGATACCAGGTGTTAGAACTTCAATATATCTTTTTGCTTTTTTTTATTTATTTTTATTTTACATATTTTTTACATCATTTTTCATTTTCCCACAATGTATGCGTTTTCATCTTGGTTATAGTCCCCATACAATTCCCCCCCTTGTTTTGCTCCTACTCCCTCCTTCCCCGCCCCCATAGTGTATCTCTGGTTTATAGCTAATTTTGATTTTTACTTTATTATAATTAGTCTTTTTCCTGGTCCCTTATTCAGGTTTTCTAAATTCCTATGAGTGAGACCATCTGGTATTTTTCTTTTTCTTTCTGGTTTATTTTGCTGAGCATGATCCCTTCTAGCTCCATCCATGTTGCTGCTAACTGCATGTGCTTATCTTTTTTGATTGCTGAGTAATATTCCATTGTGTATATGTACCACATCTCCCTATCTCTTTGCATGAGTTTATCTTTTTTGACTGCTGAGTAATATCCATTGTGTATATGTACCACATCCTCTTGATTCAGTCATCTATATTGAGGCATTTAGGATGTTTCCATAGCTTAGCTATTGTAAATAGTGCTGCTATAAACATAAGGGTGCAGGTGCCTTTTGAATTAATGTTTCTGTGTCGTTGGGTAAATACCTAGGAGTGGAATTGCTGGATCATATGGAAGCTCCATCTTTAGCAGGTTGAGGAATCTCCACACAGCTTTCCATAGTGGTTGGACCAGTTTGCACTCAAGCCCCCGCAATATATCTTTTTGGAAGACACAAGTCAACCCATTAAACTACCCAGGTCAGGGAAGGCTTAGATTTTCAGTCTCAAAAATCCCACCTCCTTTCATGTTTCTAATAAAAGTCTTCATGCTTAAATTTCCTTTCTTTTTTCTCCTCCTCACCAGTCCCTACATTTCCCTAAAGCTTTGAGGAACTTCTAAAATACTAAATCTTGAGCCTCCTTGGTGGCACAAAGGGTTAAGTCTCAGCTATCACCAGCCACTGCAGCATGAGTTCAATACCCGGCCAGGAAGCTAACTCAGATGGCACAGCAGATCTCTTCTGTCTCACCCACTGCTCCCCTCAGCAGTGTTTTTCAGATCTGCCTGTTCTGCTCCCCACTCTGTCTCTGGTAAATCCTCTCACACCCCACACCTCTGGCCTGTACCCCAGCTCTTGTATGCATAAATAAAATTAAATCTTAAAAAAAATAAAATAAACTACAAAATCTATCTGCACAAGGTTGTCTTTCTAATCTGTTTTGTATGCTATGCCCCCAGCACCCAGAATAGTATGTGGCACTCCTTTAATACTTCTTGAATAAATGAATGACTGCAAAAACTTGGGTACTGGACTTCTCATTTGTATTGTATCTGCCCTTGTGTACAAAACCCAGAGCCGGTGATGCTGCTTGGTTGTGGAAATTCTATGGGGACTACACCTGAGAAAAGAAGGCAAACATTGTTTAGAAATTAACAATGATGGGGCCTCCCTGGTGGTGCAGGCGGTTGAGCGCAGTGCTGTAAAGCTGTCTGCAGCCTCTGCAGTGTAGGTTCGATCCCAGCTGGCCATTGGGATACCCACATGGCACAGCAGACCTCTCCTATCTTGACCGCTGCTCCCCTCAGCAGTGTATTTCAGTCAGTCTGCCTGTTCTGTTCCCCACTCTATCTCTGGTGAATCCTCTCACCCTCCTGCACATCTGGCCTGTGCCCCGGTTCTTATATATATAAATAAATAAATTTTTTTTTAAATTAATCATGATGTAAAATAGATATAAATAAAAGTTAAAGGGGTTTAAAAAAAGAAAATCCAAAAGCAGATGTTTAGAAAGGTAATGTTAAAATGTAAACCAAATAGAACCTCATTTTGTATATTTGTAACTTTATCTTGCTTATTTTTATATATTTGTAACTTTATAAGCAAAAAGTGAAATTTTAAAATGCATTAAAATAGCATACCATAGAAATAAAAAAACCCAGAGCCAGTTAATTCCTTATATAAAACATGTAAGTATAAAAAGAAAAAGAATTAATAACTAAAAATATTATCCAGGTTCATGCTACAAAAGCTCAAGAATATATTTCCAAAATAAACCTAAAAAAAGTATCAACAACTCAAATGATTTATTAAAATGTGAAAAAAATTATTGCCTTTTTTCTTGAATGTGAAATAGGAATTAAAAATATGTGCAATCTCACTTAATAACAAGACTTAGAAGCCTTTGGGAAACTTACTAGAGAAATCACTAACTAGATACATCCACATTCAAAAAATTGACCTCTTGAGACAAGTTGCTTTGTAATAAACAATGTGTATTTTGGGTTGGAATAATCTGATGGGTTGAATTTTGCACAATATGTACTAATGCATAAAATTAAAAGACATAGAACAATCTTATGTTCAAAAAATCACTTTAGCTGGCCTACTGTCAAATTTAAGATGTAGAGGTATTATTAAAAAATAAAGACATAGAAGCTTGTACAAGAAACAAACAAACAAACATAACTTGCCCAAGCACTTCCTTCAATAGCAGAAGTTATTGGCACATCAATCATATCCCCAGTGTGTGTGGTCCTTCACCCCAAGATTTTCAGTCTTCCTCAGTTTCTTCACTACTAACACCTTCATTAGTTATCAGTACTAGAAATTATCCTATCCTATATATTGCTTTATATTTTCATCTGTCTCCAGGATAAGCACATGAGGAACTGTCTTTTTTCATTACTGAATATCTAATGATTTAAATCATGCCTAGCATATAGCAGTTGCTCAGTAATCTTTGTCAACTAAAATACTCAGTAGAATGTTTCTTAAAATAGAAACTATGGACCCAAAAGAGATAGGACCATTGCAAGAAAATTCTATTCAACAAAACAAAAGAAATATGAATTGCTTACAGATAGTGAGAAGAAAGTACTTTATTATATTCCAGATATAATAAAGCAAGATAAGAGTTCAAAGAAGTGGGCCTCCCCGGTGGCGCAGCGGTTGAGCGCTGGGTTGCGAAGCTCCCCTCGGCCTCTGCAGCGCTGGTTCGATCCCCAGCTGCTCTCCGGCCACCGGCGGAGGGTCCCACATGGCGTGCAGACCTCCCCTGACGCCTGCTCTGCTCCCCGCTCTGGCTCTGGTGAATTCTCTCACCCTCCCGTGCTTCTGACTGTACCCAGTGCATGTATAAACAAATAAACAAATAAATAAATAAAATATGTGCCTTTAAAAAAAAAAAAAAGAGTTCAAAGAAGTATTTGAACACCATATCATTTGAAAATCTGAGCTCATGGTGAAGTCGAACAGCTGGAATAGGGGAAGTGCACTATGGATGCATCAGGATTTCAGAAAGAAATAATCACTTACTGATGTCTTAAACATTGAAGGTCTAGTACTATTTTTATGTGCTCAAATAATTACATTTATTTCCTCTGTATAGCTAAAAAAAATCTGCACGTTTTATGGAACATATTGAAATGCCTGTATTGTTGCCATTTCACAGATGAGGAAACCTAAAGCCTAAGAGGATGAACAACTGTTCAAAGTCACAAAACCAGTAAGTGGAAGAATGAACTGAGGTTTGGACCCAGAAGGTGTTAGTTAGAAAGCTTTATTAAGATTTCAAAGATACTCTACAGTCAATTCTTACTCTAGTATTCAATAAATTCAGTGTTTCAAATTGAAACAAACATTTTTTCCCCTCACATGAATTTGGGCCTGGGTATATTATCAGTTACTATAATTTCCAGATTACTGCTTATAACTTTTCTAGCTGTTTTGTTTAGAGATTCTTAAAGCACTTCTTGTAATTGTGAATGAGCAATTTACTGACATTTATACAAATTAATTATAAATTACAAATACAAATTAATTTAATACAAAGCATCGTTAGTAGGCAACAATAACTTTTTTTTTTTGTCAGAATACATAACAAAGAGCAGCTAATAAGGATGGAATGATCTCCTGGTAGATACATCAAATGCATAGCTTCAGAATCTCTCCATTTCATTTGTCTTCTGGGCCTTCAACCTGTTCCACTAAGTCGTCACCTGACAGGCCAACTCTAAGACTAAAGCAGTTATGTGATTCAGCTTCCTGCGCTGACAACACCTATAATCTCTGTTTCTTCCAATCACTTCTTGAACCAGATGAAGTACCCAGATACAGAACAAAAGATATATATTTCCTAGCTTCACAATCTAGGAACAAAACCCCCAGATGTGGAGGTATCAGCTCCCAAAAAGCTAAGTTTGACCATGACAGAATGGAGATGGGAGGGAGGCAGTTGATAAATTCATTTTGCATTCCCCAGGCTGTGGACCATTTGTAGGTAAGATGCTTCTAAATCCTGACAAGAAAACTCTTACAGGACTGGAAGACCACTTTGTGGCCCTTTGTGAAACAAAACATAGCTCAGTGATGTATCACCTTATGTTTGCTTTCTTCCCCTTAACTAACTCCCCTTTGTTTTTACTCTCACTATGGGATTGAGATTGCCCTGAGATTGGATTACAAAAAGTATTAGCATCTAAACTTTGCAACAGGGTCCATTTTCCAAGGACACTAAAAATAGCTCTATGACTCAAACAACTGAACAGAAAGAAAAGAAATAAGCAATCAAAAAATGGGCAGAGGGCCTCCCGGGTGGCACAAGAGGTTAAGACGCAGCCTTTGAAGCTATCTGCAGCCACTGTAGGACGAGTTCAGTCCCCCGCCAGGCAGCTACTCACATGGCACAGCAGACCTCTCCTGACTCACCTGCTGCTCCCCTCAGCAGTGTATTTCAGTAGATCTGCCTGCTCTGCTCCCCACTCTGTCTCTGGTGAATTCTCTCACCCCCCCACCCAGACCTCTGGTTTGTACCCAAGTTCTTGTATGCATAAATAAATAAATCTTTAAAAAAACGGGGGGGGCAGAAAACCAAATAAATACTTCAAGGAAGAAACACGGATGGCCAACAGGCACATGAATTAATATTCACCATCACTTATCTATCATTAGGAAAATTCAAATGAAAACCACAATAAGGACCCACCCCACTACTGCAAAAATGGCCCGTATCGGGCCTCCCCGGTGGCGCAGCGGTTGAGCGCTGGGTTGCGAAGCTGCCCGCGGCCTCTGTGGTGCCGGATCGATCCCCGGCTGCTCCCCGGCCACCGGAGGAGGGTCCCACATGGCGCGCAGACCTCTCCTGCCGCCCGCTGCTCCCCTCAGCAGTGTACTTCGGTCCTTCTGCCTGCTCTGCTCCCTGCTCTGGCTCTGGTGAATTCTCTCACCCTCCCGCGCCTCTGACTGTACCCAGTGCATGTATAAGCAAAACAAACAAACCAGCAAACAAATAAATAAAGCATGCCTCTATAAAAAAAAAAAAAAAAAAATGGCCCGTATCAAAAACACCAGAAATAACAAATGCTGGTGCTGGGAATGTAGACTGCTTTAGCCCTTATGGGGGTTCCTCAAAAGATTAAAAATGGGTCTCCCATAAAACCCAGCAATTGCACTCCTAGGTATCTACCCAAAGAATACAAAAACACTAATTTGAAGGGAAACTTGCATCCCCATATTCATAGCAGCACTATTTCCAGTAGCCAAAATATGGTAACAACTTAAATATCCAAAAACAGACAAGTAGATCAAGAAGATGTGGTATTTATATACAATGGAATATTACTCAATAATCAAAAAAGACAGGGCCTCCCCTGGTGGCGCAGTTGTTGAGCGCTGGGCTGAGAAGCTGCCCGCAGCCTCTGCAGCACCAGTTTGATCCCCGGCCACTGGCGAGGGTCCCATATGGCGCACAGACCTCTCCTGAAGTGTCCACTGCTCCCCTCAGCTGTGTACTTCGTCAGTCTGCCTGTTCTGCTCCCCACTCTGGCTCTGGTGAATTCTCTCACCCTCCCGCGCTTCTGACTATACCCAGTGCTTGTATAAGTAAATAAATAAATCTTTAAAAATATAATAATCAAAAAAGACAAATTCATGCCATACTTGGCAACATGAATGGAGCTGGTAGGAATTATGATAAGCAAAATAAGTGAAAAGGAAAAGGAAAAATACTGGATGATGTCACTTATAGGTGAAATATAAAGAAACTAAACAAAGGGGATAGATAAAGCCAAATTTGTTTGTTTTTTTTTTTAAAGATTTATTTATTTATTTATACAAGCACTGGGTACAGTCAGAATCGCTGGAGGGTGAGAGAATTCACCAGAGCCAGAGCGGGGGACAGAACAGGCAGACTGATGAAATGCACTGCTGAGGGGAGCAGCGGGAGTGGCAGGAGAGGTCTGTCGTGCTATGTGGGACCCTCGCCTTGGGCCAGGGATCAAACAGGCACTGCGGAGGCTGCGGGCAGCTTCACAGCCCAGCACTCAACTGCTGTGCTACCAGGGGAGGCCCAATAAAGCCAAATTTGAAAGCTGATTATAGAACTGAGGAATCCAGAGTAAGAGAGGGAGTGGGAAGTCAAGAACAACGTAGGGAGGACCTCCTTGGCAGCGCAAGGGGTTAAGACGCAACCTATGAAACTGTCCACAGCCACTGCAACACGAGTTCAATCCCCAGCCAGGGAGCTACCCATATGGCACAGCAGACCTCTCCTACTCATCCACTGCTCCCCTTAGCAGTGTATTTCAGTCAGTCTGCCTGTTCTATTCCCCACTCTGTCTCTGGTGAATCCTCTCAACCGCTACAACTGTGGCCTGTACCCCAGTTTTTATATGTATTAATAAATAAATCTTTAAAAAATAAAAACAACAACCACAAAGTAGGGAGGGAGAACAATGGACTGTGGTGGAGGACTAGGGTGCTTTGGTGGTGGGCGCACTATGGTAATAACACTTGAAGGGGAATCTATACTCCTAAAACACAAACAACAATGTAAACCAAGTTTACTTCAATTTAAAAAAAAAAAAAACAGAAAAAGATAAACAGTGAAATATTAACATCTGTTTACATAAAAAATAAATAAAAAATAGAAATGAGTATACTATTTGAAAGTTCTCAATGTAAAAGATATAAAGCTAGGTATATAATGAGTTTCTAATTTGTGGAAATGATAAACACTTGGATGATAAATAGGTAGCATGCTGCTTATTCATAAAAAGCCCAGCACAACTTTTGTGCTAAATATATAAATCACCTACAAATGCCCATCAACATTAGCATTTTAGTAGTGGAGCATGGTAGGGAACGTATGTTTACATGAGGCTGTTTTTCTCATCTTTGAAAAGAAAATAACACAATTAATCACAAATCTGTTTAACGCCCATATTTTTTTCTTACGAGGAAAAATAATGAAACCAATCATCCAAGGCACCTATCTAAAATTTAATTACTATTATCAAATAAAATCTAGGAAAATAGCATCAGAAACTCTTACACATATCTTAAAATCCACCAGCGCCCAGCAAACCATGGACTTTATCCAGCTGCTGCCTGTTGTCTACTTATCACCCTTGAAACAGAATAATTAGCTGAATTTCAAAATGGAATTATGCAAGTTTATTTGATTTCCTCTGCTTGCCTCTCATGAAAACACATAAAAATGAAAATGGATTGGTAAAAACAGTAGAAACAGTCAGGTGAATGCAAAAAGCTGCCATCAATCTCATTGTTTCAGGAAGCAACAGGCATGGTGGGCACAATCAGGCTTAACAGAGAAGAAAAAATAGTTCGGCTATGCCCACTGTGAAAAATGAGATACCAAAAAATAAGACAACACTTTTCATAAGACACTGAATGTACTTTGTTTATATCTCCAGGGAAATCTGAAATCATAAGTATAGGGATTAAGAGATGGGATGCTAGGAGAAACCCTTGACTTTTCTCTAACCACTACAAAATTTCACCAGAACAAACTCTTCCAGCCTTGAGGATTACAAACTATGGGATTGTCAGTTATGAGAGTCATTTCAATAAGAGGTTTACTGATTATTTTGAAGATTCTAAAAAAGACAAAAATGAAAACTGATTGCTCCTGTGGTATGAATATTTACTGAATTTTAAAGTCTTCCTCTTTGCATCATTTTGGCCAGCACCCGTCAAATAAACATGGGTTAACAGCACAAAACAGAAATAAGCACACATCTTGAAAAATTAGCCAATGTTAACCCTGTGACTTGTCTCTGTGAATTTAAAGAGTTCTTTCAATTAAGAGGGTCTTAGGATTATTAACACAGATGAATTGCCAAATTAAAAAAGAAAGTGGGAATTACCCAATTTTATTTATTTTTATTTGTATTTGAAATTTCCAAGCTGTTTTGTCAGACTTTGCGTTCTTGATTTTGGGAATTCTCCATCGTTAAACTTGCTCCTTCCATGTCACTTTTACTGTACTCTAGCCAGACATCCTATCTGTAGGACTTCTCTCCTAGGATAAAATTATTCTTAATGAACTGCATCTATCTCTGCCCTCATCCCATGGTAAAACTAGCAATGGATATATGTCAGGGTTTATAAGAATTTTCAGCCATCCAGGAGAGATGATCTTTAAAAGACAGCACCATTCTCCCATCTTTCTCTTGCGCCATCAGAACTAAAATGTCTTGTTTCCCACTACATGACATGCACCTCAAAGTCTTCTTTACAGACACATCACCCAAAGCAGTGATAGTGAAGGCAAAGATAAACAGCTGGGACTACATCAAATTAAAGAGCTTCTGCACAGCAAAAGAGACAATAACAAAAACAAAGAGAAACCCCACCGACTGGGAGAACATTTTTGCTCACAACGCTAATGATAAAGGACTGATCACAAAAATCTCCAAAGAGCTGATGAGACTAAATAAAAACAAAGAAAATAATCCAGTCAAAAAATAGGCAGAAGAGCTAAAAAGAAACTTGTCCGAAGAGGAAATACAAATGGCCAACAGGCATATGAAAAAATGTTCAATGTCACTTGCAATCAGGGAAATGCAAATCAAAACTACAATGAGATACCTACCATCTTACACCAGTGAGAATGGCACATATTAAAAAAACTAGCAACAACAAACGTGGGCGAGGTTGTGGAGAAAAAGGAACTCTCCTGCACTGCTGGTGGGAGTGCAAACTGGTCCAACCACTGTGGAGAGCTGTGTGGAGATTCCTCAGCCTACTAAAGATAGAGCTTCCATATGATCCAGCAATTCCACTACTAGGTATTTACCCAAAGGACACCAAAACATCAATTCCAAAGAGCACCTGCACCCCTATGTTCATAGCAGCACTATTTACAATAGCTAAGCTTTGAAAACAACCCAAATGCCCAAAAATAGATGACTGGATCAAGAAGATGTGGTACATATACACCATGGAATATTACTCAGCAATCAAAAAAGATGAACACATGCAATTTGCAGCAACATGGATGGAGCTGGAAGGGATCATGCTCAGCGAAATAAGCCAGAAAGAAGAAGAAAAATACCGGGTGGTCTCACTCATAGCAGGAATCTAGAAAACCTAAATAAGGGACCAGGAAAAAGAATAACTATAAGAAAGAAAAAATCAAAATCAACAAACAACTATGAACCAGAGACACACTATGGGGGGGGGGCCGCGGGGAAAGGAAGGATTGGGGTCAAAATAAGGGGGTTGCAATTGTATGGGAAATATAAAAATAAATTTTAAAAAATAAATAAATAAATAAAATGTCTTGTTTCCTTTTTCTTTGAAGCCCTGCCTCATTTCCAATTATAACAGATTATGATAGAGGAGACAAATTAATTTTTATATAACATTAAATAACATATTGTACTTCCTAGAAAAAATAGTCTAACAATTGAATTTATACATACATTTTTATCACCGTGGAAAGCAAGTAAGAAAAAACTTGATCAGGAGCCCTTTCTATTCTTCTCCAATTATAAAACATGGAAGGTTGCCCAGCTGACCTATGCACAGTGCCAGTCCTGGGTTAGAGAAACAATTTAATTAATAACATGGGCAAATAAAACAGCAATTTAACAGCCAGGTAATGGATTTCTAGGGTCAGATTCTGGACCTCAAGTATCCACACAGTTACAAAAGCAAATGACTGTACAGTTACTGCAGAGCGGCCTTTTTGCCAAGGTTGTTATACATAAATATATTTCAATACTTATTTTGTCCCCCTAAAATTGCCATCACATTGCTAAATAGCAAGAGCATTCAGACCAGAAAATTGAGTTATTTTTTATAAGTAAACTTAAGTGGACAGCAGCTGCAGGATTAATAGATTCCCTTGATTTATTTTTTATTTACAGATGCACATTTTCATTAGCTGGGATTTGAACAGAATGGATTTTTACAACAAAAGCAAAAGCAGCCCAATTCTGGCTTTTATATACAGATGGGCTTTTCTCTGTCTCCTTGGACAGTTTTGAGTATATCTTCTTCCAACATAGCCCAGATGCATCTATTTGTAATGTTCAGCTTGCAGCCTCGCAGCCTCAAGCAGAGTACATAATTTCCTTCCTAATCTGCAGAACAAATCTCAGATGCAATGTGTTTTCTGTATAGACGCAACGAAGTCCCAGAGAGTTGGGCTGGCAATGCAAACAGAATTTTTTCCCTTCCTTCTATGTAAATTAAGGCATTTCATGCCTCTGCGATGATTTCTTCAGTTATCTATCTATATTTGCTACAATGATTTCCTAAATGGCCTTAGGCTGCATCGCTTCCTCTTGCCTTAGAAAACTACTGAATTTGTGTTGCCAGTGTCCCAGCCTAACCGTTCTGTTTGATCACAGTTATTAGACTATCCTCTAGTGCTCTGAAATGTTTGTTGTTTTAGACTTCAAACCACAGTAGTTATAAATAACTAGAGTCTCAAGATTCTATTTAGGTGGAACACATTCTCACGGACCAGTCTTATTTGTTTGGGTGCTAAAGAAATGTTGAATATTTGAATAAATGCCCTGTAGATGTGGCAGGGAACCTAAATGTTTCTAATTACAGGAATCTACCTTAGCTTGGGAATGTTACATTAGTACACCTACAAGATTCTGGTTTAGAATTTCATTTCACTTTCTCACGTATTAGGGTAGCAATACAGAATCCCATATAGTTAAGAAATGTAGAGTGTAGTACTACCAGACTAACAGAGATATAGACAGACGTCATAATCCTTCGTGCCAGATATTTGGAATGTACAATAGAGGATATAGAACCCAGAGTCTTCTTGACTATAGGAATAGATTGCACCAAACATGTGTGTCTGGATCCCAAAGTTTTTCTGCTTTTTTCCTATTCTTATTCCTTCCTAGGCTCTCCAAGTCCAAAGGAAGTTAAATAACTGGAGTCTTCCCCATGCCACACTTTTATCCATAACCTTGTGCCTCAAAAATTTATGGAACTTGGTTGAAAAGTAAGACGCAAATTTAAATATTAGAAAAGCACCCAACAGTTTCTTTTCCTAACTCTCACACCTGTGGGGTTCTTAGCCCTCTGCTTCAGGTATAATTTTTCTTTTTTTTTTTTTTTTTTTTTTTATATTTCTTTTTTTTTTTTTAAAATATTAAATTTTATTTTATATTCCCCCATACAATTGCAAACGCCCCATTCTGACCCCAATCCTTCCCCTCCCGCCCCCCACCACCCAAAAAGTGTCTCTGGTTCATAGTTTTTTGTTAATTTTGATTTTCACTTTCTTATATTCATTTTCCTGGTCCCTTATTTAAGTTTTCTAGATTCCTGCTATGAGTGAGACCATCCGGTATTTTTCTTTTTCTTTTTGGCTTATTTCGCTGAGCATGATCCCTTCCAGTGCCATCCATGTTGCTGCAAATTGCATGTGTTTATCTTTTTTGAATGCTGAGTAATATTCCATGGTATATATGTACCACATCTTCTTGATCCAGTCATCTATTTTTGGGCATTTGGGTTGTTTCCAAAGCTTAGCTATTGTAAACAGTGCTGCTATAAACATAGGGGTGCAGGTGCTCTTTGGAATTGATGTTTCTGTGTCCTTTGGGTAAATACCTAGGAGTGGAATTGCTGGATCATATGGAAGCTCTATGTTTAGTAGGTCCAGAAATCTCCACACAGCTCTCCATAGTGGTTGGACCAGTTTGCACTCCCACCAACAGTGCACAAGAGTTCCTTTTTCTCCACATCCTCGCCAACATTTGTTGTTGCTAGTTTTTTTAATATGTGCCATTCTCACTGGTGTGAGATGGTATCTCATGGTAGTTTTGATTTGCATTTCCCTGATTGCAAGTGATGTTGAACATTTTTTTCATATGTCTGTTGGCCATTTGCATTTCCTCTTCAGAGAAGTTTCTTTTTAGCTCTTCTGCCCATTTTTTGACTGGATTATTTTCTTTGTTGTTGCTGAGTCTCATCAGCTCTTTGCAGATTTTTGTGATCAGTCCTTTATCATTAGTGTTGGGTGCAAAAATGTTCTCCCAGTTGGTGGGGTTTCTCTTTGTTTTTGTTATTGTCTCTTTTGCTGTGCAGAAGCTCTTTAATTTGATGTAGTCCCAGCTGTTTATCTTTCTCTTCACTATCACTGCTTTGGGTGATGTGTCTGTAAAGATGTCTTTGAGGTGCAAATCCCGTAGTGTTTCGCCTATATTTCCTTCTATGTATTTTATGGTTTCAGGTCTTATGTCTAGTTCTTTAATCCATTTTGAGTTGATTTTTGTGTATGGTGTGAGGTAGTGGTCAAGCTTCATTCTTTTGCATGTAGCGACCCAGTTTTCCCAGCACCATTTATTGAACAAACTTTCTTTGCTCCAATGCATAGTCTTTGCTCCTTTGTCAAAGATTAGTTGACCATAAATCTGTGGGTTTATTTCTGGATTTTCTATTCGATTCCATTGGTCTGTATGTCTGTTCTTGTTCCAATACCATGCAGTTTTGATGATTATGGCTTTGTAGTAGAGTTTGAAGTCTGGGAGTGTGATGCCTCCATTTCCTTCTTTTTTTTTCAGTAGAGCTTTGGCTATTCGGGGTTTTTGGTGATTCCATATGAATTTCATCAATAATTGTTCTATTTCTTTGAAGAATGCCATTGAGATTTTGATTGGAATAGCATTGAATCTGTATATTGCTTTTGGTAGGATGGCCATTTTAATAATGTTTATTCTTCCAATCCATGAGCAGGGATGTCTTTCCATTTCTTTGTGTCTTCTTCTATTTCTTTTAACAGTGTTTTATCGTTTTCTTTGTATAGGTCCTTTACCTCTTTTGTTAGATTTATTCCCAAATATTTGATTTTTTTTGTTTCGATAATAAAAGGGGTGGTTTTTTTGATTTCTTCTTCTTCAGATTTATTGTTTGTGTATAGGAAGGCTACTGACTTTTGCGTGTTGATTTTGTATCCTGCCACTTTACTGAATTGATTGATGAGTTGAATTAGTTTTTCTGTGGAGATTTTGGGGTTCTCTATGTATATTATCATATCATCTGCAAATAGTGATAGTTTGACTTCTTCTTTTCCTATTTGGATTCCTTGGATGTCTTTCTCTTGTCTTATTGCTCTGGCTAGGACTTCCAGTATTATATTGAAAAGCAGTGGTGAGAGTGGACATCCTTGTCTTGTTCCAGATCTTAATGGAATTGCTTTCAGCTTTTCACCATTGAGAATGATACTGGCTGTTGGCTTGTCATAGATGGCCTTTATGATGTTGAGGTATGTTCCTTGTATCCCAAGAATTTCAAGGGCTTTTATCATGAATGGGTGTTGCACTTTGTCGAAAGCTTTCTCAGCATCTATTGATATTATCATATGGTTTTTATATTTCTTTTTGTTGATGTGTTGGATAACGTTGATTGATTTTCGGATGTTAAACCATCCTTGTGCCCCTGGAATGAATCCAACTTGGTCGTGGTGAATTATCTTATGGATACATTGTTGGATTCTGATAGCTAAAATTTTATTGAGGATTTTTGCATCAGTGTTCATTAGGGAGATTGGCCTATAGTTTCCTTTTTTGTGTTGTCCTTATTCGGTTTTGGTATTAGTGTAATATTGGCTTCATAGAACGTGTTTGGTATTGTCCCTTCCTTCTCAATTTTTTGGAAGAGTTTGTGAAGGATAGGCACTAATTCGTCTCTGAATGTTTGGTAGAATTCATTTGTAAATCCATCAGGTCCTGGGCTTTTGTTTTTGGGGAGGTTTTTAATTACCATTTCAATTTCGCTGCTTGTAATTGGTCTGTTTAGGTGTTCTATTTCTTCTTTATCTAGCTTTGGGTGATTGTAGAGTTGTAGGAATTTGTCCATCTCCTCTAGATTGTTGAACTTGTTTCCATATAACTGTTCATAGTAGTTACTGATTATTCTTTTGATTTCTGCTGTGTCCGTTGTGACTTCTCCTCTTTCATTTATGATTCTGTGTATTTGTGCTTTCTCCCTTTTTTCCTTTGTGAGCCTGGCTAGGGGTTTGTCTATTTTATTTATTTTTTCAAAGAACCAGCTCTTGGTTTCATTGATCTTTTGGATTGTTTTTTTAGTTTCAATTTCATTTATTTCTGCTTTGGTTTTTATTATTTCTTTTCTTCTACTGGTTCTGGGGTTTTTTGTTGTTCTTTTTCTAGATCTTTGAGCTTCGAGATTAGGTTGTTTCTTTGAGTTCTTTCTTGTTTTTTGATGTGAGCTTCTATTGCTATATATTTTCCTCTTATTACTGCTTTTGCTGCATCCCATACATTTAGGATATTGGTGTCCTCCTTGTCATTCAATTCAAAGAATTTTTTAATTTCTTCTTTGATCTCCTCGTTAGTCCAGTGGTCTTCCAGTAGTGTGGCTTTTAATCTCCATGAGGTAGGATAGTTCCTTGCCTTCTTTTTATGATTTATTTCTAGTTTGATGCCTTCGTGGTCAGAAAAGATGGTTGGTATGATTTCAATCTTGGTGTATCTGTTGATGTTTGTCTTGTGCCCCAGTATGTGATCGATCCTGGAGAATGATCCGTGTGCGCTTGAGAAAAATGTGTATTCCGTTTTTTTGGGTTTAGTGTTCTATAGATGTCTGTTAAGCCCAAATGCTCTAGGTCCTTATTTAGAGCTTTAGTTTCTTTACTTATTTTTTGTCTTGTTGATCTATCCATTGTTGATAGTGGTGTGTTGAAGTCTCCCACTACATATGTGTTTTCTCTGATGTCTGTTTTCAGAGAGGACAACAGTTGTCTGATATATTTTGGTGCTCTTTCGTTTGGTGAGTATATGTTAATGAGTGTTATTTCTTCTTGAAGTATTGTCCCCTTAATCATAATGTAGTGACCATTGGGGTCTCTTTTTATTTTTTTGAGTTTGAAGTCTGTTTTATCTGATATAAGTATAGCTGTTCCTGCTTTCTTTTTTGGCCCATTTGCTTGTAGGATTGTTTTCCATCCTTTGACTTTGAGCCTATTTTTATCTTTTGTAGCTAAATGTGTTTCCTGGAGACAGCAAAAGGTTGGGTTTTGTTTCTTAATCCAGGCTGCAACTCTGTGTCTTTTTATTGAAGAGTTTAGTCCATTTACATTTAGAGTTAATATTGATATGTTAGCATCTGTATTTGCCATTATGTTTGTCTTTCCTTTGATTTTATTTATTTATTCTTTTAATAACTTTTTTTTTTTTTTGGTCTTCTTTCGTTGTTATTCGTCCCTCTGAGGTTCTGGCTTTAGGATTCCTTGTAGTATTTTTTGGAGTGGGGGTTTAGTCGCAATGAAATTCCGGAGTTTCTCTTTGTCTGGGAAGGTCCATATTCTTTCTTCATGGAGGAAAGAGAGCTTTGCGGGATAGAGTATTCTTGGTTGGCATCTGTTTTCTTGGAGTCTGTTGACTATGTCCCTCCACTCTCTCCTTGCCTGTAGTGTTTCTTCAGAGAAGTCTGATGTCAGCCTGATTGGTTTTCCTCTGAATGTTATCTGTTTCTTCCCTCTTGTCAGCTTCATTATTTTTTCCTTGTCCTGGATTCTTGGGAGCTTTACTATTATGTGTCTTGCTGTGTTTTTCCTTTCGTCGTGGAAGTTTGGTGTTCTTCTTGCTTCTTGTATATCAATTTTCAGCTCCTTCTTCTCATTTGGGAAGTTCTCTTCAATTATATCCATGAATATTTTCTCTGTTCCTACATCTCTCTCCTCTCCTTCTGGAATTCCTATAACTCTTATATTTCCTTTCCTCATGGAGTCAGATAGTTCCCGAAGTCTTTCTTCATTCTTTTTCCTTTGTACTTCTCTTTCCTTTTCTGTTTTGGTTCTTTTTATTTCTGAGTCTTCAAGATTACTTATTCGTTCTTCCATTTCATCTATTCTGCTTTCATTGCTTTTCCCAGAGTTCTTTAGTTCCTCCATTAATTCTTTGATCTCCTGCATTTCTCTTACTTCCCTCTTTAGGGACTCAATTTCCTTCTTCTGATCTATCACTTTTTTAATCATGGCAATTTTAAATTCTCTTTCTGGAAGGCTCAGAAGTTCTTCCAAGTTGCTGTCATTGCAATCTGGGGAGTGGTTTTCTTTTTGTGGTGTGCTTCTTTCCTGAGGAGTTTTTAGGTTGCGTGTGGTTCTTCTACTCCCTACTGTCTGTTTTCTAATTTGTCGTATGCGTTGGGACACTGTGTTGCTCGGACTGACTGACATCTTGGGTGAACTTCTCCGCTCCCCTCTGGCTCTTCCAGGAGCCATCTCTGTCTTCTGGGGAGCTTTCTGCTGGTTTTAGGCAGTTTTTACTGAAGAAATGTCCCTGTTCTCAAATGGCGAAGCGGGATGCAGTCCCTGCGCCTCCGGTTTCAGGCACACTCTTCTGCGCACCCGGTCTGCCCCGGACGTGGGTGCCTGCTCCCTCTGTGGGCTCAGACTGCTGGTCGGAAGGGGCCTGGCGTGGAATAACTTCCCGGCTGGCCACTGGGTCCTCCAGAAACCTTCTGCCCTTTTCAAGCAGTCTTAAGAAATGTCCTGTTTTATAGGGTGTTAGTGACTTTTTTTTTCCTGGTCGCTAGGTGGCACCAGAGATCTCTCCTATTGTCCTTGGGGGGCTGTTTTTCGCCTACCCCCACCCCGTGGGACAGAGAACAGAGCGGGAATGGTAGGGTACACTTCAACAGCTTTGGGGTGCTGTGTCTGCCTTGTGCCCCACCGTCATGGAGAACCCACGCCCCGAATTTTCGTGCCCCGGGTCTCAGTTCAAAGCCCTCAGGTCCAGGACGCGGGCTGTAGCCCAGTTCAGTGGCGCGGGAATGGCGCCTTTTGCACCGCTCCCGTGCCTGGGCGCCTGGTTCCTGCTCACTCAGGGAGGGACCTTCACCTCAGTGAGGACCTCCGTGCATCTCCCCGCAAGCCTAGGTCGTCTCCCCGCAAGCCTAGGTCGCAGGCGCGGGGACCTGGGCAGCCGCGATCCAGGTCTGCACTTGCTTTTCAAGCTCCCCGAGCGCGCCGCGTTTCCGCGCCAGCTTACCGGCAGCCCGGGCTGTGTGCTGCGGGTCTCCCGGGGTCTTTGTTCTTCTCTAATGGCGCCAGGAGCCGTTCGCTCACCACCGCGGCGGATCCTGCAGGGTTCGCCTCAGCTCCCGTTCACGGGGTGTGGTGGCTGCAATAGTTCCTTTCCACTCACAGTCCCGCTTGCTGCGTCGTTTGTTCTTGTGGGCCGTTTTGGTTTGTTGTTTCCTCCTCTCTGCCGGTCGGAGAGTGCCGCCTCTGTGGGCGGGGGAGGGGAGCAGGGTTCTGCGCTTCCCTCCCTTCTGGTCCTCTTTTATGGCCACTTTCTTCTTCGGGCAGTTCGCTGGCGTCACCCGTTTATCTTCCGTGTCCCAGTTCTCACTGGGACCTGCCGCTTTTCCTCCCTATTAACTTTTTTTAATGGGAGATCTTACTCGCAGCGTCTCCTCGCCGCCATGTTGCTCCGCCCCCTCTCCCAGGTATAATTTTTTTTTTTTTTTTTTAAAAGATTTATTTATTTATTTATACAAGCACTGGGTACAGTCAGAAGCGCGGGAGGGTGAGAGAATTCACCAGAGCCAGAGCGGGGAGCAGAGCAGGCAGAAGGATCGAAGTACACTGCTGAGGGGAGCAGCGGGCGGCAGAGAGGTCTGCGCGCCATGTGGGACCCTCCTCGGGTGGCCGGGGAGCAGCCGGGGATCGAACCGGCGCTGCAGAGGCTGCGGGCAGCTTCGCAACCCAGCGCTCAACCGCTGCGCCACCGGGGAGGCCCCTCCCAGGTATAATTTTTCACTTTGCCCTGGCACACACCTGACCATAATTATGAATGAGTAGATTTTCACTAGGCAAAGACGAATGAATTTTGAACCTGAAACTACAAATATTTGTTTGTTGGGTTATCTCTCTTACCAGCAGAGGGTAAGCCATGTGGCTTAAAAAGGAAAACAGCATCAGCCCTTTCTATGCAAAATGTAGTAAAAAGAGTTAAAATGATGTTCCACAGCACTACAGGTGGTCTTCATTCCAGCAAAACTAAGTGGACAATATGTCTTTTAAACTACCACGGTGGAAAGAAAAACTCAATTTCCTACACAAAGTGTATTGCATGGCTAGAAGTCCCTTCCTCCCCAGCTTTCCTTATGCTTCCAGGTAAAAACCTGTATAGCAAGTTTCAACCCAGAGTCTACTTTCTAATAGTTCACCTGAATTCTTAAAACCTGAAATATCAGCATATCCTCTCAGTTTCAAGAACTTGAGTAGTTAATAAGACAGGAAGGGTCCAAGGACAAGACAGGACACAAGGACAGGACTTTGCTTGCCCCCATAGGCTGTTAAACAAGTGATTAAATAAGCCTAGTGAATTTAGGTCCACACAATCTGTTACTATAAATTTCCTTGGCCCGCTATTTTTATTACTAATTTTCCCTAGCCTGCACATTCCTAAGCTCTCTCTTTACAGCTCATCAAGTAGGCTACTACCAAAGAAAGTGGTTACAGACTATGAGACCAGATGAGTTCAAACCAGAGCTGCAGGCACACAGCCTTCATGAGATGGTCACTTGGAATGTTCACAAGCCCAACATGACCACCAAGCTGCAGCTGACCAGTGCTCACAACCAGCAACAAGACATGAACCCCATTTGGATGGAAATGGTCTTTAACCAAATCTACTCTTTCCTTCCTCAGCCAATAAAGCTTACTTTCTTTGTTCTCAAAGTTCAGTGCTAAAAACCAGATAGACCCCTAGCCCTGACACCTTAAGGAGTCTCTCTCTTGCAGAGAAGTCTCCTGGAGCTCTCTCTCTCTCCTTGCTCTTTCACTGCTCAATAATTGCTGACTCCTTGCCTGTCATCGCTGGTGTCTATGGAGTCCTCTTTTCAATCTTGACCAGAGGGTCTCAAGAGCAGTTCCTGGATTTGCAAGTGAGACCCTTTGGTTCACCCCTCCAATTCCTGGTGGGTGGAGCAGTGGACAACAGCTGTTACACTCCCAGTTTATCTGCGTGCATTGTGGGAGGATGGGGTCAGATGAGGGACCCTGAGCATACTCCCTTGTCTGGTGACATTTCAGTCACCATGTAAAGGTCCCTTCTTATCAAACATTGTGCAAGTAATCCTCTTTGAACTTTACCTTCATTTTAGATGCAACATTTGTTGTGTGGAATTTATAGTCAGTGTTTGGTACTTAGGTTTTATTTTGTCCAATTTTTTTTAACTTAACATGACTTCTTCTGAGATTCACCTCTACTTAGCTAAAGCAATCACAGAATAAAAACAAATACATAAAGATAAAGGATTTTTTTCATAGAAATACTGACACAACCTTAACTGGAGTGGAGGAAGTCATGCAGCCGTAAAATAAAAGTAGCAAACGTTAGCAATATGCTTCATAGCATGAAATAAAATGTATTTTAGTAAAAGCATGACTACTGCTCCAACTGTAATTTTTCACACAGCTGTGATAAAAGAACAATAAAAGTGATAAGGCATAACAATTCCTGAGTATACACACATGTAAAATGAAGTGGAAGTTCAGATACAAAGTGTTTTGTTTTATTTACAGACTCTAAAAATACCATGGCTGATGCCTTAATTTATTTTTAACACCTATCAATTTTGTTCACTTGTAAAATTTAATGGATGCTAGAAGCTTCAAAAAAATATGTTGCATTAAGATATATTCTCCCCTAGTATGTGCACTTGACATCTTGTCACTTTGCAACATTATACACTTTTGAATAGATAGCCTATCTATTGCCTCTTGATAGGAAAAAAAACATAGCAAAAGCAGTACCTATGAATCTTTTGCATGGGGGAAAACATATTTCATTCCCTTAGAAATTATGTGATTCTGTCCCTACCTGAAAATCTGAATCTTTCCCAAGGTAACAGAGCTCTTCTTTAATCATTAAAATAAATGGGTATTTGTCCAGCAATGAGAACAATTATTTTCTAAAATAGAAACATGCCTTCTATAATGTTAGAGCAATAAATGATTTTAAAATGCTTAAATGATAAAATGTACTCAAAAAAGGTAACTATATATTTTCATAAGTACTCATTACTATTTCTATAGAATAATCTGTGATCTTTACAGAGACGTGGAAAAAGGAATATAGATATGTCCCAAACTGGTTATTTCTCCCTTAGAGCAAATAGCTATTGTCTCACCGACATTACATTTGAAAACTATCACAGTCAGTAGCCATAAAACACATGTTAATGTGAGGATCTCACCTTCTATGCCTCTACCCTTGAACTGGTTATGCAATTTTTAAACACGCATTCATACATTCACAAACATGTATTAAACACCTCTTAAGGGGCAAGGGAGTTTAGAGACCTATGACTGCCTCCTTAGTTGTGGCAGAGATATCTGCTCAAGAAATAGCTGAGTGCCTAGCCCACAGAGTCTAGGAAGTGCCTTTTATTTTTTAAGATTTATTTATACATACAAGAACTGGGGTACAGGCCAGAGGTGAGGGGTTGAGAGGACTCACCAGAGACAGAGTGGAGAACAGAACAGGCAGACTGACTGAAATACACTGCTGAGGGGAGCAGCAGGTGAGACAGGAGAGGTCTGCTGCGTCATGTGGGTAGCTCCGTGGCAGGCCGGGTATCGAACTCATGCTGCAGTGACTGCAGATAGCTCACAGGTTGCGTCTTACCCCTTGCACCACAGATGCTGTATTTCCTGATCCTTCTTTAGCTGTGGTCAGGTGACTATGGAGTGTAAGCAAAAGAGAAGTAAGTGATTCTGCATCAAGCTAATTGAGAAGCAGATGCCCTTCCCCGGCATCCTAAGAAGTCACATGTGAAAGATGGCAGCACCCCACGGTTGAAAGAGCCTGGTTTGTACATCGCATACAGAAGATGGCCTGCTAGAGACCATATTGATGAAGTATTTAAAAGTGAGAGTAAACTTTGGTTGTGTTAAACTATTTTGATGTGAGGATTTATCTGTTATAACTAACACCATCATATATAAGATGGCGCTTCCCTCTAATAAGAACTATTTTGAATATTTTTATAGACAAATAAGATATATGTATATAAAATATGGGTTATAAGGTAAATAATTATAAAATTGTAGTCTAAAATAGCATCAAAATAGTAAATTCAAGGAAGCTGGGCTTCAAAGGAAGAAAAGCTCACTTATGTCTAGAGCCATTAAATAAAGGTTTCATGGAAGAAGAGTCCTTTTAACTTACTTCAAAGTATGGGTAGCAGCGTGACAAGTAAGAAGTGAGGTTGAAAAGCATTTCAGGCAGGAGAAACTGTTGAAACAGAGAGGAAATAAAATGCAATGATTTGGGAATAGTGAGTTGCCTGCACAAAGGATTATGACCTGTACAATAGTAAACATGAAATGGTTAAACAGAGCCTCCCAAGTTGCTATAGTGTAGTCTGAGGTGTGAACCACAAAACCCACAGTTTTGGCATTGCAAAGGGAGCAAAATGTATTGGAGGAGAGTCATCACCTCTTAAAAGTTTTCTCCCCTTTCCAAAAGGAGCTACAACATATCTCTCACCGTACTGCAGATAGAGAAGAGAGACAGGAATTTTAAAGGTCACAGAACAGAGAGATAAAGCACATATTCAGTGAGCTCCAACATAGAAAAAGGAAATAATTCCCCTAGAAGGTGACTTTTCTCACTATGCATGATGAAAGAAATAGAAATCTTCCTGATCCTAACAAGGCATATGGGTCTATGCAATTGTCAAAACAAATAAGGTAAATAGTGCACCATTGAATAATTACAAAGCCTTCTTCAACTAAATGAGACAAAAAACTCTTATCTTAATATTCAAATATTTGATAACTAAGCAATCTTATGGAAACTAACATGATTCACAAAGGGAGACTGGGAACCCTTGAAGGTAAGTAAGAGAAGGGGATGATACAATTAAGGAGTACTCCAAATCTTACTTAGAAGGGATTGAAAATTAAGATCAGAACTCCATTACAACATAATTATTCCTAATATTTTTATGCTTGATCTACTAATTTAGAAAATTATGAATGATATTCATTACATAATATAAATATACTCATTCTTTAGAATGATTCCATTAGGATTCTTTAATTCAAAAAAAAGGATTGTTCAATAAAGATGTTTATCTAAAAAACACATCTGCACTACATTTTAGTTAATATGTAGAATTACCCATTTATAGACAAACTTTCATCAGCAAATAATTCTGCTTCTCTGTAAAAATCCAGATAGTTACTGTACAGGAAGAAAAACTACTCTCCTTTATCATGGTTCAACTTTGCATGAGTATGGAAGAGATTTACTATCATGGACTGAATATTTATGCCACCCTCAGACTCCATATTCACATGATGAAACCACACCCCCCTGTGATGGTGTTAGGAAGTGGGACCTTTGGGAGATAATTAGGATTAGAGTCGTGGGGGTGAACTCTCATGATGTAACTAGTGCCCTTACTTACAGGAGGGCACTTGCTTCCAATCACTGCTCTCCACATTTGAGGCCACAGGGAGAAGTCGGCAGGCTGCAGCCCGGAGGAGAACTCTCTACACAACTCAACCGTGCTGACTCCCTCCTCACAGACTTCCAGCCTCAAGAACTGTGAGAAATAAACTTCTGCAGTTTATAAGCCACCAGTCTTTGGTATTTTGTTAAAGCAGCCTGAACTAACACACCCAAACAAGCCAATTCCTATAGCTTCTTTTTAGAAATTTGAATCACTTGGTCTGAGTACAGGAAAAAAAATGCATTCATGTTTGTCTTGTCTGTTTAAAGACATATATAGTCCTCAAACTTTTTCTTGCAAACATTAGGTATCCTAATGTTTGTTCAACTTCTTTTGGGCTAGGAAACAGAAGTCAGAGGCTCATTTCCAAGAGAGAACTGTCTGAAAACACTGTGAAAAAAAGGTGTGGAGTGAGGAAATGAAGCAACCTTAGCTGTTTTCTCCAACAGCTTGGCAGTAGCTTCATGTGCCTGGGACTAACCATGCCAACCCAGATTCTTATTGCCAAATGTGTACTTCCCCAGTGTCCCCACTTGTTTTGTTTTTAATCTTGCTTCTTCTCACCCTGTGCTACAATAATTTACAAAAAGAGAAGTTTTGGATAAGTGTATTTATGCTTTGAAAAGAAATTTTCATTTAAATTGATGCAAACGTCAAGGGAAGACAAAAATAGCTCCTTTCTGCACAGATCAGTAATCTTTTCCTCTTAGCATATTTTCCCAGAACATATAAAATATGTAAGAATGAAGATGCATTCCGATAACAAAGAAAGATGTGTTCTGAGCATGAGAAAGAAAAATAATTTTTCTTAAACCTTAGTTCTTTCTAAAATAGAAAAACTATTGGAAAAAAACTAGCATAATGCAGCCTTGAGAACATTTTCCATGAAAAAAAAAGAGTTAATGATTTAATTCAAAGCCCTAAACATGAATAGAATTTTCTCTTTGACAATCTGACTCCATATGTTTCTAACTCTTCTCTCTTCTCTGAACCACCTCCCCCCATTTCATCTTCCATAGTATCATGAGAAAGGAAAACCTAAAAATATAACTTTCGTAGTACCATTCCTTGATTAAATTACCTCAAAAGCTACCTAATGCCAGCTTTAGAAAGCTTACAACTCTCTACATAATCTCTTTCATCTTTAATTTACTAGTCTCATTTCCTATCTCTCCCCCCTCTTTATACTCCAGCAATAATGACTTACTTTGATACACAGTAATATATGTATCAACATATTATAATTATCAAGATATATGTGTATAATTAATATATTAATAAATATAATGTTTCATTTCCCCCCACCCAATAATGTGTCTATTCTTTTTGATTTGAGAGACTGGATCTTTCTTCTTTTGTTCACATAGTGAGGCCCCATTCATCATCCAAATATTTTGCATCAGTCAATGTAAGCAGTTGAAGTCACCTTTGGTATGTCAGAGAGGAGGGGATTCAATGCAGGGAAACATGTGCCAAGAAAACCATTTAAGGGATTAGAGAAGCACAAGAGAGGGGCCACCTAGAAACTTTCAGATTAAGGCCTCCCTGGTGGCCTAGGGGTGAAGTCTCAGCACTGTCACCAATACAACCCCAATTCGATTCCCAGCTAGGGAGCTGACCCACAGACGGCGCAGTAGACCGCTCCTGTCTCATCTACTGCTCCCCTCAGCAGTGTATTTCAGTAATTCTGCCTGTTCTGCTCCCCTCTCTGTCTCTGGGGAATCCTCCCAAGCCCTGCACGTCTGCCTGCACTCCAGTTCTTCAATCAATCAACAAATCTTAAAAAAATAAATAAACTTCCAGATCACAACACTGCACTGTGATGCAGAAATCAGAAGCAGCTGCCAAAGTCACACCTGTCCCCCGAGCCACAGCAGGTGACCTGGCTGGTCATTGTGAAAAACACTGCTTGCTGAATCCTTATATATCAGCAGCCATCACTAACAGAAAATGATTCCTCTACTCCTCCCTGCTTTACATATTTTACACTAGTGCTTCTCATTACAGTTCTTAGCCTTCCAAGCACTAGGAACATTGAAGAGAAGGAAATAGATACTTGTGTCAAGAGATAATATCTAGCCCTCTCTTGCTCAGGTGTCATATCCTCTGTTAAGCCCTTGTTAGGACCTGTCACTCCCTAAGAGTCTCAATTCATCATTTCCTCTACTGTATCACTCTACTCTTCACTTAGTTTTTTCCCTATTATCTTAGTCCTGCCACATTATAAAATCTGTGGACAAATCTATGGTTTGCGTCTAATAAACATCTGACTTTTTTCAATTATTTCTTTTTTTTCACATTTTATTTAAATTTTATTTTTTATATTCCCCATACAATTACAACCCCCTCATTTTGATCCCAATCCCTCCTTTCCCTGCCCCCCACCCCCCATAGAGTGTCTCTGGTTCATAGTTGTTTGTTGATTTTGATTTTTTCTTTCTTATAGTTATTTTTCCTGGTCCCTTATTTAAGTTTTCTAGATTCCTGCTATGAGTGAGACCATCCGGTATTTTTCTTCTTCTTTCTGGCTTATTTCGCTGAGCATGATCCCTTCCAGCACCATCCATGTTGCTGCAAATTGCATGTGTTTATCTTTTTTAAATGCTGAGTAATATTCCATGGTGTATATGTACCACATCTTCTTGATCCAGTCATCTATTTTTGGGCATTTGGGTTGTTTCCAAAGCTTAGCTATTGTAAACGGTGCTGCTATAAACATAGGGGTGCAGGTGCTCTTTGGAATTGATGTTTCTGTGTCCTTTGGGTAAATACCTAGGAGTGGAATTGCTGGATCATATGGAAGCTCTATGTTTAGTAGGTCCAGAAATCTCCACACAGCTCTCCATAGTGGTTGGACCAGTTTGCACTCCCACCAACAGTGCAGAAGAGTTCCTTTTTCTCCACACCCTCGCCAACATTTGTTTTTGCTAGTTTTTTTAATATGTGCCATTCTCACTGGTGTGAGATGGTATCTCATGGTAGTTTTGATTTGCATTTCCCTGATGACAAGTGATGTTGAACATTTTTTCATATGCCTGTTGGCCATTTGCATTTCCTCTTCAGAGAAATTTCTTTTTAGCTCTTCTGCCCATTTTTTTTTTTTTTTTTTTTTTTTTTTTTTTATAAATTTTATTGTTATATTCCCCATACAATTGCAGCCCCCCATTCTGACCCCAATCCCTCCCCTCCCGCCCCCGCCCCCCTAAAAGTGTCTCTGGTTCATAGTTTTTTGTTGATTTTGATTTTCTTTCTTATAGTTATTCATTTTCCTGGTCCCTTATTTAAGTTTTCTAGATTCCTGCTATGAGTGAGACCATCCGGTATTTTTCTTTTTCTTTTTGGCTTATTTCGCTGAGCATGATCCCTTCCAGCGCCATCCATGTTGCAGCAAATTGCATGTGTTTATCTTTTTTGAATGCTGAGTAATATTCCATGGTATATATGTACCACATCTTCTTGATCCAGTCATCTATTTTTGGGCATTTGGGTTGTTTCCAAAGCTTAGCTATTGTAAACAGTGCTGCTATAAACATAGGGGTGCAGGTGTTCTTTGGAATTGATGTTTCTGTGTCCTTTGGGTAAATACCTAGGAGTGGAATTGCTGGGTCATATGGAAGCTCTATGTTTAGTAGGTCCAGAAATCTCCACACAGCTTTCCACAGTGGTTGGACCAGTTTGCACTCCCACCAACAGTGCAGAAGAGTTCCTTTTTCTCCACACCCTCGCCAACATTTGTTGTTGCTAGTTTTTTTAATATGTGCCATTCTCACTGGTGTAAGATGGTATCTCATGGTAGTTTTGATTTGCATTTCCCTGATGACAAGTGATGTTGAACATTTTTTCATATGCCTGTTGGCCATTTGCATTTCCTCTTCAGAGAAGTTTCTTTTAAGCTCTTCTGCCCATTTTTTGACTGGATTATTTTCTTTGTTGTTGTTGAGTCTCATCAGCTCTTTGCAGATTTTTGTGATCAGTCCTTTATCATTAGTGTTGTGTGCAAAAATGTTCTCCCAGTCGGTGGGGTTTCTCTTTGTTTTTTGTTATTGTCTCTTTCGCTGTGCAGAAGCTCTTTAATTTGATGTAGTCCCAGCTGTTTATCTTTGCCTTCACTATCACTGCTTTGGGTGATGCGTCTGTAAAGATGTCTTTGAGGTGCATGTCATGTAGTGTTTCGCCTATATTTCCTTCTATGTATTTTATGGTTTCAGGTCTTATGTCTAGTTCTTTAATACATTTTGAGTTGGCTTTGTGCATGGTGTTAGGTAGTAGTCAAGCTTCATTCTTTTGCATGCAGCGACCCAGTTTTCCCAGCACCATTTATTGAACAAACTTTCTTTGCTCCAATGCATATTCTTTGCTCCTTTGTCAAAGATTAGTTGATCATAAATCTGTGGGTTTATTTCTGGATTTTCTATTTGATTCCATTGGTCTGTGTGTCTGTTCTTGTTCCAATACCATGCAGTTTTGGTGATTATGGCTTTGTAGTATAGTTTGAAATCTGGGAGACTGATGCCTCCATTCCCTTGTTTTTTTTTTTTTCAGGAGAGCTTAGGCTATTCGGGGTTTTCGGTGATTCCATATGAATTTCATCAATAATTGTTCTATTTCTTTGAAGAATAACATTGAAATTTTTATTGGAATAGCATTGAATCTGTATATTGCTTTTGGTAGGATGGTCATTTTAATAATGTTTATTCTTCCAATCCATGAGCAGGGGATGTCTTTCCATTTCTTTGTGTCTTCTTCTATTTCTTTTAACAGTGTTTTATCGTTTTCTTTGTACAGGTCCTTTACCTCTTTTGTTAGATTTATTCCCAAGTATTTGATTTTTTTTGTTTCAATAATAAAAGGGATGGTTTTTTTTTATTTCTTCTTCTTCAGATTTATTGTTTGTGTATAGGAAGGCTACTGACTTTTGCGTGTTGATTTTGTATCCTGCCACTTTACTGAACTGATTGATGAGTTGAATTAGTTTTTCTGTGGACTTTTTGGGGTTCTCTATGTATATTATCATATCATCTGCAAATAGTGACAGTTTGACTTTTTCTTTTCCTATTTGGATTCCTTGGATGTCTTTCTCTTGTCTATTCTCTGGCTAGGACTTCCAGTATTATATTGAAAAGCAGTGGTGAGAGTGGACATCCTTGTCTTGTTCCAGATCTTAATGGAAATGCTTTCAGCTTTTTGCCATTGAGAATGATACTGGCTGTTGGCTTGTCATAGATGGCCTTTATGATGTTGAGGTATGTTCCTTGTATCCCAAGAATTTCAAGGGCTTTTATCATGAATGGGTGTTGCACTTTGTCAAAAGTTTTCTTGGCATCTATTGATATTATCATATGGTTTTTATATTTCTTTTTGTTGATGTGTTGGATAACATTGATTGATTTTCAGATGTTGAACCATCCTTGTGTCCCTGGAATGAATCCTACTTGGTCGTGGTGAATTATCTTATGGATACGTTGTTGGATTCTGATAGCTAAAATTTTATTGAGGATTTTTGCATCAGTGTTCATTAGGGAGATTGGCCTGTAATTTTCTTTTTTTATGTTGTCCTTGTTCGGTTTTGGTATTAGTGTGATGTTGGCTTCATAGAATGTTTGGTATTATCCCTTCCTTCTCAATTTTTTGGAAGAGTTTGTGAAGGATGGGCACTAATTCGTTTCTGAATGTTTGGAAGAATTCATTTGTAAATCCATCAGGTCCTGGGCTTTTGTTTTGGGGAAGGTTTTTGATTACCATTTCAATTTTGCTGCTTATAGTTGGTCTGTTTAGGTGTTCTATTTCTTCTTTATCTAGCTTTGGGTGATTGTAGAGTTGTAGGAATTTGTCCATCTCCTCTAGATTGTTGAACTTGTTTCCATATAACTGTTCATAGTAGGTACTGATTATTCTTTTGATTTCTGCTGTGTCCGTTGTGATTTCTCCTCTTTCATTTATGATCCTGTTTATTTGTGCTTTCTCCCTTTTTTCCTTTGTGAGCCTGGCTAGGGATTTGTCTATTTTATTGATTTTTTCAAAGAACCAGCTCTTGGTTTCATTGATCTTTTGGATTGTTTTTTTAGTTTCGATTTCATTTATTTCTGTTATGGTTTTTATTATTTCTTTTCTTCTACTGGTTTTGGGTTTTTTTTGTTGTTCTTTTTCTAGTTCTTTGAGCTTTGAGATTAGGTTGTTTCTTTGAGTTCTTTCTTGTTTCTTGATGTGAGCCTCTATTGCTGTATATTTTCCTCTTATTACTGCTTTTGCTGCATCCCATACATTTAGGAAATTGGTGTCCTCCTTGTCATTCAATTCAAAGAATTTTTTAATTTCTTCTTTGATCTCCTCGTTAGTCCAGTGGTCTTCCAGTAGTGTGGGTTTCAATCTCCATGAGGTAGGAGAGTTCCTTGCCTTCTATTTATGGTTTATTTCTAGTTTGATGCCGTCATCGTCAGAAAAGATGGTTGGTATGATTTCAATCTTGCTGTATCTGTTGATGTTTGTCTTGGGTCCCAGTATGTGATTGATCCTGGAGAATGATCCATGCGTGCTTGAGAAAAATGTGTACTCAGATTTTTTTGGGTTTAGTGTTCTATAGACGTCTTTAAGCCCAAGCGCTCTAGATCCTTATTTAGAGTTTTAGTGTCTTTACTTATTTTTTGTCTCGTTGATCTATCCATCGTTGATAGTGGTGTGTTGAAGTCTCCCACTACGTATGTGTTTTCTCTGATGTCTGTTTTCAAAGATGATAATAATTGTCTGATATATTTTGGTGCTCCTTCGTTTGTTGAATATATGTTAATGAGTGTTATTTCTTCTTGAAGTATTGTCCCCTTGATCATAATGTAGTGACCACTGAGGTCTCTTTTTACCTTTTTGAGTTTGAAATCTGTTTTATCTTATATAAGTATAGCTGTTCCTGCTTTCTTTTTTGGTCCATTTGCTTGTAGGATTGTTTTCCAGCCTTTAACTTTGAGTCGATTTTTATCTTTTGTAGCTAACTGTGTTTCCTGGAGACAGCAAAAGGTTGGGTTTTGTTTCTTAATCCAGCCTGCGACTCTGTGTCTTTTTATTGAAGAGTTTAGTCCATTTACATTTAGAGTTAATATTGATATGTTAGCATCTGTATTTGCCATTGTGTTTGTCTTTCCTTTGATTTTATTTATTTATTCTTTTAATAACTTTTTTTTTTTGGCCTTCTTTCATTGTTATTCGTCCCTCTGAGGTTCTGACTTTAGGACTCCTTGTAGTATTTTTTAGAGTGGGGGTTTAGTCATAATGAAATTCCAGAGTTTCTGTTTGTCTGGGAAGGTCCTTATTCTTTCTTCATAGAGGAAGGAGAGCTTTGCGGGATAGAGTATTCTTGGTTGGCATCTGTTTTCTTGGAGTCTGTTGACTATGTCCCTCCACTCTCTCCTTGCCCATAGTGTTTCTTCGGAGAAGTCTGATGTCAATCTGATTGGTTTTCCTTTGAATGTTATCTGTTTCTTCCCTCTTGTTAGCTTCATTATTTTTTCCTTGTCATGGATTCTTGGGAGCTTTACTATTATGTGTCTTGCTGTATTTTTCCTTTCGTCATGGAAGTTTGGTGTTCTTGCTTCTTGTATATCTATTTTCAGCTCCTTCTTCACGTTTGGGAAGTTCTCTTCAATTATTTCCTTGAATATTTTCTCTGTTCCTACATCTCTCTCCTCTCCTTCTGGGATTGCTATAACTCTTATATTTCCTTTCCTCATGGAGTTAGATAGTTATTGAAGTCTTTCTTCGGTCTTTTTCCTTCATATTTCTCTTTCCTTTTCTGTTTTGGTTCTTTTTATTTCTGTGTCTTCAAGATTACATATTTGTTCTTCCATTTCATCTATTCTGCTTTCATTGCTTTTCCCAGAGTTCTTTAGTACCTCCATTAATTCTTTGATCTCCTGTATTTCTTTTGTTTCCCTCTTTAGGGACTCAATTTCATTCTTCTGAGTGTTGTTTTCCTTAATGACTTCCATCAGTTTTTTCATCATGGCAATTTTAAATTCTTTTTCTGGAAGACTCAGAAGTTCTTCCAAGTCACCGTAGTTGCAAACTGGTGGGTGTTTTTTTTTGTGTGTGGTTTTTTTTTTTTTGTGGTGTGTCTTTTTTCTGAGGGGTTGCTACTCTGCTTGTAGTTTTTCTTTTCCCTGCTGCCTGTCTTCTAATTTGCCTTATTCCATTGGGACACTGTGCTGCTGGTACTGGCTGGCATCTTTTTGGTATGTTCTTTCAGAAGTTTCAGAAACTGGCAATCCAAATGAGTCAAAAACTGTTATGCCAGAAGTCTAATGAGGCAGTGGTACTTTGAGTATGTTAATGGTCACTGTCACAGAATCTCTCCTCCTTCTGTGTTTAGTTACAAATGTGCGTCTTGAAGTCCCACAGACTTCCCTGGAGGTGGGGCAGCTGGATTGCACTCTGGGTTCCAAATCTCTGGATCCTCCTCTGGGCTCCGACTTCCTGCCAGGTGGGACCAGGCTTGTGGGGGCCTTCAGCTCACCTCTGACTGCTCAGGGAACCTTCTCCCTCTGGCTCCATGGGGAGCCTTCTGCCAGATTCAAGCAGTCTTTATTGAAGAAAGGTCCTTGTTCTAAAATGGCACTTTGGAGATAGGCACACTCTTCTGCGCACCTGGTCTGCTCCAGCTGTGGGTGCCTGCTCCCCCTCTGGGCTCGGACTGCTGGTCAGAAGGGGCCTGGCTTGGGGGAACTTCCCAGCTCACCTCTGACTCCTCTGGGAGCCTTCTGCCGGTTTCAAGCAGTCTTTACTGAAGAAAGGTCCCTATTTTATCCAATTATTTCTAATTCCAGTGTCTCGCATAGTCTTGACACATAGTATGCCTTGCACATTTTATTTTATTATATAGCACCAAATTTTATTATATAGCACTTAGTTTTCAAAAAAATATTAACTTCAAAAGGTAAAATTTTCAGTTTCAATTTCCTCTCTCAGTAAATTTAAAAAATATGGAGTTGGGAAGTGGTAACATTCAATCAGCTCTATTGAGGTTTCAATAGATTCTCCTATTTGTAAAGAATAATATCTTGGGATGTTATCCAATTAAAAATGCAAATTTGAGGATTCTTTGGTTCCAATATATATTTTACTCACTGTACTCTGCAGTGATCAATTTTCTCTTCCCAATAGAAAATTAAAAATCAGTATTTTATTGTACGTATTTAAATTATAGTTTATACATCATGTTAAATAAAACCTTTAGGCATATTTTTAAGCCTCACAAGTGAAAATAGAGCAAGAAATATGAATTTATGTTCTAAAATAGAATAATTATGATATCAAAAGTATGTTCAAATAAGGTTCAGAATGAATTTTTATGTTCTACTCATAATAATGTATTCATTAGCACGTGATGGGTAAAGAAAGTCCTAACTAACCTCAAATCTCTGAAGTAGTGCTGATCTACTTTATTCATGCAGATTGGGTACTGTCTTGTGGTTCTAAAAGACCAAGTCATTTGCTTTTTTTAAAAAATGCCTAAAGACACACAATATTCCTTGGGTCTCCATGAAAATCTCAGCTGCCTACTAGAAGTTCAATTAGGTGGAAAGACTAAGATATGTTAAATCTAGTAACATCTTTTTTTATTAATTTCCTTATTTGTGCATATATATATATACATATTTATGTATGTAAATATAGATATATATATCTATATTTACATCAGGTATAGTCCCCTTAGAATTTCCACCGCCAATTAACCTGTGCACTATCACAACTATGCTGGCACTATGTTCTCAGACTTCGAATTTCATTATCATAACCTTCCAGCCTCCAGAATTGTGAGGATGTATATTTCTTTTGTCTAAGGAATCAGTCTGTAGTCTGTAGTATGTAGTATTCTGTTATGGCCGTAGAGGCAGACTAATACAATCAGTAAGTCAGCCAGTGTTATTTCCCTGCTCCTCCACATACACACACACTCACACACACACACTCACACACACAATCATGCCTTCACCAAAAAAAGCTGATAGCCTAAAAAGCAGCATATGGGAAAAGGGTAGAAAGTACTAAAGTTCTTACACTTAAAGGTACTCCTAATATAGAGGATTATGTAGATAAAATTAAAGCTACATTGATTTCACAGTAAGGTCATTCAGTGTGATTTAGCCACTGAGGGGAAACCCTGGGCCATACATCTTTTTTTGATAGAGCACTGAATCACAGTAATAAAAATGGAATTCTAAGGTCCTCATTCTCCACCATGACAACACAGATACTGTTATGTATGTCTGTGGAATTGTCAACTATATATAGTATGCCAGAAATTGTTCTAAATCTTGACATTGAAATTGATAAGAAATATCTTTCAAGTCATTTAATCACAAACTAAACCTAAGAGATAAAAACACTCTCACCATTAATCAAATTAATACTTGGAAGGCACTGGACCCATGGTTTTCTGGAAAAAGAATAGTTTGGGTGCAGTCAGTAGAAGGCATATTCCAATTAAGTCAATTACCTCCCTTATCTACTTTCTGCAAAACTTTTGCTTACTCAGCTCCAAATCCCTCATTCTATACTATTTATGCCCTCATTCTATACTATTTATGATACTAAAACCAAGACCCTGGGAAACTACTTTTGTCTTTTGTCAGCTTTCTTCCTATTTGGTGCAGCCAGTAGGAAATTCTAGAAGGCAGAAAGGGACAAGGGAATTATTCCTTCCTGTTCCTGCCTTTGTTGTCTGGCACTAGCCCTTTATCCTAGCAGCAGCCACTGCCATTCCCAGACTAGTTCCATTATACCCTTCATCGCAGGACCAGCAGTCACTATCGAGCCTCAATTTACAGAGTCTATACCTTCCAGGATTCTGAAAACCGTAACCTTTTCTTTTGTGCTCCTAGACCTAGGGATATCATTGTCTGCGGCTATTTCTGGACTCCTTCATTTCACTCTTCCTGCTTTTTTTTTTAATTTATTTAACAGAATCTCCATAGATGACATTCTCTATGAAATATTTAGTATGATTCTGGTTTTCCTGAATATACATGTTCACATACATGAAAAATATCTTTTCGTTTTACTCAAGTAAAATTTCAAATTCCAACTTGTTTATCCAAAATCAATACTATCTGAAGCACAAATGTATTTTATACATAAAAAGCTATTTTCGGGCCTCCCCGGTGGCACAGGCAGTTGAGCACAGCGCTGTGAAGCTCTCCGCGGCCTCTGCAGCATGGGTTCGATCCCCGCCGGCAGGCAAGAATCCCACATGGCGTGGCAGACCTCTCCTGTCTCGCCCGCTGCTCCCCTCAGCAGTGTATTTCATCAGTCTGCCTGTTCTGTTCCCCGCTCCGTCTCTGGTGAGTCCTTTCACCTTCCCGCGCATCTGGCTTGTCCCCCTGTTCTTGTATAAATAAATAATTTTTTTTTAACAAAAAGCTATTTTCCTTTAGAATTACACTTCATCTATCCAATATAAATAGGCATGGGGGGGTTCTATACAGAAATGGGTTATACCAGAGTTTCTCTCTAGTTTCCTTTTATTCCTGATTCTCTAGCATAAAGTCTTTTTTTTTTTAGTGTTTTTTTTTTTTAAGATTTATTTATTTATTTATACAAGCACTGGGTATAGTCAGAAGCACGGGAGGGTGAGAGAATTCACCAGAGCCAGAGCATGGAACAGAACAGGCAGACTGACGAAATACTGCTGAGGGGAGCAGTGGGCGCTGCAGGAGAGGTTTGCGCGCCATGTGGGACCCTCGCTGGCGTTGGTGGACAGGGATCGAACAGGTGCTGCAGAGCGCTGCGGGCAGCTTCGCAGCCCAGCGCTCAACCGCTGCGCCACCAGGGGAGGCCCTATCATAAAGTCTTAAATATTGATCGGTCTAACATGGCCTATTTTGGAAAGTCTAGAAAAGGAAAATATTGGATAAGTCAGGCCAACATGCTTTTCAAATTAGTGGGGAGGAGAAAGTCAAGGATCTTCCCCCAGGGAATTTACATTCTTACATAGGCTGCACGGTGCTTCCTGTAGACTGAGAGTTCCAAATTTATCTAGCCTGTACAACAGTGGTTTCTCTGCCTTTTTTCTTGTAAATTTAAGTTTTAATATGTCTTTGGCTAACTCTTTAAGGGACATGACTGTTTGGGAGCCAGATGGAAGTTTAGAGAAAGAAATCTGATACATTAGCTTTGGTGGTGGGTGTGGTGGCATACATCTGAAGAGGCATGGACCTGTTCCTCTAAATTATGTATAGTATTGTAAAATAATGTTTCCTCAATTAAAATTTACAAAACCAAATAAAAGGAAGCTTAGTGGATTAATTAAATCTAAAAAAAAACACAAAACAAAAGCACATTTATTTCTCTTTGGGACTTACTGAGCACCTGTGCTTTATCACTTCACCTCTTACTATGCTTTCTGATTAGCATCAACATTTTTTTCTAGTATTAAAGAGACAGGATGGGAATTTTCAACTGTTTTTGCAAGGAAAGTTACATCTTTTCAGAGTGGAGCTTCCATTTGTGTGGTTTGATGACACTTCCATATACCATAACGCCTTCTGCACCTTACTGCTAAGCAGTAAGTCACAAAAGATATTACTGTTTATTCACTTCACAGTCAATGTCTTCTGTGAGTCACCCAAATTAAAATTTGATACAAAGATTTAGGAATCATCGCTTCTCAGCCTTTTGGCTAAGATCAAGTGTACAAAGACTCAGGAATCAGGAGAGAGAGTCATTCATATTATGTTAACAAATTTATGATAATTTGTGGAAAACATTTGTTTTCAGTTTCACTATCAATATTAAAAGAGGGAAAAAATGCCTCCTTCACCTTTCACTTTGTATATATAAAGTATCTAAAATATATAAAATTTAAGGAACATAGTGCATACATATTAAGCAGTTACTGGGTTCTTGCCTAAAATACAGGGTAAAGTACATGGGGCAAAAGGGGGTTAGAAATAGCTAAAATCATGTCTACAGAGGAAAAAGGACCAAAGAAATTAGCATGTCAAATAACCAAGGAAAGGGGAAGAGAGATTATTACAGCAAGAAAAGAAAAGAAATAACTGAAATAACTGAAAATTAAATACTGAAAGTAAAGACATCTGGGAATAATAAGGAGGACTAGAGTATAATGTTAATGGATCCATCTGCCCAGCCCAGTGAGCACTATAAGACTAAGAAGTTTAATACATTTTTGACTTTCTACCACTCACCTTACAGCAAATTACCAACAGAAGGCACTTATCCCAAAACATATAAAAAAAATAATTTTTTTTATATTGCAATATTGCAATATTCAATAGATTCAATATTCAATAGATTGCAATATTCAATCTATCCTTTCAAGAAAGAACAAACACATAGCTCCTTTTGATAATTTCATGCAATGGGTCATTTTTCTTTCTTTTCATTTTATTTTGTTTTAATGTGGAAGTCCCTCACCAAAAATTAATCATAGGACATTGTCCAGATATATTTTAGTTCCTTCTGAAGAGATAAATAGCCAACCCATAATAAGGCTTGTTCAAGGCCCAGCAATCACTACAAATGCTACAGCATAGTTTGGAATGCCACTTCAATCTTATCATTGCTCACAGACAGCGATAAAGTGCAAAAACACTGCTATCTGAGTAATAACTAGTTACCTCATCACTCTTCACTGCAGAATGTCCTTCATCAGTGTCAGTCCCAAATCAATTGGTTAGAATACAGCCCCAGTTACACACCCCTTTTGCCTTACTGTTTCATCGTATCACAACTATTCTGTTTGTTTGTTCCTCAACCTCGCTTTGCAGGAAAAGAACTGCAAAGATCAATTGGAAACTTCAACTTATGCACAACTACTTGGAAATAATTTCTTTGATATTGATGTAGTGTCAATGAAAATGACAATGAAAAATACTACTCACTTGAGGGAAAAAAGAAATACTCTCAAGAGCTATGTTCAAGTACAATAGAAAGGTTGACCAATTGAAATTCTTTTGTAGATAACCTGAGAATAGTGGAAGAATGCTAATAAGTTGGCCCTTCCTTAGAAAAGTGTTAGCCTAATAACCTCAGCACTTTCTCACAGTGCTTGAGTATGAGATTCTTATTTTTGAAAAGAAAAATGAAAGTACTAAGAAGTTAATAATGCTAATAAGAAGGAATCATGACACTTAGACATTTAATAGACCAAAGGTAAATCCAGTACTTGAAGCCTATCACAGACAAAACCCACAAATTGGTTAAGACAGCTGTCACCAAAGTTCTAGACCCATGTCAGAAGGGCACACAAAAAAAGGATAGCTCTTTGCCTAATTGCCACTCTAAATCTCTTCCTTAACTCCTACTGAAGCCTATGCCACAACTTCAGGCCATACTGAATAGGACCAGCTTATCTTCCTAGGACTGATTTTGCATCAGTTAATGCACAGTTCCCAGCAAACTGTTATCACTAAAGAAAACCATTCCTCTTGGTTTGAAAGTAAAAAAGTTACTTTTATTCAATTTACATAATGCCAAATAAAAATCAGAGCAATTTTGAATTCAGGACAAAATATAGCCAGAATAACACAAAAACATTAATTCAAAAGGAAATCTGCACCCCTATGTTTATTGTAGCACTTCTTCTAATAGGTAAGACTTAGAAATAACCCAAATGCCCAAAAACAGATGAGTGGATAAAGAAGCTGTGGTACATATACACAACGGAATACTATTCAGCAATTAAAAAAGATAAGCTCATGTCATTCACACTAACATGGATGGAGCTAGGAAGGATTATGCTCAGTGAAATAAGTTGGAAGGAAAAAAGAAAAATATCGGATGGTTTCACTCATGGAAGGATTATAGAGGAAGCAAATAAGAGATCCGGGGGAAAATAATAACAATTAAAAAAAAACACAACAAAACAAAAATAATCAAAGAACTATAAATCAAAGACATTCTGCAGGGGAGGAGGAGGGAGAGGGATCAAAACAAGGGCAGGAAGAGCACAAAGGACTATGGTGATGGAGCACAGGTGAATTGGTGGTGGAAATTTTATGGGGACTACACCTGAGAAAAGAAAGCAAACACTGTAAGAAAAAAAAAAAAAAGAACAATGATATAAAATATATATAAATAAATTATTAAAAAATATATATAGCCAGAATAGGAAAACATTTCGACTGACCATAATTCCATGGCCGGCCAAGTTTTTTAAATCTGAATTTTTGTTCCTACATATCGTTTTTTCCTCCCTTTCCCCAACTCAAAGGGAAAGTGGAACCCATGTTTCTTTACCTCATGGATTCCTTGAAGAAAATAAAGCCAATAGAATGAAAAAAAAATGAATGGAGAGATAGTACTTTCTTGGAAACTAGCCAAAAAAGGTTCTCCAAAATGGGCGAAAAATGAGATGTCTGGATACCTTCAAAGATGTGGCAAGATCTCAGTGTGAAAGGCCAATTAGCACACGTTCTAGAATAACATGCTATGCTCAAGAATACCATGCCTCAAAGGTGACAGTGAAGCAATAGAGATGTGGGTAGAAAGACAGGAGGAATTGGGAAAATGGAGATCACAGGTTCTCTGTCCACACACAAGTTGGAAATTATCATCACAATTATCTTTCACATTGCCTTAAATTGCCCATTGCTTATAACCTACAAAAATAACCTCTCAGTAAATCCAAATCAGCCAGCCTTCTGCCCACAATGGAATAGATCATTAATTCTTTTATTGGGCCCAAGGTAAGTACCTGGATTACAGAAAGGGATGATGTGCAAAAAACACCCATCAGAATCACACTCAGCTCACTTAGATGCTCACACTTGAGAAGATGAAGCTGAATGGTAGAGCAGCGGAAACACAACTTCCATTTCAGCTTCACTCCCAGTGTCACCTTCTTGAGTTCCATTTAAGTGAGGTAGATTATTTATATTTTTGTGCAGGAAATAGAACAGAGGGTTGAGAATCTGGAAGTGATTACTTCTCAAAGAGTAGGTTGTCTTAAGAAAGGAATGAGCTATAACGTTAAGTTGACTTAAGGTCAATTGGTTGATCTCAGTTCTCTTGTGTACTATAAATTAGGGAATTACTGAATCTCTTCCTGCTCACTTACTTTGTGAAAAAAGAAGTTACATGAAGAGGAGAGAGGAAGATCAGTAACAAATTTGAAAATATACACATACTATGTATGTACTATAACCTAATCTCTAGAATGTAACTACTATTGGTATTTTTTCCTCGATTTTTTTCTCCACACTTCTCTCCCACTCAACCCTTATTCCTTATTCTACTGTTATCTTTCTATCACTGAATTTCTTTTTTTCTTTAAAGGTTTATTTTATTTTTTTTAAAGATTTATTTATTTATTTATACAAGCACTGGATACAGTCAGAAGCGTGGGAGGGTGAGAGAATTCACCAGAGCCAGCACGGAGAGCTGAGCAGGCAGACTGGCGAAATACACTGCTGAGGGGAGCAGCGGGTGGCAGTAGAGGTCTGAGCACCATGTGGGACCCTCGCCCGGTGGCTGGGGATTGAACCGGCGCTGCAGAGGCTGCGGGCAGCTTCGCAACCCAGCACTCAACTGCTGCACCACCGGGGAAGCCCTGAATTTCTTTTTTTAATGAAATTCATAGGCCATCATTTTAATTTTCTAATATTTGGTATATCATTTGCAAAGACTTAGGCCCATGTAAATTTATAAAAACCTTGTTATACTTTCAAATATTTTATATCAAATTTAATTCAAATATTTCCAATAATTCTTAGCTGTTAACTATAAAGCAAAAGAAAGAATGATAAAAGGAAGCAATTCAATAAAAATTGGATTTACTTTTAAAAAAGAAAGGTTTTGGGGCCTCCCCAGTGGCACAGCAGGTTGAATGCAGCGCTGTGAAGCTGTCCACAGCCTCTGCAGTGCCAGTTTGATTCCCGGCCAGCCGGGGAGAAAACCACATGGCTTGGCAGATCTCTCCTGCCTCATCAGCAGTGTCTTCGGTCCGTCTGCCTGTTCTGTTCCCCACTCCGTCTCTGGTGAATCCTCTCACCCTCCCTCACATCTGGCCTGTACCCCAGTTCTTGTATAAATACATCTTTAAAAATATATAATAAAAAAAAAGAAAGGTTTTAATCTTCCTTAATTGGCCCTTTGACAGATAATTTTCAAGAGTGGGGCATTTTATCAACTAAAAGATCATTTTGAAATCTTTCCTTAATGTAATCAAGATTTGGTAATACTTCAGAAGAACAGTAAAGAGAAAGGAGTTATCATATATAGTCGATCAAGGTCTCCAATATATTAAAACAAGCAAAGCGGTCCTACAAATTCCAGGATGCTAAAGACATTTCCACTGCATATTTCTTTAAAAGAAGATAAAGAGTATTGGATCAATATATCATTGAAGAGATTATTATTTTGTACAAGCTGGAGGTCGTTCCCACTAAAGCAAACAGCATTTGCTAATTCAATCCAACAGATTTGGCAGTGAAATCAAAGAGAAATTTAATTAGCAGAAGGTGGTGAATATTTGAAACTGAATGATTACTGTGCACACAGTAAATATCATTATGGAAGAGTGAGGAAATAAAAGGGGTGTTCCTTTCATGATTTTCATCGAGTTCACCAAATGTAATAAATGATTCCAAACAAACCATTTCCAGTGCAACAATGACTTGCACTGGAAGTTAAAATTTTAAAACTTTTCTAGCCTCTCACTTTTCTTAAATACTTTTCTTAAAAATGAAGTATTATGTGTCTTATATTCCAAGTAAAGATAGAAATTGACTTACCAGTTTTTCTTCTCAACATAATGTGCCAGTCCTCTAATATAAGCTTGAAGGTTTTTTGGTACAGACACCAACACAGAGACAAGACTAAGCTGTATAAGGTGGTACTAGGTATTTAGTCAAATGATAATTGATTAGATTATCTTCAAAACAAAGAGAATTTTCAAACTATGTTTATGTTGCAGAAGGATAAAAAAATAACTAACCACTCCCCAAACTCATCCATGCTTTTAACTGCTAAATGAAATTCCAGCATAGCATATTCAGAATCTATCCCACTTCCTGTTACCACAGAGTTTTCAGCTTCCCCTGTTTCAGAAAACATATCCTGAAATTCTGAGTTCTTTTAGTTTCATGAAAAATAACTAGGAGATGAAAAACTACATTGTTCTGAGCTATTGAAAAGAAAATAAACTGGGGAAATCAGGGGCCACAATTTTGAACATGTACTCACAGAATAGATTGAAAAGCCTAACTTTCAGGGAAAAAAGAGATACTATTTCATAAATTCCTTGTGTCAACAAATGGAGAGTAAAATAAATACTCATTTATTTAAAGTCCACTTTTTACACTGTCTGGAATCACTTATATTCATGTTTCATAGGCCAGACGAACAGAATTTTCTCTTTTTAGGGTATGGTTGCACCCTCTTCTTTTCACAGATATCAAAAAAGATTAAATAGTCTATATAATTTTAGTTAATTTAAGAGTAAATAATTCTCAAGTGTTTATGGTATAGTTCTTACAAACAGCCACACAAATCCCTCCCACATTTATATGCACATCAACCCTTTGCAATGTGACTCTAAAGATTCTACCATCAAAAAGTATAGAATATTCCTCACAGCTTAAATCAGAGCTGTTCTTTTTTGCTTGTTTTGATCAATAGAATGTTGTGGAAATAACACTTGTGACTTCCACGTCTAGGCCTCAAGAAACTTTCAGCAACTGTTCTTGCTCTCTTGAAGTGTTACACTAAGACTCATGGGAAGAACACCAAACTCTTGAAGCATGAGAGATCATATGACCAAGCTGACCTGACTGACACCTTCCAGATCAACCAGTCAATCCACAACTACCAGATATGTGAATAAGACCATCTCAGACCATCCAGCCTCATTCAGTTAACTGTAACCACATGAGTGACTCCAGGTGAGATAAGAAAAAGACCTATTTAGCTATATTCAGACCAGACTGCTTGTCCATGGAATCACACAAGTGCTTATTAGTCTGTTATGCCCCTTACGTTTCAGGGTGGCTTTTTATGCAGCAATAGATATCACACATAATTGGCACTAGAAGTGGGGTACTGCAACAAAATTTAGAACATTTAACATTAGCTTTGGGGCCAGGAGGTGCAGAGAGTCTAGAAAAGTGAGGGAGAAATTGTTAGCGCAGCTCTGACAGTGGGGAAGAAAATATAATTACAGGCTGGAAAAGAGTGACCCTTCTTATATATTGGCAAATATGACAAACCATATTTGTAATACTGATACCATACTAATGGATGATAAAAATTATAATAAGTTGAATGTTAGAGGATGTGCCTAATGAATTTACTGATCTGGGAAAAGCGACCTCTAGTTAGTAGGCTAAAAGTCAGAATATGGGACCTTCTAAGTGGGGAAAAGAAGAATGAAAGAAAAAAAAGAATGAAAGAATGTATTATGACTACAAAAAAAAATGCCCCCACTTGTGTATGTATGTCCCTTTGTAACATGACTTTGTTCCTCTTCCCATCTCGAGATGGAGTTTATTTCCAAATCCATTAATCTGGGCAGGCCCATTGTTGTGAAAGCTCCAAATCTTAGAAATTAAGAGATTTTGATTCTTCTTTTCTTGCCCTTTGAAATGTCACTTTAAGAGTGCCATGAAGAAGCCAAACAGTCAGTAAGAGGGTACTTAGAGTAGAGATGAATCATCCCAAAACAACTAGACAACCAACCTATATCTAATACAAACTGTGTGACATGTCAGGAGGACTTATGCTGCACCCCCCCCCTGCAGTGACCCTCAGGGCTAATGGCTGTTGCCATGGTCCCTGAGGTCCGGCGTGGGCAAGGAACCATGCGCGCAGGGGGAGAACAGCAAACTCCCTAAAATGCAGAGAAGCCGAATGCCTGTCAAGAAATAATGACCACCAGAAGCTGCCACAAAGATGATTAAAAGAAATGCTGACCACCTGGAACCTTATCTCGCTTTCTCAAGGCCCACAAACTTTATTCTGCTACAACTGTCTTTCTAAAATCTTTCCTTTTTCTGGTCATTGATTGCTAATTAAAAAACATACCTAATTTAATAATTAGGTTAATGCAAATGAAACATTACTAAACACTGTGTTATAATAGAATTGTTAGTTTAATAATCTTTCTATTATGTGCTTAACTTTAGTACCTTTGATATTAACTGCATTATAAAATAAATTCACCCATGACAATTAATTATGATAGTTAGTGCAACTAAAAAATAATTATATAGAACAGTAGAAAGAATTTATAGCCTGTCCAATTAGGAATGAGGCTAGATGTAACTTCAGACATAAATCACTGCCCTGTCAATTAAGCTAAATTTATGAGCAAACTAATCTCTTTGATGCTTTTAGAAAAACATATATATACTGACCACTAGCTTAATAAAGACGCACTCAGATTTTCACTCTCTTGAAGTGTGTCTGTGTGTCATTTATTCATCGAATCCCTGACCACCCTGCGCAATCTCTCAACCCTGAGACGGCCTCATCATCCATCGCTGTGCTGGTCCGCGGCAGACTTACATTATACAATCCCACTAGAACGATAGAATGTAGCAGTATGAATAAAGCCAAGAGAGATTAAAAGATGAGATACCCAGTTTATTTACTCACCCAAAATTATTTACTCACGGGGTTGGAGAAATAACTGTTCTTTCAGGTGGTTTCTTAGAATAGTAATAGATAAACGATGCAATGAAATACCATATTTCCTAATTTTCCAACACAATCCAAAATTTAAATATTCTTCCTGTTATAGACAGTATGTCAAATGTTATTTTTCAAATTGGAAATATAGCCCTACAAAGGAACAAGTACTAAAATGTATTTTGTAATGATGGTTGACCTAAATGAATACTATTCACCTTCTAGAAGGCAAATTGTTATTGTTGTCCACATTTAAAATAAGGCTCTTTTAATCCTGAACATGGCTAACATTCCTTCCAGGGATGCAAGTCAAAATGAGAGGAGAGGTAATCAAATTCAAATGCCTTCTCTTTGCAAAGGCATTGTAGATACTACTCAGTGATATTTAAGTCCAATAAATTCCTTGAACATTCGTCCCCATGTGTCACTGTCTCATGGCCAGTCTTCCTGCCACATGCACCCCTGGAAAATCACAGATACATGAAAGATTAAGTGAGGAAAGAAGCAAGAAAACTAGATTAAGGGGCAAAGATGAATAACTGTTATAATGACATGCTGAACAATCACATTTCTATAATATATTTTTGTTTGAATTGCTTCCCAGCTAGACTTCTCCTTTGGGAGACATTGTGTAATTTCTCGGTGATATGATAGAACCAAGATGAAAGATAACTCACAAGCTCCTGTGGCTTAAAATATAATGGTTGAAAATTGGTGGGCTATTTTTAAAGGTTTTTTTTTTCCTTCTGTTTGACAAGGAAAGGCAGAAAAACACTCACCAGCCCCATCCATGTCCTTCTCTAAAATAAAGGTCAAATTGCTTCTTCTCTGTTTTTAAAAACATGCTCTTGAAAAAAATCTAATGGAAATGTTTAATGAGTGTTAATATAATGGCCTGAATAGACTCTCCTCCACTCCTTCTCCACAATAAAAACTAAGAGATTCTAAGATTTCTTAAAATAAAGTATAGTCAGATGCTGAGGAAGAAACCAACTTTAAAAATCATCTATAATTGAATATCTATAATTGCCAAAACTGTCACTGTTAAAGTCATATACTTCATGGAACAGTCAGTTGGATTATGTGATCATTTGTTTTAACTCCCACTATTCTTAGAATAGATAAAATTCAAGAATTCATATATCCAGAAGCTAATCTCTAAGGATAGCTAACTGATTCAACAAAAGTCAGAACTTATTTAAATATTGACTACAAATTAAAATTAAATTATTTTAAACCTTCTAGACTAATTTAGCACTGTTCAAATATACCAAATCATTTGAGGGATTTTTTTTTATGTGCTAAAGATACATAAAGAATTTTTTAATGAAAAGCTAAAATCATTGATTCAGCTCTAAAAGGGACCACAGTTAAACTTCTTAACTTTATACATGATAAAACTAAAGGTAAGAGAGTTGAAATGATATGCCTGGAGTAGCAGGGCTTGATAGTGGTGATACTAGTTTGAGAACAGGTTTCCTGGACTCTCAGATTAGCACTCTCCTGCTTTACATGACAATTCACACTCTAGAAGTGTGTGAGCCTTGTGAATGGGAAACATCAACTCCTCCCTGTCCTAAATCTAGGAGCTACCACATCTGAGCACAGAACTTCTATAATCCTTCAACCAGGGTCCTATCCTGACTTATTAATTGGCTCTCTATGGATGAGCAGAACACTACTAATGTTTAAAAGGACCCTAGGCAATTCTAACTTGCATCCAGGCTTGAGTATAACTAAAAACGGTTTGTCATCCATACTCTCGTAAATGGGTTAGGCTATTAGGCTGGCAGTCACTGACTCACCACCCAGGGTTTTTGGCTGTCTCTGACACTTTGATATCCTAACATCTAGAACATAGTTTTGAGAAACTAGGCTCTTGAAAAAGGACAAAACATAAAAGGGACAACATGAAACAATGAAGCACATACATTGTCAGTGAGACTTCTTATAGATACATGAGAACGAACAAGGAAAGAAAACCATAAAAGCTCAATTTGGCATTATGAAAGTAGCATTGTTATAGGACAGGGAGAGGGGCAGCCCAAACCCCGCAAACCTGCCTATTCTAAATGGGTTCTGCCATCCGCCGCATCAACACAAAACATAGGAGACTTTAATGGGAAGGATCTTTAATAAAAACTAGGAAACAATACAGTATTCCAATCTGTATTCCAATTGATGTCCAGGATCAACTGCTTTTTGCCTTTGAGTGGCAGGACCCTAAGTCCAAGAGCACTCTCCAGTATTGCTGGACTGTGCTTCCACAGGGATTTAAGAACTCCCCAACTATTTTTGGGGAAATACTGGCCAGGGATCTCAGGAAGGTTCAACTAACCCAGGGTGTCTTATTGCAATATGTAGATGATTTATTGATTGCAAGTCCAGACTACGAATCTTGTCTGGAAAATACCATAGTGGTACTGAACCACCTGGCAAAATGTGGCTACAAGGTGTCACCTAACAAGGCACAGATATGCAAACAAACTGTGACGTATTTGGGGTTTGAAATCAAGAAAGGCAGACGGAGCCTGATGACGGAAAGAAAACAGGTAATTTCAGCCCTTAGAATCCCCAGTAACCGGCGACAGTTGCGCGGATTTTTGGGTATGGCTGGGTTCTGTAGGATTTGGATTCCTAATTTTGGACTAATAGCAAAACCTTTATATGATGCTCTCAAAGGCCTGGACTCTGAACCTTTGTCTTGGACTCCGGAATGTCAAAAGGCTTTTGATGAAATAAAAGTAAAGTTGATTTCAGCACCAGCATTAGGACTTCCGGATCTTAGGAAGCCATTCAGACTTTATGTACATGAGAGACAGGGGGTTGCCCTAGGAGTGCTGATCCAATTGTTGGGACCAGAAATGCAGCCCGTTGCATATCTGTCCAAACAGTTGGACCACACCACTAAGGGATGGCCTCCATGCTTGCGTGCTGTGGCTGCCACTTGTGACCTCCTACATGAGGCAGAGAAGTTTACATTGGGTCAGCCCATCACTGTGTGTGTGCCACATCAGGTCTTGACGTTGCTGGAGCAGAAGGGTGGACTTTGGTTAACCGCTGGGCGAATGGGAAAATATCAAGCAGCTCTGTTGGACAATCCTAATGTGAAACTGCAAGTTTCTAATTCCCTGAATCCTGCCACACTGCTTCCAAGCAATGCAGACAGACTTGAGGATGACCCTTTAATCCATAACTGTTTAGAAACCATAGACACAGTGTATGCCAGCCGACCAGATCTAACGGACCAGCCTCTGCCGGATCCAGAGTGGGAGCTATTTACAGATGGCAGCAGCTTTATGGATCAAGGCCGTCGATGTGCTGGATATGCAGTGGTGACGCTCCAGAACACCGTGGAGGCCAAGGCTCTTCCGGCAGGTACATCAGCACAGAAAGCCGAATTAATAGCCCTGACCCGTGCCTTGGAACTCTCAAAAGGTAAAAGAGTCAATATATTTACCGACTCAAAATACTCTTATGATTCTCCACATGCATGGGGCCATTTGGAAGGAGCGGGGACTTCTTACGGCTAGTAACAAGGATGTCAAACACCCATTAGAAATCCTGGCCTTGTTAAAGGCAGTAGCTTTACCATCAGCTGTCGCTGTGATGCACTGTCCCGGCCACCAAAAGGGTGGGTCTGACTTGGCAAAGGGCAACAGGGCAGCTGATCGGGCAGCTAAGGCCGCTGTCCGTTCTGCCCTCCAGGGTGCACTCATCCCTCTTGTGGACCTGACTCAGTATGCTCCTGAATACACCGAGCGGGATGAGGAGAGAGCTCGTGCATGGGGATTTACTGAGTTTGACCCCAGCTCTACTTGGAGAGTAAACTCCCATGGGATGATCCTCCTCCCGGAGGCCCTGGTATATCCGGTGCTAAAACATCTTCACGAAGGATCCCACTATGGGAGAGATGCCTTATTAGAAACTGTGCGCCCATATTTGAAGGGACCATATTTGCATAGAATAGCACAACGGATCACCCGAGGTTGTCAACTATTGGCCAGGAATAACCCCAAGACTGACTCCCACCCCAAAGCCGTTGGGGTTCAATATCGAGGCAAGTGCCCTTTTGAGGACTGGCAGGTGGACTTTACACAAATGCCTAGAACAACAGGCAACTTCAAATACCTGTTGGTTTTTGTGGATACGTTCTCGGGATGGGTGGAAGCATTTCCCACAAAGACGGAAAAAGCTTCCGAGGTCGCAAAACAGCTGCTAAAGGAGATAATTCCTCGCTTTGGGTTGCCGGATTCTATCCAGAGTGATAATGGGCCAGCATTTGTCTCTGATGTTACTCATGCAGTAAGCAGTGCGTTACAGATAAACTGGAAATTGCATGCTGCATGGAGACCGCAGTCTTCTGGACAAACGGAGAAAATGAATCACACCTTAAAGAAAACCTTGGCGAAACTGTGCCAAGAAACACAGCTTCGTTGGGACCAGGTACTATCCCTTGCCCTCCTCCGCATAAGAGTGGCACCTAGAAGTGGGCTACAATTAAGCCCCTTTGAAATTGTGTTTGGAAGACCCTTCCAGGCCTCAGTTCTGAAAGCCAGTCCGGAAATAGCTCAAGATTGCCGGATCACACAATATGTGAAACACATCCAGGAGGTTCTGACAGTAATTCATAACTTTGCAACCTCGAGAATCTCTATGCCTCCTGATCAACCATTGCATCCCTTCAAACCTGGAGATCAGGTCTTACTGAAGACCTGGCAGAGTGGGGATGCCCAAAACCAGTTGTCAGAAAAATGGACTGGTCCATATGACGTTTTGCTAAGCACACATACTTCTCTAAAACTTGCAGGTATAAAACCCTGGGTACATCATTCCAAAGTTAAGAAAGCGCCAGAAGGAACCAACCCAGAGACGAAGTCCCATTGGTCTTGTGAACCCATTGAAGACTTGAGATATTTATTTAAGAAACAGAAAGAAACTTGAATGTTACTGACTCCTTTTCCAGTTATTGTTGCAGGATACCCAAGAACTCGTTTTTTTTTTTTTTTTTTTTTTTGAAGAAACCCTGAGAAGAAAAAAACTACCATGCTCTAACCAATCTCTTCCTTTCAAAGTTTAGGAGATGTGAAATAACATCTAGGATCATGCATATGCTGACAGTATTTTTTTTTTACATAGAAAGGTTTTTAATCTTGATTTTGTTATTTCCTATCAACTTTTGTTTTTTTTTTACTTTGAAGTTCTTTTTTCCTGCTTGTTTTTTTATTGTTACTTTGGCCTATCAGACAAACTGCAGTTGTATGGGATATCCCACGCGTGATGAATGGTAACTAAAGAGCTCTTTGTGTCTATATGTTGTCTGTCAGTATGTCCTTGTGTCCAACCGTCTTGACCTCTAGTGATTGACAAATTGGTATACATGGTGCCCACAGACATTGAAAAAAAAAAAAAAGTTATGGTTTGATTGTCAACATTGTGCTACTGAACTAAGCCGGTGCCTTCATAGAGATTGAACATTGTTGTTTCTGTTAATTTTCTGATATCTATGGCAAAGCTTCCCAGAAATCTAAATTCAAGTACAAATTTGGTAGCCTGTCATTTGACTGATGCAAGGAAATTTTGTGGAACCTCAGTAGAGCTCCTGAGACACTCCACGAAGTTTCTCCTTTTCCTCCTGGGAAGGCATTACATGAATTTGTTTTATTTGGCTTTTACCTAATGAAGTAAAACTGGAAGGGAAGCATTGTCACTTGGGAAAATGGTAAAACTTTGGTATGTACAAAATGTTAACAGTAGTATCTGGTATGTATGTAAATTGTCAATGGTGATTGTCACCTTGTAATATTGTATAATTCAATTGTTTCACACCTACAGAAATTGTTTCCGGAAATATAGGGAGAAAAGGTCTCAACAGATTCCTATTGATGGAACTGTTGAGAGGAAAAAACTTTCCTACAAAGGACTGAATAGACCTGGAAATACACCTGACATTTACTAAGGTTTCTTTGACATACTGGAAATTTTTTTATGCATTCTGTCCTGAATCCACAAAGTTTTTGTTTTGTTTTGTTTTGTTTTGAGTAACCAGGATCTGCAGAAAGGTTGTAATTTTTTTTTCCAGCAAAACTAACTTGTCACATTTTCTCTCCCCTTGATACCAACACAGCATGCAAATAGTGGTAGTAATTTTTGCTACTTATCTTAGAGCCTGTTTTTGCATAACTTCCATAGGGATTTTGTCGTTTTAAAAAAAAAATTGGACGCGAGTTTGATTGTGTGGCTTTGTGTGGAGTTCTTCCAAAAAGTTGAAAAAGAGCTGAACCAAGAAGAGGAGAACCTGTTTGCCTTGTTTGTAGGGTTCCAGAGACTTCCAAAGAAGGTGAGGAAGCTTGCCTCCATTGGCAGGACTGGACAACCCGGCCAACGAAAATGCCCTGGTGCCCTCGAGAAGAGGAAAGCCCAGGTGGAGTCTGATGAGACTAACTTTGTACCTGAAGCATACATCGACTGGATGCCACCGGTTCGCTCTGATCCTGTGTGGAGTATTTCAACAAAGCCAGCTAAAAATTGCTGTTAGTTATTTCTACCCTGTGATTTTATGCAAAAATAGAAAAAATGGTTTAAAAGTAGATTTAGTTCGCAAACTTTTGCTTTGCTGTTAAAAGTTTGGGATCAAGGTTGAGAAAATTTGTGGTTTTTTTTTACATCAGTTGAACCATTTTAAGATTTTTTTTTTCCTGTGATTTTTACATATTTGCTGTCTTGTTTTAGCTAACACTCCAATTTTTTTTCTTTTGGCTTGCATAATGGACTATTTTCAAGTAATGAAAAACTGTCATACTGGACATTCATGGACAATGCTGCTGACTAATTGTTGCTTCTCTTACACACATTGTAACCCTAAAAAAAGACTGTCTCCTAAGATTACACCATGAGATCTGTGCCACCATAGATATGGTGGAATAAAAATTAAAAGGGGGGATTGTAACAGGGTGGTCCCCAGGAAAGGGGGAGGTTCCCTGCCCCTCCCAAGGGAGGGTGGAGCTGAGCAGGAAGAGGAGAAGCTGCAGAAGAGACTGAGGAAGGAAGCAGGATGGAGCCAGAAGGAGACCTGGAGGAGGCGCATGGAGCCTAGAGACACGTGAAGAAACTGCGCTTGTCTTTTGGTCGTGGACTGGGTGACACAGATGTGGGTGAGACCCGTGGGGAGGTGACAATGGCAGCTTTTATCTGGATGTTGATTTTGCTCTTTTCCTTCCGGGCTTGTCCGGTTGTTTGTGACCCTTTTCTGTGGGTCCCCACTGGAAGATGTTTTAGACTTGTGGCAGGCTTTGGGGCCTTGCTCTGGGCCGACCCCATATGGATGGAGTTTTACCCACGAGGGGATGGGTAACTTTGGGTGCTTCATTTAGAAACTAGACTCTTTGCCTCACCTGTATTGTTTCCTAGTTTTTATTAAAGATCCTTCCCATTAAAGTCTCCTATGTTTTGTGTTGATGCGGCAGATGGCAGAGCCCATTTAGAGTGGGCAGGTTTGCGGGGTTTGGGCTGCCCCTCTCCCTGTCCTATAACAGCATTACTTACAGGTATTCATTTAAACAGCTAACAAAATTTGTAATAATATGGATCAGATTGTTTATGGGCTCATTTCATTCATCACACAACCCTCATATAAAGTCACGATCACCTGGGGCCTCCCTGGTGGCACAAGCAGCTGAGCGCAGCACTGTGAAGTTATCCGCAGCCTCTGCAGTGCCTGTTTGATCCCCACCAGCCTCGGAGCAACCCACATGGCGCAGCAGACCTCTCCTGTCTCGCCCACTGCTCCCCTCAGCAATGTATTTTGTCAGTCTGCCTGTTTTGTTCCCCGCTCTGTCTCTGGTGAATCCTCTCACCCTCTTGCACATCTGGCCTGTACCCAGGTTCTTGAATAAATAAATCTTTAAAAAAAAAAAATAAAAGGCAGTTTTTTTAAGAAATAAATAAATAAAGTCATGATCATCTGTTTACAAACTCATTAAATTGAAGGCAGCATGGCTTAAATAGATTCCTGGACAATATGACAATTGAGAGGAACAGAGGCAGAAGATTTCATATGAAATAAAGATTTAAATTAGTCAGAGCCCAGTCTAACCATAATAAAATTGTAACTGTTAGAAAAGGTAAGTCATGCATCAACTGATCCTCAATTCTACCCCAGCCCTCAAGAAGCAAATCTAAATCAGGGTGATTTTCAACCTTAGATAAAATTTACTTGCTAGAATAAAATTATAAGCAAAAACGGCCTACTCACCTCTTGTAACTCTCATTCAACTCTTGCAGCTATGTTAGAAAAACTGATGATTCTGTGAATTAAACTGAATTACACCTTCAGGTCATCTATGTTTCCAGGTAAAGTATTAGCATACTTCTGGCTAAGTCAGCAGTAGTGCCACATGTTTCAATAAATCTCCTTGCAAAGACAGATTTATCTTGGGTCAAATATTAATTTGAATCATATTGAATACCAAATACTGAATATTTGGCATTAAATATTCTAAATCTGAACTACCTACTCAAGAAAATCATGTCTAGAAGTTGTTTGACTCAGTTCCACATGAAGGATAGTTCAATACTCCAGAAAAAGCGTGTTCTTTAAGCCTTAAGCAGAACTACAAAGGAAAAAGTTAAAGTTGATCTGGGTTTATCTCAATGTTTTAGCTTGAGGCATATTTTGTGTTGTTTTTCTGCCTCTGTCACCAATTCTTCTCCACTACATTAAATCCCACACATGAAAAACACGAGGTAATTAAGCATTATATTACAGAGTATTAATATAACTGTCTCAAATGCTCCTCCTCAAACCTCTACAGCATAATTACTATTGCCCTGAAGGGGAAATTAATTTACATTGTTAACAGAAATACTTAGAAACAAACATATTTAAATGTTTAACCATCAGTTCTAAAAGAACAGATTAAAGGGAATAATAGTTAAATCAAAACATTAACATTCAGAGGGTCCAGCAAGGTAAGAAAGTGAAAGGGAACAAAGGCCTCTTGCCATTTTAGTCATTCTAAAAGAGCTTTTCAAATAACCTCTTTTGCTTTCACTCCGAGAACCAAATATGAATGTTGTCAATATCTCTTTACCTCCTTCTAAGCTAATCATGAATATCATCAAGAAACCATTTCTTCCAGCTCATCAAGCTCCCTCCCTTCGATAGATTAAGACAACTTCACAAGCATCAACAAGCAGAGTCAATGTAAAACAATATCAGGGTTGAAATCACAGGGTTGCAAGTAACTTTCAAGTATTATATGGTGCTGCCTTCACCTCTGATACAATCATTTAAATCAGTGGTTGTCACCCTTGGCTGCACACTGAAATCACCTGAGAAGCTATTAAAAATTCTGATGTCCAGCCCCAAACCCCATAAAATCTAATTTAATTGGTCTGGAGTACAGCCTGAGTATCAAGAGTTTTAAATGTTCTCCAGATGATTTTAATGTGCAGTGTCAAAGACCACCAAGAAAACACCTATAGCTGAGCAAAATTACAATGACTTGGCCTGTTGCAATGTGGGGGACCCCAGGAGTACCTAGGGGACATCTCAGTAAGCAGGAATTACAGTAAATTTAAACTGGATGAATTTAAGAAAAGATTAGGGTAGCAGTAGATAGTTCTAGATTGAAAGGCATCAAAGAGTAGGGAAAATTCAATGATTGGGTACCTCCATTATCTTAATCCCAAAGGCAGAAAGATTAGACCAGGACTAACATTGATAAAGAATCAAGAACACTCCGAGGGAAGGTTGTTAGCAATTAGAACTTTTTTTTTTTTTATGTTTATGTTCTTTGGAAACATATTTTTCTTGGTATGGCCAATCTTCCCTTTCTTTGCTTACTTAATAGTAAGCAAAGTAAGTACTTATTTCAATATTCTCACAAAGTAGAGAAACACTGATTTAAACAAATTAAAAAATATAAGTGCTATCTGATTTTGACATCTGTCACTCAAAGTTTCAAGATTAAGAATAGCTAGTTTGACTTACTGGACATTTATTTCATGTCTTCCCTATTTTTCCAAATGAAGCCTTCCCAAAGCTGATCTTCCCAGATAAAACTCTCTTTTTCCATTTTCTTGAGTTGATATCCAGTTATGAGCACAAGTTTAATTTACAAGTGAACACACACTGCATTCTAAAAATAAAATCTTGTAAAAAAAATAGACCCTTTAATAAAATTCGATACAATGTGCAGGGTAATAAATGAAAGTAGATCACTGTAAAGGGCAGGAATGACCACAATGCAGGTTTTCTGATCCCACGCAGACCGGGTAAAGGAGGAGTCAGAGTCCTCAGTGGTTTTGCAGGTTTTTATTGTGGTTCAGCTGGTACGTTGCAGGCTGGGGGGCTGGGAGGCTGGCAGTCCTCCCAGCTCCCAGCAAATCTTCACTCTATCTGGGCTCTTTGGCGTTCTCTGCTTCTGCTTCGGGCTTCTTCCCTTTCGGCTTCTCCCCTTTCGGCTTCTCTTTCGGCTTCTGCTGCTGCTTTCTCAGTGTCTGGCGTCCCCGTGACGCCGCCCTTAAAAGCACAGTCTTAGCGCAGGTGTACCCACTTCAGGTGCCCACCATCAGGCATGCATTCAGGATCACAGGGTTCCCTCATCTATCCTGATGGCGGGAGGGCAGAAAAGCCTGATACCTTTTACCTTACCCTACAATCACTAACTCATACCATGGACAAAAATAGATAAAAGACATGAGGTAAGCCTGAAACCATAAAATACATAAAAGAAAACATAGGGAAAACACTCCATTACATAAACTTCAGAAATATCACTGAGGATTCATCCCCAGAGGAAGGAAAACAAAGAAGAATGTAAACAACTTGGCCTATATCAAATGAGAAGCTTCTATGTAGTGAAAGAGACAGTAACCAAAAAAAAAAAAAAGACCCCACTGAATGGGAGAAAATATTCACACACCATACATTTGATAAGGGGCTGATATCAAAGATGTACGAAGAGCTCATCCAACTCAATGAAAACAAAAAATGAGATGAGCTAGGTAAACATTTCTCCAAAGAAAATATACAGAAAATGTTCATCATCACATATCATGAGGGAAATACAAATCAAAACTACAATGAGATACCATCTTACACCTGTGAGAATGGTTCATATCAAGGAAATGAGAAACAAGTGCTGGAGAAGACGTGGAAAAAAAGGAACCCTCCTACACTTTTAGTGGGAATGTAGATTGGCCCAGTCCCTGTGAAAACAGTGTGGAGATTCCTCAAATGACTGAAAATGGATCTGCCATCTGACCCAGCAATTCCATTCCTAGGTATCTACCCAAAAACCACAAAAACATTAATTTGAAAGGAAACCTGCATTCCTATACGTATTGCAGCACTTTTCACAATAGCTAAGATACGGAAGCAAACTAAATGCCCAAAATCAGATGAGTGGATCAAGAAGTGGTGCATATACACACATTGAAATACTATTCAGCAATCAAAAAAGATAAGCTCATGCCATTTGCAGCAAAGTGGAAGGGATTATGTTAAATGAAATAAGCTAGAAGGAAGAAGATAAAGATAAATACCAGATGGTGTCACTTATATTATGGAATACAGAGAAACCAAACGAAGGGTCAAATAAAGACAAACTTTAAAACAAAGCCTTGAAAACTGACCATCGATCTGCGGCATCCAAGAGCAGAGGGGAAAAGGAAGGCAGAGAGGTGAAAGTTGGAGAGGGGTAGGAGAAAGGGAGTGCAATGGACTGGGTGCTTTAGCTGTGGAAAACTACAATGGCCATACCTTAAGGGGGAAATCCTACATTGCCAAAATATTAACAAAGATATAAAACAACAGTACTGCCATTAAAAATCTGTAACTGCTCAAACTACATTCACAAGAGAAGCGTCTGTTGAAAAGAAGATAAAGCTATTGGGAAAAAATGTTCCTATATATGGAACAAAGTGTGAATAAACAATTACATGTTTCCAAGCCCATTAAAAAAAAAAAATACTTTTGTTGGTCCTCCCTGGTGGTGCAAGGGGTTGAGTGCAGCGCTGTGAAGCTGTCCGAAACCTCTGCAGCATGAGTTCCATACCCATATGGCACAGCAGACCTCTCCCGACTCGCCCACTGCACCCCTCAGCAGTGTACTTCAGTCGATCTGCCTGTTCTGTTCCCCACTCTGTCTCTGGTGAATACTCTCACTCCCCACACATCTAGCCTGTACCCCAGTTCTTGTAATTATAAAAAAATCTATTTTTGTTGTATTACAAATTCTGTTCTGTTCTCAGTGGAAGCCACTGTTTATTTTTCACAATTATTAGCTCAGAGCTACCTAAGTATGGCATCACATATGAAAGGTGGAGGTTCTTTACAGAAATGTTTCTACCCCATTTTGATATGGATTCTAATGCTCTGTTCTATAAAAAAAAAATCAGAATGTTGCTAAACATTTATGCTTTAAGCCAAGAGCAAATATGTGTATTCAATAAAAATTGGAAATATTTTATTTATTTGGTAACTGGGAATATCTGCTCTCTTAGGAATCCCATATAATCATAGACTACATTTGATGTCTCCCTGAAAATAGGACTCTCTAAGTGTCTTACATGAGTCAATACAGGAAATAATATTTTTTTTATTTATTTATAAGAGACAGAAAATATACTCCCCTCTGGTGGTATATCTGGAGAGCCAGTTACTCACAGGGGACTCCAATCAGGTTGCCTGTTCTCATCAATGTTACCTACTTCTCTAAGCTACACAGAGATGGGATAAAAGTTTTCTCACCTTGACTGAGTTATTTCTACTGTTAGATCTTAAGCGAGCCCAGAAATGGTACCATTGTTTCCCCATTTGAGTTCTGAGTGACCTTTTCTTAAACCAAAAACTAAGGCCAAAAGATATTTAAAACCTTTATAAGTCAGAAGAGACCACATCACAGTTTGGGCTCTACAAATCTCCACTGAGACAGATTTTAAATTCAAGACATATATAAGGGATTAAAGGAAGGGGACAAAGCAGCATTGAACAGGAGAAAAATCAGTGCTATAGACCCAAAAAAGACTTAGCTACCCTGGCAGGAATCTGTTAACACTGCTCATCAGAGTCATCCCATGGGTTGAATGACCTGACCTTTAAACACACTCCGAGTTTAGTCCCTAGATGTAGACTGCCCTGGGAAGGACCTGACTTTGAGCAAGGCAGTTGGCACAGGCCATGAAGAAACAGGCAACTTGAGGCACTCTGCCCACATCCACTTCACAGCTAGAGAGCAACTCCTTCCTCAAAGCGTCTCTGGGAGTTCATCTCCAAGTTTACTACAGACCAAATTGAAGACCATGCCTAAAGTACTGAGCAATAATAGTTTAGCCTAGTATGACACCCAGCACTACAGCATCCAGACATAAACAATGCTATGTAATCACAGACCTCATTTACAGTGATGGGCCACTGAAAACTCATAGCCTAGAGACGCAAACCCAGAGAATGTCATTTTCACAGGGAACTGATTCTTAATGAAGAGACTGAGGTATGTATGCCCAATATTAGTTGTGACATCCACAAAGAAAAGAGAGCATTTCATGAAAGGGAGTATAAGAGTGGAGCTGTGGGAATGAGCCACGAAAGACGTGCTAATGGTGATCTTCCACATGGAAGGAAACTCCAGAGTAGAGTAAGTGGTCCCTTCATGCTTCACCAACTGAATCACAGACCTTGACAGTTACTTAAAAGCAGTACAGTATGACTTATTAACATTTGCAGGTCTCCAGATTATAACAATTACTCATAATTCTCATGTATACAGTAATCATTTTCTACAATAAATATTATTCCATTTGAAAGTTTAGTTACTAGGCATTTTGGTTGGTTGGTTGGCTGGTAAACTGGAGTTTGAATTTTTATTTGTGTTGTAGTTGCCTGTGAAAGCATAGATTTATTTACCAAGTCCTAAATAACATTAGCAATTTTTTAGATTCCCCTATCCTCTTTTCTGTCTTAGTGCAAAAGTCACAGAGGGGATTTTAATCACATAGTGACAAAGTGATATATGCTGCAAGTGGCAATTCAGTAACCAGACTTTTCATCTTCATTTCCCTTTCAGTCACATGCCTCTTGAGTCTACGTAATAAGTTGTTGCCACAGAAGGGAAGCAGCCTTGATAGCAGCTACTCAGAATAGGGAGGATCGAGGAAACTCAGAGAGCAGTAAGCAAATCCAACCATGGAGATACCCACTTCTGCAATCAAGTGTTGAGAATAACTCTGAAAATGACCAGAAGGTGCAAATCACAAGTTTTTAAAGGAGTATCAAACTGTCAAAACCTCCTCAGCCTTTTCTTAGCCAGCCAGACACTTTTTTTGAGTAATTGGCTAGTCCTTCTACTATGAAGTTATAATAATGAAATGCTGCTAAGGAATTTCATTTTTAAAATGATAGTCAAATGTTTAATCAGGTAAGACTTAATGTCATGGAGATTTAGTCATGACAATATAATAGAAAACAAGCTATTGATTTCTATATTTGCAACGAAGACAAAAGTCTTTTAGAACTCATTCTAGACATGATCTAAATACTGCCAAAAGAATATTTCTTAAAGCCAGTCATCTAGAATATCTGCTTGAAATATATAAAACCTAATCAAAAATTTTTAAAGACCTGTTTGATTTGCCTGAATCTTCCTGAACCTACATTTTTTAAAAGATTTGTTTATTTATGCATACAAGAACTGGGGTGTAGGCCAGAGGTGCGGGAGGTGAGAGGATTCACCAGAGACAAAGTGGAGAGCAGAACAGGAGGACTGACTGCTATACACTGCTGAGGGGAGCAGCAGGCGAGACAGGAAAGGTCTGCTGTGCCATGTGGGTCACCTCCCTGGCAGGGGATCGAACTCATGCTGCAGTAGCTGCGGATTGCTTCATAGTGCTGACGCTTAGCCCCTTGCACCACCAGGGAGGCCCCCTGAATCTACATTTTTAACAGTGTTTTATAAAGTGGTTCTAGGTCTACTTAAGACAAATACTCCAAACTCACTAAAAAATGCAAATGGAAGAAAAAAATTTAAAATGCAAATGGGTAGCCCCACCTAGTGAATGAGAATACCTAGGAGATGTGGCTCAAGATTCTGTGTGGTCAACAAATCCCACAGTTGATTCTAATACACAGAGGGTTTGAGAAACCCTGTTAAAAATTAAGGCTGGAATAAGGTCAGAAGCAAAGTCCAGAATTCAAGCTCAAAGGGAAAATCATACAAATTTATCTGGGAAGTATATTTTTTCACAAGAGAAAACTAAAATGCATATTTATTCAACAAATATTTTATTGTATTCATGCAGCATGCCAATTCTGTGCTAAATATAGTGGATTCAAAGTAAAATGAATAAAAGATTGTAAACAGGGGTCTAGAAGCACCACACATTGTATTTTCATAGTGAATTCAGATCTTAGGGTATGAATATCACTAGAAATTAAAACAATAACTCAGAAAAATACATATATATAAACTTCTGCTGAAGTGGAGCTCTCCTAAGAAGGGGAAAAAAAAGTTTAACTGTATATAGGACATGACTGAGTGAATCTGATTTCCTCAGGGGAAAAAAGGGTTGTGCAGGGTAGACAGACATGCAAGTCACTATTTTAAAATAAAAAGATATCTTGAAATAAGAGATCAGAGCTTAGAGATGACTCCCATTCCAACCTGACTCAGTTCTTTATATATATATATATATATATATACATATATATTAGAATCAAAAAGTTTATGAACTTTTCATCTGTCCTTTCTTTCTCAAGAAGCATAGATCTGAAAGCTATTATCAAACGGGGTCAGAAAGAAAGGATAAAAGAATACACAGAAATGACTGTTGATTTTCCATAAAGTGCCTATGAACTCTGCTGAAAGAAACTCCAGACAGTAATGCCACTCCACCTTCACTACCTGCATTGATCTAAGTGCTTGTGGTGTCTCCCCAAAATACACACATTGAAATTGTAATGCCCAGTATGATAATTTCAGCAGACAAAACCAATGGGAAGTGAGTAAATCATGAGGATAGAGCCCTCATGAATAAAATGAATGTCCTAATAAAAGAGACCACAGAGAGCTCCTTGCCCCTCCACCATGTGAGGACACAGCAAGAAGGCTATGAAGAAGGAAGAGGGCCTGCTGTTTTCTTGATCTTGAACTGTCCAGCCTCCAGAATTGCAAGAAATACATTTCTGTTATTGCTAAGCTACCCAGCCTGAGGTATTTTATTATATCAGCCCTAAAGGACTAAGACACCCAACCTCCTAGAAAATTCCCCCATGCTTGCTAGAATAAACAAATCTTGCTCAAAATTGAGCCCCTGAAAGGTTATAAAGCTATACACAAACACCACTATTGTATGAGAAGAAAATTACACATAACTCCAGTTGACCCTCGTAGTTTTTAGTTTTTCTTTAACAAAACGATTTTATAAAGTATTTGTATTTGTAATTTCCCTATGAACAAATAATACCTAATTAGATGATCTTTATCAATATTTTACTAAAGTCAAAAAAAGAAAAGCAGAGGCCTCCCTGGAGGTGAAAGGGGTTAAGTCTCAGCACTATGAAGCTATCTGCAGCCACTGCAGCACGAGTTCCATCCCTGGCCAGGGAACTGACCCACATGGCGCAGCAGACCTCTCCTGTCTCACCTGCTGCTCCCCTCAGCAGTGTGTTTCCATCAATTTGCCTGTTCTGCTCCCCACTCTGTCGCTGGTGAATCCTCTCACCCCCAAGCACCTCTAGCCTACACCCCAGTTCTTGTATGCATAAATAAATAAATCTTTAAAAAAAATATGCATTGAAAAAATCTGAGAAAAATACGGTAAAAAATTAAATTAAATGATGGAACTATGGTTGTGTGCCCTGCATTTCCTAAATGCTTAATAATTAGAATGCACTGCTTTATAGTGAATAATGAATAAATGAAACACTTAATGGGGAATTTTTAATGACAAAACAGAATTTTTTAAGTAGAAATAAATTTCAAAGTTAACAGTCTTCAATGGGGCATTGTTTCTTTTTAATTTATTTCCTTTCTTCTTTTTTAAAATGATGTTTTACCGCTGCAAGGCAAGTCTTCTCTTCATTCTTTTAAATACTTATAAGCTTCAACATTTTTGCTATAACAAAAAGTTCTGGCTATCCTTTTTCTCTTCCTTTTTATTACAACCCCATAAATTCTAACTATAGCTGTCCACTCTTCCTCCCATTATTCTCAATTATCTTGACTAACTGACTTTGAAAGCATATTGCTTTAGCACATTAACTTTTGCAGGGGCACCTTTTTTGCACACCTGACGATCCTACCCTGCAATTTTATATCCACTCTGACAACAGTTTTCTAGGTAATAAATTATATATGAGATCTGTCTCGTCCTAGTTTTTTTAAATCCCTGTAGCCTCTTGAAAGTCTTTTTAATGTCCTCATCCTCTAGTCAAGGCCTACTCTGGTATTTCCTTTATGTAATAATTTTCTTGTTATCTTTTTCAAACAATCTTTGCCATTATGCTCTACTCCACTTCCTTACCATTTCTTCCCAACAGGCTTTCTTAAATTCCTTTTTTGCTTCTTAAATTCTGCTTTATGGTTCACTGCACCAGCCTTGGGTTACTGAAATATGAACACTTCCCATTGTCCACCAAAATTGAGAATCTTCTACCTACTTAAAATTTATATACAACCATATGACACTATGATATAATCCATCAGGCATTATCCCTAGTTCCTCCTTTGAATAAAGGGCCACTCCTACCCAGTCTCAGAACATTGCCTAGAGGGAGACACTTTGCAAATCAGTTTCATTACTTGCCTTTTAACCCACTGTTCACTCTAAATTTTAAAATCCAAATGGAGGTGGATGGAGTCTTCTCCATGTGTGTACATGTTTAATTTATCTATTAGCTAAATACAGAATCTACTTCCACAACACATGAATTGAGAAGCAGATATGGGAACCCTACTGATATATTAAAGTGATTTGATAAAATAGAAAACAATGCCATACTTCTCACAAAATAAATTTTATTTTAGAAAATATAATCATCTAATGTTAGAGCTCATAACATAATCATTTAAATTGTTCTATGTATATTAATACATATGGTAGATTCATTATAGTTAGTAAATTTATAAGTCTTTTTCAAATTTTCTTACTTTTATTTCTAGTATGGTAAATACTATAACCCATATAAATAAAACTTCTTTGGGATCCTCAATAACTTTAATTTTTGAATTTTTTTCTTACATCATTATTAATTTTTGGAAACTCTTTGATTTCTCCCCTCAGGGGCAGTCCCCATAGTTCTCCCACCACCATAGGTCCTGGGATCCATCTCAATAACTAAAGACTATGAAGGCATCCTATGACCTAAAGTCTCAACTACTGTCCTAAATCATCCAGAGAACCTTGAATGTCAGCATCTCTTAATGTCTCTCCAAATCCTCTAGGTCTCACTTTTCTCTGGGTATTTATTAATTTTTTTAAAGATTTATTTATTTATTTATTTATACAAGCACTGGGTAGAGTCAGAAGCGCAAAAGGGTGAGAGAATTCACCAGAGCCAGAACAGGGAACAGAACAGGCAGACTGACGAAATACACTGCTGAGGGGAGCAGCGGGCGTGGCAGGAAAGATCTGCACGCCATGTGGGACCCTCTTCAGTGGCCGGGCAGCTTTGCAGCCCAGCGCTCAACCACTGCGCCACCACAGGAGGCCCTCTCTGGGTATTTTAGACCTCTTCTTCCAAGTCCCTGCAGGGACCAGCTCTGTGTGTGTGTGTGTGTGTGTGTAAGGGACTGAGGGGGTTATCTGACTAATCTCACTAGGTGGCACCCAGTATTACTTTCCCTCGTGCCTCCTCATTTCAGCTCATATTTTCTACACAGGATTCCCTGTTTAAATTCATTGGTCATTTTCAAGCTATCTTTGGTGAACAGTCATTTTCTGCCTCCAATGTAGTTCTGACTAACACTTTGTAAAATACCATAAAAAAGAATTTCTAGGAAAAAAACTAAAATAATAAAAAACAAAAGCATATGAAAGATAAGTCCAATATTTTTACTATTAGATTCAACTGACATAATATGACTCAGTCGACCTGCAATAAAAGTTTCAAAACACTTTCAATTTTTGTACTTATCATGGATCAGTGACAGTTTGTCATCCATGGATCACACTTTGATTAGTGCTACACTAAAGCACAGCACAACCCAGGACCTTCTTAGTATTTATCCATGCAGCATCCAGAAAAGCAGGAGGAACTGAATCCCAGATGGGATGACTTTCAACAAAAGAGAATGAGAATTGACAGAAAAAATTCTGAGACCAGTCCTGCAGTTCTTCCGATGGTCCCCTGGAGTGGAGCAACAGCCACCCATATATATTGCTAATTACATATACATTTTCCTTCTGCTCTGCTGACTCTGTACCACTTTCCTCTACTCCTTAAGATGTTGCTCCCCAAGAAAGCACCTAGTTGAAGTCACTGGAAAACATGGGACTCAGGAGATACAAAATTCTATTATTTTCCTTCTTTTTTTTTTTTTCAAGATTTATTTATTTATTTATTTATATAGGCACTGGGTACAGTCAGAAGCGCGGGAGGGTGAGAGAATTCATCAGAGCCAGAGAGGGGAACAGAACAGGCAGACTGACGAAATACACTGCTGAGGGGAGCAGCGGGCATGGCAGGAGAGGTCTGTCACGCCATGTGGGACCCTCGCCCAGCGGCCAGGGATTGAACCGGCGCTGCAGAGGCTGCAGGCAGCTTCACAGCCCAGCACTCAACCGCTGCACCACCTGGGGAGGCCCTATTATTTTCCTTCTAATGGAGAATGCTCGTGACTTGTGCTTCTATTGCTTTCTCTTTTTCTACCTTTCAGTTTGACGGTTGCAGCTGCCACGAATGTGATCACTCTACTTATGATGGTTTCCTTTATTCCCCCTCAAGTTTAGGTAGCAAGTTTTTTTTTCAGTCTAACATATACCTTTCAGTTACAGACAGGCTCATTTGGTTTTTACAATTAACCCTTATAATTGACTATTGTGACATGCAGGTCATTCATCATAATCTTGTATATAAAGAAAACAAAAAACAAAAAGGCTGTGATTCATTGGTGGGGTAAAACAGGGATGGATTTATATCTTCATATTAAAAAAAAACATAGTCAATGATATCTGGTTAGTTTGAACTCAAACACCTAGGATATAGAAGCTAGGCACTGAAAACTTCATCTGTGAACATTTTACAAACAATAATATTGTACACATTAAAAATATTGTTTTAGTGAAAAAAGGTTGCAATTTTTTTCATGGACATTCAATAATTTAATTACAGATCAATGAACCAAACTCAAATACATTGTTTAGTTTCCTGTTATTTTCATACTGCTTTAAATTGAAAAATAGACAGATTTGTTCAACCAAGATAGCCAAATAAAATAGTGCTATGACTCCTGTACCTAATATTTTAATAAACTACAGCAAAATGAAACGTGTGGTGAAAATATCAGTTACTTGCAAGAAATAGGTATGAATTCTCTTTTAGATAATGTATTATATTGGACACAGTAGGTACCTCATATATGTATGACAAATGAAAGAATAAATAAATGGCTAATCTTTTCACAATCTACAATGCTATTAAAATGATTCTACTAGAATATAACCTCATGCAGGTTTCAATCATACAGACACTCAGAATTCCCTAGATCAAAGGAAATAGTTTTAATTTTAAAATAGTGCAAAGTTTAAAACACACTCACACAAACATACCCTCGGTAAACAGTCAACATGACATGTAGATTGGACTTATTTCACATAATAACAGCATAAACATACGAAATAAATTCCACACTAAATCTCCATCAGCACATGCACATTCATTATAAGTAAATATATCCAAGAAGACTAAAGATTTAAGAAATACCATCTGTAAAAATTATGTAACACTAGACTTTTAAATTCTTCTTGCAAATTCTGAGTAAACAATTGACATCAGAATATACAAGCAAACAATAAAAGCATATATGCATTCAAATTTGAGCATAGCTAGTCATCCAGTAAGTAAATGAAAATGCCACTTCCTAGAATAAGTACACTTTCATGGGTAATTGATAATATCTGCTAGCTTTGTGAATGCTTCTAGACAGCAACTTGAAGGACCCTGAAACTATAAAGGCAAAGAATAAAACACCTGCCACTTGAACCGGAGTATGACCATTCTGACTTGAAATTACTTGAAAGGGAAAATGATATTACATGTGAAATAAGCTTTTTATAAAGTACTGTAGAAGTTAAAAGCTTGCTAGGAAAACACTGGGAGGAGTTGTTCAGAATTATTGCAAGCCTGTGCTGCCCAATACTGTTGTTACCAGTCACATGTGAGTACTTAAATATGGTAAGTACAACTGAGGAACTGAATGCACAAGTTTATTTGATTTTAATTAATCAAAAATTGTATTCAGGGCCTCCCCTGGTGGCGCAGCGGTTGAGCCCTGGGCTGCGAAGCTGCCCGCAGACTCTACAGCACTGGTTCGATCCCCGACCACCAGCGAGGGTCCCACACGGCATGACAGACCTCTCCTGCCATGCCCGCTGCTTCCCTCAGCAGTGTATTTCATCAGTCTGCCTATTGTGTTCCCCGCTCTGACTCTGGTGAATTCTCTCACCCTCCTGTGCTTCTGACTATACCCAGTGCTTGTATAAATAAATAAATAAATCTTTTTTAAAAATTGTATTCAATTCTAATTAATTTTTAATCCTAATTTTCTAGTTAATTAAATTTTAAAGCAATCTTAAAACTTAGGTATGTGAATCTGTTTTTTTCACCTGCAAATTCTATGAAGTCTAGGTAAGTAACAAATGTTTTCTATAAAAACTTAGTGTTAAAATTAAACTGCTGATTGTTTCTAGCTACTTGCGGAAAGAGTCAAAAACAAATACATAATAGCTTTCTCAAGCCCAGCACACCTTACTAATTACTAAAGAATAAAAGTAATTAAATCCACAACAACTAAATAAAAAGCTGCACAAATTTTCTCCTAAATAAAACAATACAGATCAACAAGAAATGTCCATAAAGAAACCAGCTAAATATAATCTTATCTTGAATTATTTTTTAGAATGAATATCAAAATATCAAGGAATCACCAGGGGGTTACAAAATTCAATATTAAGTCTCACATTATATCGAAGATGAGTTCAAAATGCAGCAAGCCAAGCATTAATGATATAGCAATCAACAAAACCATTACCCCAAAGTTTAAAACATATTACCAGGACTTTGAGATGGGGATATTGGTTGGTAATAGACGGAGAAACATCTACTTGGTATTAAAGATTAAAGAATATGCAATCAAGCTAAAAACAAGACAGAAGAAATGGTATGAAAGTTGAATAATTTTTGTCTTAATTTTTTTAAAAAAGAAAAATCTTGAAAAGAACGTACTTTTTTAACATTCCTCATAACTTTTGGAGAATAATACATTTTTAGACCTAATTGTAAACTGCATGGCAATAGATGGAACTACTACAAAGTTGAAAGAAAAACTAAGACAAACGCTTATAAATGCTGTCCAGAAAATAACAAGCAAGCCTCAAAAATGTCATAAGTAAATATGATTTGGAATGTTCTTTCAGTACGGGTGATAGAGCAGTTGTGCTGCTTAACCTCACATGTATTGGGCATTACAAAAGTTTAAAAGTAAAACCTCTGCACAGAAGAGCAGCACACACATATCTGAAATAATGCATTCAATTCTGTTTGCTGCTCACAAGTGAAGTTTGATGTAAGAAACCAAAAAGAGATAAGAAGTTTAATCAGCACAGACAAAGGGAATAATCACAGAGACTGGACACTTTGCAGACTAAAAAAAAAATAAATAAAAAGATGGTTACAATGTTTCAAAGTCATTTTTTAAAGACTCGCAAACAATAGAGACAGTAAACACAATTTTGTTTAAAAATACATTTTAGTCAATTCATTTACTCATCCATTCAATTAATACTTACCAAGGACTCACATCAAGTAAGGCACTGTACATGGTAAGCCTCCCTACAGAGCTAAGGAAGGTGAAGGAGTTATCTAAAAATATATAAGGATTACAAAATAATGTAGTAAATATTTTAATATAAAGCATGTTCTTTAAGTCTGGAAATATATTAGTTTACACGTATTGGAATAGCCTATCAATAATTTTTTATCTATATTGCTTGAGTTTTGAGACCTTAAGGCTGCCCTAATACATGAACTGGGTGCTATGAGGCCACTGGGAAGGAAGTATCCTGTTCTTGAGAGGGAAAGAGGAGAAATGTCAGGCAAGATTTTTACACAAAGGAAATAATCCTTGAACTTAGAAGGATAATGGAGGAATTTGTGAAGCAGATAATAGAGGAAACATTTCTTGCTGAAAGGACAATTTAACAACAGAGATAAAAGAATGCACAAGCACTGGGAATTGGCTAGGAATTATTCTGTATAGTCTGAGCACAGAGTGGGTTTCTAAAACGTCCTGCCTGCTCTCCTTGATAAAATTACACTTTCCTTTTCTATGCAATTTTGTTAAAATGAAAGGTATAAAATTTTGATAAAGTACTGAAACAAAGAAATGAAAGTGTTAAAATAATGAGATAAAGCATTAATTATGCATAATTCCACCACCCAGAAATAAACATATTTGTTTACATTTTTATGAATGATAACTTTTTATTTAATTTTTGGATGATATATGATTTCTCCCCTCAGGTGTGGGTCATCATAGTTCTCGCACCACCATAGCACCCATACAATAGTTCAGCCCATCAACACATTCCTTTGTGCTCTCCCTCCAACAACCCCTCACCCCCATTCTCATCCCCTCTTCTCATAGATACTTTATCTATCATCAGTTCTCAAGGTTTGCCTTTGACCCTTCGTTTGTTTTTTTTTTCTATATTCCACACGTAAATGAAACCATCTGATATTTACCTTTTCCTGAATAGCCAAAGCCCTCCTGGAAAAAAAAAAGAAGGGAATGGAGGAATCACATGCCCAGATGTCAAACTATACTACAAAGCCATAATCATCAAAACTGCATGGTATTGGAACAAGAACAGACACACGGACCAATGGCACTGAATAGAAAATCCAGAATATACCCACAGATTTATGGTCAACTAATCTTTGACAAAGGAGCAAAGAATATGCAATGGAGCAAAGAAAGTTTGTTCAATAAATGGTGCTGGGAAAACTGGGTCGCTACATGCAAAAGAATGAAGCTTGACTACTACCTCACACCATGCACAAAAAACAACTCAAATGGATTAAAGACCCAGACATAAGCTCTGAAACCATAAAATATATAGAAGGAAATACAGGCAAAACACTACATGACATACACCTCAGTAGCATCTTTAAAGACACATCACCCAAAGCAGTAATAGTGAAGGCAAAGATAAACAGCTGGGACTACATCAAATTAAAGAGCTTCTGCACAGCAAAAGAGACAGTAACCAAAACAAAGACACACCCCACCAATTGAGAGAATATTTTTGCACACACTAATGATAAAGGACTGATCACAAAAATATACAAAGAGCTGGCGAGACTCAACAAAAACAAAGTAAATAACGAAGTCAAAAAATGGGCAGAAGAGCTAAAAAGAAATTGCTCCAAAAAGGAAATGCAAATTGCTAACAGGCATATAAAAAAATGTTCAACATCACATGTAATCAGGGAAATGCAAATCAAAACTACAATGAGACACCATCTTATACCAGTGAGAATGGCACATATTAAAAAAACTTATAATAACAAATGTTGGCAAGGATGTAGAGAAAATGGTATCTATTTAAAGCATACAAGTTGATGTTGTGAGATACATATATTTACATATTGTGAAATGATTATCACAATCAAACTAATTAACATACACCACCTCATATACTTACTGTTCTTTTGTGTATGTGGTGATGATACAAGATCTACTTGAAAAACTTTCAAGTATGTAATAATACAGTATTATTAACTTCAGTTACCATACTATATACTAGATCTCCAGAACTTACTCATCCTGAAGACTTTTGTACCCTTTGGCCAATACATCCTCATTCACTGAATACCCTCACAGGCATAATTTTAAAAGGCTGTGTAGGAATCATACAGAAACATTTCACTATTGCTATTCATGTAGGGTCTTTGCAATGCTTCTTTATTGTAAATAGTGCTGTGATAAATATCTTTATACATCATGGTTTGTCAGAATTAGAGAGCAATTTCCTTCTTAGAAACTAAGTGAAATTGCTAATAGCAAGAGACATTTTAAAATTTTCTAACATGTATTATTGCCACAATGTTGACTGGCAGAGTAATGTCAGTCTATGGCAATTTACACAGCAAACAAACTGAATTTATGTGTGTGTCTACCTTGCCATAACTTCTTCGACATAATGACATTTTCCTTTTTTACTAATTTTTTGGCAAAATATATAATCAAATTATATTTAAATTTCTGTATCTGTGATTAAATTTTTCACATGGATGTTAGCCAATTTTTGGACTATATAACTCAACATATATTAGAGTATTGATTTATTTTATGAAGTTTAGGCTATCACATCTTGTCATCTCTACAGCAAAGAGGATTGACATTTGCTTTTGAGTTTCGATTATGATGGCTCATAGGTAGAGAAATTTAGCTTTTATAAAATCAGATATATTATCATTTTTTCCTGTAACTTCATATATTACCTAATATAAGTCTATATTTTCTTCTTTTTATGGTTTTATCTTTACCTTTAACTCCTCAGGATTTTTTTTTAAGATTTATTTATTTATATAAGCACTGGGTACAGTCAGAAGCGCGGGAGGGTGAGCGAATTCACTAGAGCCAGAGAGGGGAACAGAACAGGCAGACTGACGAAATACACTGCTGAAGGGAGCAGTGGGTGTGGCAGGAGATGTCTGCGTGCCACGTGGGACCCTCGCCAGTGGCCGGGGATCGAACCGGCGCTGCAGAGGCTGCAGGCAGCTTCGCAGCCCAGCACTCAACTGCTGCGCCACTGGGGAGGCCCAGGATTTTATTTTAATACACTGTTTAAAGTGAATTTCTCTCTCTCTTTTTCTTTTTTCTTTTTTTCTAAGAATATCCAGATGCCTTCAGGAATAGTGAGCCCAGTGCCTCACCTCTCAGCTTCCTCCTTCTTTTAGAATGGGTGCTTCAGTGGTGGAGTGGTGTGGTGACATACATCTGAGGAGGCATAAATCTGTGCTCCTAAATCATATACAGTGTGTAAGCCAATGTTACTTGAATAAAATAAATAAATATAAAATCAATAAAACCTACTACAACAAAAAGATGTTACCCAAATATTTTTCACTGACTTGTCTGTGATGCCTCAAATGTTTTTAAAATGTTGTCCTGCTTTTCTAGTCCTTTCAAATTACCAAATCCATCCCCTACCCTAGACCAAGTCCACTCAAATTGCAAATCCAACAGCTGAAAACTCTAGAGGATAATTCAGAATCTAAATTTAGTGGGATCTCATTACTATGCTTAGTCTTACACCAAGCAAAAATGAAATAAAATTTTAGCCTAATGTCAGAAGCTAATGTCAGGAAGAACTGACAAGGATGGACTTACAATTCTATTAGCTTGAGGTGCTGGCTGTTGACAATCAAGAAGCAAATTGAAAACATCCTGAATTCTTACCAAAGCACATAAAGTGGTATCTGGAAAGAAGTTTTGTGACTAAACTAGTAAGTTCCCTAAAAGCCAAGTGAAATGCTAAAGTACTGTAAGCAAATTGGGCATTAAAAATAGGAGAATCACTAAGTTTTACCATAGGCACTTAACTTCCAATTCAAAAACTACATTTCCAGTGTTCCTTTCAGTAGGGTAAAATCATGAAGCTTAGCCAAAAGTATGTGAATCAAAGTGATATGTAAAGAGTCTGAAACCTGCCTGTTAGGAAAAGTGGCAGGCCCTCTCTCGTGAAAAAAAAGAGTAGCTATTTGGAGTAGCTATTTTAGAGTACAAATGAAAGATGAAGGTGAAGGCTAAGCAAAATCTGAAATTTGGGTCCCTGACACCATCACTCACCACTATATTCATACTTTTCAATGAAAGAGAAATTCAGTTTATCCTGATTAAGCCATTGTTACATTTGGTTCTTTGTTTTAAGCTAAATCGTACACAACCCAAATTGCCCAAACTTCTCTGTTATGACCCTATATCAGCTGTTGATGGTGAACGTCAGACAGAAATACAGATAATAGAAATAAGGAACAGGACATGATTGGCAAACATCTTTTAGGATGACTACCCATTAAACCTACTTTGGAGTTTTCCATTATGTTGAAATGATGCTCTGAAGGCAGTATCCCTGTGGACTATCCCTGTTCCAGCTTATTTTCATTGCTAGTTTAATTATTTCCATTATAAGTATAAAGAAATTGGAATCCTGCTGTTAAGAGTTTTTCTTTCTTCCAGTCTATCTTACAACTTGTTTTAATTATACAGGTGTCTCTGTGTTTGCAGGTAGCTCTATAAATATGCTGCCTCTACTAGACAAAGGAAGGCAAACTGGAAAGCCCATAACCAAGTTATATTGTCATATTTTCCCAGCCCTAACAAAGTAAACTAAGTGGAAATTTTACTTTGTTAAATTGTCAACTACATAAATGTCCAATATTTGTCTTTGCCATTCTGACATAATTTGCTACACACAATTACCTTGAATGTTTCTTCATTTTATTATAAGTGGCAACATTTCATCTTTCTGTATGGCTGAATAACATTTCATTGTGTGGAAATACCATATCTTGATCCAGTCTTCACTGGGAACTTAAGTCATTTCCATGTCCTAACTATTGCAAGTAATGCTTCAATAAACATTGTTGTGTGTTGGAGGCAGCCACCCCACGTAGTGAGCAGAAGGGCCTTGACCCGAGTCCCTAAGGCATGTGAAAACACATGCATCTCGGAGGAAAACCTCTGAATGACAGGACTTGGTGTTGAGAGCCTGGAAAGTGACCTGCGTGAAGTCAGGCTTCTACATCTCCACAGTCTGAGAATAACAAAATGGAGAGACCCTGCGCAGTGAGCAGAAGAGCCTTGACCCGAGTCCCTAAGGCATGTGAAAACACATGCGTCTTGGAGGAAAACCTCTGGGTGACAGGACTTGGTGTTGAGAGCCTGGAAGTGACCTGCGTACATCTCCACAGTTTGAGAATAACAAAAATAATGAGCAAACTTCCCAGGCTCTGGCTAGGGGGCGATAAGATTATGTGCGTGAGACTAACCACCTGGTACCCTACTGTCTGAAGTAAATAGATAATAGTAAGAAAACAGACTAATCACTCATATGTGTTATCATTATATGGTATGCTTTGATGTTACACCTGCTGCAATTAAAATGATATATAATGAGCACCAAGAAAATAAAGATTTGCTGCGTGCTGGACATGACAGTCCCCCATGTCTGATTTCCCTCACCATCATGTCCCAGGTCTCAGACTCACTAGAAGTCCACAGTTGTGCATATAATTTTTTAAATTAATGGTTTCATGCTCTTTGGATAGATGCCCAAGAGTGGGATTCCTGGTTATACAGCATGCATTTTCAGATTTTTAAGGTAATCTATATAAAGTAAATCCAGATTCCTTTCCAAAATGGCTGCAGTGGTATACATTTCCACCAACAATGTAACAGGGTTCCGCTTTTTCCACGTCCTTTCCAGCACCTGTTGTGTGGGGTCTTTTTAATATGTGCCATTCTCACAGGTGTGAGATGATATCTCATTGTGGGTTTGGCTTGCATCTCCCTTATTAAAAGTGATGATGTACATTAGGGGGATGGAATGTTCTATAGATGACAGATGTAGATATTAAGCCTATTTGGTCTGGCTTACTTCTTTCATATTACTTACCACAATCTGCAATCATTTTGTTGCTCTTATTGTTTTCTCTCATTTGCATTCTAAATAGTGCTGACCCATAATAGTTGCTGAAAAAAATTAAGGTGAATAATTGAATTCATCCAATAAGCTCATAAAAATGACTAGGTCAAAAAAGCAGGAATTCACTTTAATAATTGTATGACTTTTTTTCCATCTCAAAGCTTTTCTTGAATAGTAATTTTTACCAGAATTTATCTGGAAAACAGGGAGGGAAAGTGCTAGGCACTAGCAGGATTGTTTTCCTTAGTCATATACTGTCCTGGAAATAACCAGCATTCAAGATCAGGTCTTCTGTCCTTACTACACTTGGACCTGTGGTGGGGTACAAATAACACTTTGTTTGAGCAGTTAGAATGTATTCAAATATCCCATCTTTCTATTTTACTTAGTTGCAGTCTGCATAATAAACACTTAACAGGTAAAATAAACAGCTAATTTTGTGTTGTAGCAAAGGGGCTAAAAGCCATATTCCAGGAGGTTTGAAAACTCCTGCTCTGCTCCATATCAGCTGTTCCTTTCAAAAACATAAAAATATTTTTTGATCCTTGGTTTGTCAGCAATAAAGTAGGGTTAATATAGTAACATGCATTTCTCAGGGTTGTTGGAAAGCAGATGAGCAAATCTATGTGAAAAGCACTTTGCAAACTTTCTGTACACTGTTCTGTATACTGTAAGTTCTTATAATTATTTCAATGTAAGCTTTTCCCCTTGCCTAAGCATAATTTGTATCCCTCATTTCTGCTTGGAATGCAAATGTTATGGCAAGCTAGATAAATGGAAATGTTTAATCATCACATAATGGGGCACATTAATGGGATAAGGATGGTTACCCTGGCATAATTATGAAGCCTTATGTCAGTTTGGTCCCAGTGCCAATCAGACCTTTTATATACAGCCTTGCATGTGGGTGCTTCCTAAATTTATGTTTTTATACCATTGAGTACTATTTTCACAAACAAAACAGACTCTGAGAAATTTGTTTCCTTCTGTAATACCTAATTTTTCATACTTTGTCTCTAAGAATATGAAAACTACCGGTTTTTCATTCTCAAAATATTTTCACATACTTAATAAATGAAACAGATCAGGTCATCAGCTGCACCCTCAACTCATATCTCAGCAGAAAACAGCCTTTGAATTAAGTTGTGTACTTTCCCTCTTACCTACATCTGTGACTCTAGCAGGAATATCTTTCAGGAAGACTCTCTGTCCATCTTTTTCTCTTGACTATAATGTAATAAAACTAGGATTAAAAACACAATATTTGATTAGTCTAGAACTGTGTAAATTGTAAAGAGATCCATATTTATGCAATTTATTATATAATTAAATGTTAGCTAAGCTATTAAATGTTAACTAAGCTAATAAAACTAGGATTAAAAACAATATTTGATTAGTCTAGAACTGTGTAAATTGTAAAGAGATCCATATTTATGCAACTTATTATATAATTAAATGTTAACTAAGCTATTGCAAATTTAATTTTGGGCCTCCCTGGTGGTGCAAGGGGCCAAGACACAACCTATGAAGCTGTCTGCAGCCACTGTAGCATGAGTTTGATCCCCCGGCGGCCAGGGAGCAAACCACATGGCGCAGTAGACCTCTCCTGCCTCGCTCGCTGCTCCCTTCAGCAGTGTACTTCAGTCAACCTGCCTGTTCTGTTCCCCACTCTGTCTCTGGTGAATCCTCTCACCCCCACACCTCTGGCCTGTATCCCAGCTCTTGTATGCATAAATAAATAAATCTTTTTTAAAAAATTACAAAAAAAATTTTTTAAAAGAAAAGATTTTAAAAAGTATAGACATTAAGAAACTAGAAAATATTAGCAATACGGTGAAGCAGACACATACTTTCCCATCCAAAAAATGAATTAGGTATTCCCAGAATGATATTAAAACTCATATAAGCAACATAGTTCAAACATGAAACCAATTCAAATTTGACATGATTCTGAGTAGTTAATAGAACATATGGCAGCAAGGTGTCAATGTTATCAATCTTGACTACACAAAACTAAAATTACAGCTTCCAGAAGCTAGGAAATGGAGGTAAAGGGTAGGCTAGACACAAAAACATCTTTATCTTACAACTTGGGGAGGCAACTTATTTGAATTTGCCAATGTACGTAAAAAAAAATTTAAGTATATAACTATATTAGGAGAAGGTGGGAAGAAAGATGGAAATTTTGAGTAAATGAACTAAGCCTCATGGTGCACAACAATATATAATTCAGAAGGTGATAAATTGAGAGTGAGCATCATATTTAAAGATCATATTTAAAGATACAGACTGTCGCAGTAACCACCTCAGAATTAGGCATATTAAAAATGCTAAAAACTCTGGAGAGATAGAGTGAGGGTAGACTAGATGAAAAAAATATTGCCTTTTCATATGGGCCCTCGCACTATTTAAGTTTAAAACACCTCTATCAATTGTTTGTATGAACTACATCTGTCAGTTGCCTAGAAGACACGGTCTCCTAAATGTCCCACAGCGCCTCACATATGAAAGCTCCATGTTTATCTCACCATCATCATCACCTCGCAAGCATTTACCTCTTACTATATGCTTTTTTATCATTCATTAACTCATTCACTTATTCAAAAAAACATTGTGTTCAATGCCGAAGGTGTATTGAGCAGATAGACATGACTCATTTGCTGACACATGGGTATTTTCATAGGGAAGACAGAGTTAGAGAGAGAGGAGAGGGAGAGAGAGAGAGAGAGAGAGAGAGAGAGAGAGAGAATAATTTCAGGTTATCATGGGAAAACAAACCAGGAACTGGGAGATACTATAACAAGGATCTACTTTTTTTAACTAGGTTGTAGAAGATCTCTCTGACATGGTATTTATAATCTAAGACCTAAAAATAATGACCGTTATAGGGCTTCCCTGGTGGCGCAGGGAGTTAAGTACCATGCTGTGAAGCTGTCCTCAGCCTCTGCAGCAGGAGTTTGATCCCAGGCCAGCCAGGGAGCTAACCACATGGCACGGCAGACCTCTCCTGTCTCACCCACTGCTCCCCTCAGCAATGTGTTTCAGTCATTCTGCCTGGTCTGCTCCCCACTCTGTCTCTGGTGAATTCTCTCACCCGCCATGTCTCTGGCATGTACCCCAGATCTCATATGCATAAATAAATAAATCTTTTTTAAAAATTATTTAAAAAATTAATAATAATGGCCATTATATGTGTAATGACCGTTATATCTGGAGCCATTCAGGATCCTTAGAATACCCTCCCTATGTTTGGGGATTTCCTATATCCTTAGGAAAGAAAGAAATGCACAGACCTACTGAAGAACAATATACAGTAGCATTCTGCAAAAATCCATTGGAAGGAAGGAAGGAAGGAAGAAAAAAGCTAATCATGAAAGACCACATACATATGCAATGTCCATAACAGGTAAATCTATAAAGAAATACAGTGCATCAGTGGTTGCCTCAGGCACTAGGAGAAGGTGGGGTAAAGGGTAGAAAGATAAGGAACTACCTGCTGATAGGTATAAGAATCCTCTATGTATTAATGAAGTGTTTTAAATTTAAATTGAGGTAATGGCTGCACAACTCTTTGAATGTACTGAAAATGTGACATTGGTAGAAACACGTCCCATAACACTTCATAGCCTTTTTTATGTGATTACATTAGCTTAGCACTATCAGGTGAGAGCTGTAAAGTATTTTCCTGGGAAAGGAAGAAAGTTAAGCATGTGATTAAATGTTTAGGATTAAGGTTCATGCTGTGCCTGTGTTAGGGACCAGAACCAATTAAAGTCACCTTTGTGCACATTAATAAATTGATTGTGATACACAGGATCCTCCAATCTTTGCCCAGGCAAAGATTCCCACTGGCTTCAACAAATGTGGTGCAGTGCACATAAACAGAAGTGGAAAGACTCAAGGAATACTTTGGGACTAGACTTGACAGGACCAATCATAAATCAGATAGGGAAGATGAGGCAAAAAATGTTGATATTTACACAACTATGAATCCCTACCACATCTTGGAAAAAGAATTTGATGAAGAGGAGGAGGAAAAATAAAAGAAAAGGATGAAGAAAAGGAAGAGGAGGAGGATAAGGGAGTTTGAAATGAAGAACTAAATTAGAGTTAAAATTATTTTGTTGACTTTTTGAGCCACTGTATGCTTCATGGCTCCCTCCCTAACCCCAGTGACAGAATGATGACTTGTCTCAATCAAATCAGTTATCAAATTCTTCTAAAGAAGGACTGGTTAGGTATGGGCACGTAAGATAACCTTGAGCAAAATACATACATGTGTGTGTGTATATATATACACATATACATATACATGTATATATACATATATGTATATATACACATACACAACACACACACACGGGAATATATTCTAGAAGAGTTCATGCTATTCATATAGGAGACAGAAAGCAAATACTTTACTGAGGAAACTATTCTTAACTTATCCAGATAAGATTGATTACTTTGTCTTTGTGTCCTCAGGTCCTATATTTATATGTCTACTATAGCTCATTTAGCACTATTTATATGTCTGGCTCTTTCTATTAAACTTTGAACCCCTCAAATGCATAGGTGATATATTATTTTTCTTGATTATTTTAAGCTTCTAGTACAGTGTCTAGCACATAGTAGCTCTTATTAAGTTTTTATAGGAGAATGCAGTAAAAAGCTTTAAAATTAAGATCCAATATTATGTGCATCTTTGATACCTGGTGAAATCAGGAGGAACTTAAAGGCCTAACCATGAGTTCCCCTTCCCACTCTGCTCCTGTGCATTTGGTCCCCCAGCTAAACAACCTTCCTTATCAAATGGACCAGGTGCAGTACCTGCTTATCCCTGGTGGCAGGCTTCAGTTCTCTGTAGTCTGTAGAATTATTCAAACAAGACAATGAGAGCTTCCCACTACAACCAAGAGCCACTGCACCCTCTCGGTACTACAAAACCTGACTACAAAACCAGTCCCTGGTTGTCTCACTTCATTCCTCAGTGCAAACCCCCTGAGACCTGACGCAGCATGTGGTGATCTTTACTATCAGGCTGTGAATATGTGTAAATCTACCTGTGTGGCAGTTGGTGTTGACTTTCATCTGAGCCTCACTCCCCCTGTGTTCTCTCACCCTCAAGAAGGCTGGTCCTGGGGGCCTCCCTGGTGGCCTAGGGATTAAGTCTCAGTGCTATCACTGCCAAGGCCTGAGTTCGATCCCCGACCAGGGAGCTAACATATACATGGTGCAGCAGACCTCTCCCGTCTCGCCTACTGCTCCTCTCAGCAGTGTATTTCAGTAAATCCGCCTGTTCTGCTCCCCACTCTGTCTCTGGTGAACCTTCTTACTCCCACCACCACACCTCTGGCCTACACCCCAGTTCTTCTACGCAAAAATTAAAAATAATAATAATAAAACAATAAGGCTGGTCCAGGCTTCTTTGTGACACAGCACTGATTCCCAGAGCTATCAATATCAACTGTTTGGAATTGGGTGTTCTGCCATCCCATCCTTATAACCCTAGAACGGAATTCCCTCACTCTCTAACAGCATGAACAGGAGGTGGTTAAAACATATGGATGCAAACATGGATGCAGGATGGATGTACAGGTGGGTGGATAAAAGAACTACTGAATTTCACCTGAATTGAAATTAATATGTTAGCTATTTCATTTCATCCTTAAGCCAGCCAGCAACAGTTATAGCAGTTCATCTCTGCCATTTCTACTTCAATGAAAGAAAGAAAAGCTTTTAAAGTTTGAAAGACAGTGTTTTTAAAATGATTTCTTAACAAAGACTGAAAAGTACAAGACTCCAATCTCTGTGAGAAACACATGACTGAAAACTAGAAAAACCTTAGTTGCTTTAATCTTCTACTCAGAGGAACAGCAAAGAGCCAAGGTTCATGCATCGGAAAATCTCACTCTGTAGCATATTGGTCAGAGCAAGTCACAAGGCCAGATCAGAATCTAAGAGTATTAAAATACACTCCACCTTCTAATGGGAGGAGCAGCTAAATCCCATTACAAATGGGTATTCCCACAGAGATGGGGAATTAACAAGGTCTTCTTTGTACACCATCTACTATGCTCTCCCCCACCTCTGAATGACACAGCCTTCTCAGGAAGAAGTGCGAGACTACCCTGTAGTTTCTAATACTTCACTATATGTTTCTTAAGGTTTGTGAAAAAAGGATAAGGTGGGTGAATCCGAAGAATATTCACATTACAATTGTGAATACTATGTGAGTAAGACGAATGAATGATAAGATGAACTACTAATGAAAGATGAAATGAGATGAGGCACAGTCTTATCCAGTGGGATTTTCAGGACATACCACATCTTATTTTCTCTGCTTTTCTCTTTATTTTTTAGTAGTGGTTTTAATTAATGAGTACAGAGAGACATACACAGAGGTCAATATTCAGGCAATAAGTGACCCCCAAATAGCACCAAAAACACAATCACAATTTATAAAAATTTTGTATTTCTTTACACAATCTTATTTTATGTTCTTTTCCACTAGCATAAGATCTTCCCTGCCTCTCTCACTACAGGCTGGGATATTAATTCACTCAAGAATTGTATCTTCTCTTGTTCCATCCTTTACAAGAATCCAAGACCATTTCCTATCTCTTGGTAGCCTGGGTCCCTCTAGTCTCTAATTGTCTCAAATTTCAATCAGATTATGAAACTAAAAACCATTGCTGCAGAATGTGTATATTTTATCAAATGACAATCTTCAATGAAATCTACCACAGAAAATAAGTTTTTTTAAAAAAATGCATTTGATTGATGCGTCTATTAGCCACTGCAATCCTTTTTTTTTTAAAGATTTATTTATTTATTTATTTGTTTGTTTATTTATTTATACAAGCACTGGGTACAGTCAGAAGCGCGGGAGGGTGAGAGAATTCACCAGAGCCAGAGCGGGGAGCAGAGCAGGCAGAAGGACCGAAATACACTGCTGAGGGGAGCAGCGGGCGGCAGAGGAGGTCTGCGCGCCATGCGGGACCCTCCTCTGGTGGCCGGGGAGCAGCCGGGGATCGAACCGGCGCTGCAGAGGCTGCGGGCAGCTTCGCAGCCCAGCGCTCAATCGCTGCGCCACCGGGGAGGCCCCTCACTGCAATCCTTTTAATCTTAAATTCATTTTGGAAAAAATCATACACCTATCTTCACCAAGTCAGTTAAATTTCAACTTAAGGGGCCTCCCTCTGTCGTCAGGGGTTAAGACGCAACCTATGAAGCTATCCGCAGCCTCTGCAGCACAAGTTTGATCCCTGTCCAGGGAGCTATCCACATGGTGCAGCAGACCTCTCCTGACTCACCCGCTGCTCCCCTCAGCAGTGTATTTCAGTCAATCTGCCTGTTCTGTTATCCACTCTGTCTCTGGTGAATCCTCTCAACCCCCACACCTCTAGCCTATACCCCAGTTCTTGTATGCATAAATAAATAAATCTTTAAAAAAAAAAAAAGAAAAAATTTCAACCTGATTCCTCATCAAAAATGAAAAATTGTTACACAGGAGGTCTTCTGCTGTACTGAAAATTAGAGGTATTTAATAACTCTTTTTCTGACTGAAATAGAGCTCGCCCATAGTGCTTTGGATATGGTGAGTTGGGAGATCAGCAACAGGCTCTAATAAAGACCACTTGCTGAGGAAAACACTAAGTGATTTGTACTTGTGGATAAAATACACATTACATGAACAGTTTCCCTTTGTTTTTAAAAAAATTCAGCTTCTTTATAAGCTTGAATATTTTTTCTTCTCTACACCTTTGGGTTTAACAATGCCACCTACAGATTAAGCAGTCTTAAAGATTTAGTGCATTTAAAGAATCAAAGGCAGAATAGTGAAGCTCACTGAATGCTGTCAGCATGGTTCCTTCATCAGAGTAAAGGGTTAAGCACCAAAGCCTAGCAAATATTAAAAGCAGTCATAGGCTTTAATGAAATCATTATATTTTAGAAAACTGAAGTCTTTACAAAAGTACCTATTCACCTTTAAATTATCATAATTTTCTACCTTGTGATTTTGTTCTTATTTTCTCATTTTGCAGTTAGTGACATTATTGGATTCTGCTTTCTCTCTGTTTTGATCTTCTGAACTTGCTTGCATATATTCAGAGTAGATGAAAACACATACTTAGTCAAAAATGCAGGTGATTAAGCTAGTAAGGGTGTTCTGACATAAGTTTTTCACAGAAGATGACCACAGTACAGAACAAACTTATCATTCAACTTCTACAGCACTGGAATCACCTCTTCTCTCCCATCCTAATTTATTAATAAACTCAGATATTAATAGCAACTAACATAATCAAACATCAACCTGTGCTAGTCATTGTGTTAATAAGCATTTTCATTTCTTGATTCACTTAATCCTTCCAGCAGCCCAATGAAGGGGAGAGCATTCAGGCACCGGTTTGGGGAAAGGATGCTTTCCTCTCACTTGAGTGCCGTTGCTGAATTTCCATATCAGCATGATTACAACAAATGCAGTAGACACATTTGAGTCTCCACCTTGCCCCAAAAGTGACTCACATTATGAAAATATGAGGATGAGAACAAACTGATTACAAAGGAAGCTTCCTTTTAAAAAAATAAGTTTAAAGTTGGCCAGAATTTTTTTTTTATGAAATAAAAACATATTCAGCAGATGAGCTGGGAATTCTGGGTATATATTAAAAAAAATTAAAACATATCCTCACATACACAAATGTTCACAGCAGCTTTATTTATTAACACCCCCAATTCTATCAACAGGTGAGTGAACAGGCTAATTGCTACATTCAAACTGTGAAGTATGAAAAGAAACAGACCTTGATACATGTAAACCACAGATAATTCCCAAAAACATGGTGAGGAAAAGAAAGTAAATATAAAAGAATACCTAGCATATGACCTATTTTATATGAAAGTCTAAAACTAATTTTACCTTTCATATGAAAGGTAAAACTAATCTATAGTTGCCTAAGACAAGAACTAAAGAGGACTGATTATTAGGAGACAAAAGGAAATGTTTTGCTTCTGGAAATATTCTATATCTTGATTAGGATACAACTGATTATACATGTGTTTGCAATTATTAAAATTCATACTGTACAATGCAAATGGATGCCTTTATTGTATGCAAATTAAAACTCAATAAATTGATTGAATATAAAAGACTGCCAAGAGAGTTCACTTAAATAACAATTTCATTTCTCTCAATACTTTTAACTTTCTCAGAGAGAAGAGAAACAAAGAAACAAAGTAGAAACAGCCAGAGTGAAGTAAAACTCAATATGATCTGAAATGGAGATAATTTCTGAATTATGTGTAATCCCATTGAATCCAAAAACTATTCGACATTATACCAATACTTTCATTATGTAGCACATTTCTACCTCAAAGAAATTAATTGAAGTCCTGCACCACTACTGTAAACTCACTGAAAAGAAAAGCAGTATTTTTCTCCTTTCAGAAAGTAAAAACACTGGTTTTGAAACCTGAACTTTCTGTCCTGAGTTGGATGGAAAGAGGTAGGGAGGTTGCGTTAACAGAGATTTTTATGTTTCTCATCGAGATATTATTGGCTATTTGTTCACCTGTTCCTAAACTGACCTTTCTTGCTCCAAGCTATAGGCCAAGAGTCACAAATTCAAATGCCTACGACCTGTAGCCAGGTAATGATGTAAAGGAGTGAAATCAACCTATGTGGATATGGATAAAGTGATGACCTAGGTAGCACATGCCACATTATATTCATTCATTCAACAAATATTTAATGAAGATCTGCTGTTTGCCAGGCACTACTCTAGGGAGTGAAAAAGAAACATGAACAGAACAAAGTCCCTATTTAAAAAGAAAAAGTAGTCAATGTTCTTGTGGACAGGAAGTTGACAATAAATAAATGGACAACTAAACAAATATGTAATATGCTATTTTCTACAGGTGAAGGGGACAGAAAATGAAAGAAGCAGAAATTTTCTATTTTCAGTAGGTCATCAGGGAAATTATCTCTGTATAAAGTGGTGTTTGTATAGAGACTTGAGGAAGGATAAGAGGGCAAGAGGGAGAATATCCTCAAATTGGAAACAAGAGATTCCTGAGCTGAAGCTTAACCAGCACAGCGAAGAAACTGCAATGTATCAGAGTAGCTGAAGTGGAATGAAGAAGGGAAGTGGGAGTGGGAGGTTATGGGGCAGGGAGAGAAGTGAAAGGCTGTTATTGTAGGATGTTTAAGTCTCCACTACAACCTCAGAACCTTTCTTCTTACTGTGAGAGAGAATAAAGGTGACTGGAAGATTAAAGCAGAAAAGTGGCATGATCCGAGTATTGCAGCCTGTGTAAAAAAATAAACTGTAGAGGAGTCTGGGAAGCTTATGTGGGGTTGTTGGCAGTGAATCAGGAGAAATCATGGCAGCTTAGGGAAAATGAAGTCTGTAGAACTGGTGAGAAGTAGTCAGAATCTGAATATATTTTGAAAGACTGAGCCAATCTGAATTATTGATGACTTGGAAATGAAGTGGGACAGAAAGAAGTTACAGAGGCTCATCCTAATGGGCACTTGGGGAAAGATTCATTGGGAGATATGCCTCACACAAATGATGACCATTTGAGACAAATTGATAAGATTGTTACCTCCTCATTTAACAACAACTTGTGTAAACTAAAGACTATGAGAATATAATTTTTGGGAGATGTTACCATAGGGTTCCCATCCTGAAATAATTTACCTTAAGAATCAACTGGGGGCCTCCCTGGTCGCGCAAGAGGTTAAGCACAGCTCTATGAAGCTATCCGCAGCCTCTGTAGCACGAGTTCCATCCCTGGCCAGCCAGGGAACAACCCAGATGGCACAGCAGACCTCTCCTGTTTCACCCGCTGCTCCCCTCAGCAGTGTATTTCAGTCAGTCTGCCTGTTCTGCTCCCCACTCTGTCTTTGGTGAATCCTCTCACCCCCTGCACCTCTGGCCTGTACCCCAGTTCTTGTATGCATAAATAAATAAATCTTAAAAAAAAAATCAACTGATCTGCCATCACAGGGAGTCAGCCCTGCTAACGCTGCTTCTTCCCAAATGGGAGAAAATATTCTCTACATCAATATACTCTCCGTTTTCATTCAAGGTTTTCTCAAGCATCTCAGCAGGAGGCCTGTTATTTTGAAGACAAATGCATCATGGTGAAGTATCTAGTGTCTCTGTTGACCAGAGCAGAACTACCTATAACAGAGCTGCTCAAAATGTGCCTCTTTTAAGAAATAATAACCAGAATTAACACAACTTCCTGGGCCTCCACAGTGGCACAAGGGGTAAAGCAACGCACTATGAAGCAATCTGCAGCCTCTGCAGCACGAGTTCAATCCCCGGTCGGCCAAGAAGCAACCCATATGGTGCAGCAGACCTCTCCTGTCTCGCCTGCTGCTCCCCTCAGCAGTGTGTTTCAGTCAGTCTGTCTGTTCTGTTCCCCACTCTGTCTCTGGTGAATCCTCTCACCCGCCCCCCCACATCTCTGGCCTGTACCCCAGCTCTTGTATGCATAAATAAATAAATCTTAAAAAAAAAAAAAGACAACTTCCTTTCCTACTTGTCTAAACAATTACAGGCAAGGGCCAGAGAGGAAGCCAAAGGAGGTCACCACAGAGAGCATCTAGCAAGGATCTGGGGCAAAATCCACATACAATAGTTCAACCCCAAAGAGACCGCTGACAGTAGACTATACATGGTGCCTCAGGATGGAACACCCAATAGGCAGAGTCAATTCCCTTGGATATAAGGACACCTTGGATGCTGAGAATTAGTTCAAATTACCATGCTCTTTTTGTGGTTCTTGGTTGTAAGCTATATGAGAATGTAGGGAAACTCAGATTGGGTAATGTGGTGCAAACTCAGAGTACATGATTGAATAAAAGAGCACCCCTGGATTTTGGGCCAAATGTGGACATATACTCAAGTTAAAGAACAAAGCAGGCATATGATACTCCATAACAAGAAGAGAAGTATGAGTCCCACAATAAAGAAACAGATAATCTTTGCAGGCTCATTCTTTCCACCTGACCTAAAAACCAAGCATATTCTCTCGTTGTCTCTAGAACTCAAACTGTCAATAAAGGGACTCCCTGGTGGCCTAGGGGTTAAGTCTCAGCACTACCACCATGACAGCCCACCGGGATGGCCTGAATTTGATCCCTGGCCAGGGAGCAAACCCACATGGCGCAGCAGACCTCTCTTGTCTTGCCCACTGCTCCCCTCAGCAATATATTTCAGTAGACATGCCTTTTCTGCTCCCCACTCTCTCTCTGGTGAATCCTCTCACCCACGCCTCTGGCCTACACTCCAGTTCTTCCACACAAAATAAATAAATAAAATCTTTACTTAAAAAAAAAAAAAGACCGTGTCAGTAAGTGCCTCCCTTCACTATGTATTGCCAAGGCCTACTGTTACAACCTTTCTCTTTCTCAAGCCCCTATTAAGGAGACAATCTCATGTCAGCATCAACATGAGATGGAATTCCCTCACCTCTGATTCCCCATCCCCATGCCTAATTCACAGACTAGGGAATAATATTGACTGGACAGAACAATTATCTGCTTCCAACCTAAAGGTGTTCGCACTTTGTTATACTGTAGTGAGGTTACTTCCTCACTAGAATCAAGGTTAATAACCATTCCCACAGCCATCATTTTCTGTTTAGTCAATCCAATGCCTATCACAAGCTGTCTAAGAAATTCTAGAGAAAAAAAATAAATCTTAGACTTTGGAGGTAACCAAACTATGCCTGAATTAGCGCTGAATGAACTGGGCCACAACTAGCTGCATCTATAACCCATACGTCCTCACCATGTCAGTCATTGAGAGGGATGCAATCTCTTGGTGTCCCAAGTTGCTATGCAGGCTATTCCCCTCCTCCTGGAGGCAATCTCCCAGTTTTGGTTTTTTGTTTTTGTTTTTGTATTTGTTTTATTCCTTGATTGCTTCAACCAGGAATACAGTCCTGCTTTTGGAAGGATGGCATGTAAATATTTAAATGATAATTTAACATTCCATATACCATGTCATTTAGTGATGTGTTCTCTGAATGTAACAAGGTAGATGGAAAATCCAGAAAATACTGTGTCTTTTTGCCACTCCTGATGTCTCTGGCCATGATGTGAGTCCTGTTAGGCACTGGTTATGATGCTGGGTTATCCATTTATGATTGGCTACAGACATGAGTGGTAGCAGATACCACTCATAAGTTGATACTTATTATGAACAAAGCATTTTATTTACTCAGCTAAAAAATAATTATCCAATAGATGCACTTATCAATCCTGTGTTGCACATTTTTCCCATATTGGTGTCATAAAGGATGGTTCCCTGGTAGAAATATAGGGCTATTGCCACAATGACTCAATTTTTAATCAAGTTTATTTTTTAAATTAATAGTTTAGTTTCATCAGTTGACTTGTGGGAGTTGTATTATTTATTTTTAAATCTAATTTAAGAATGGCAAAAAAAAAAAAAAAACTTTGTCACTAGATTTGGGGGGTGGGAGGAGAAATCCAGAAAAGATGCACTTTTTCTGAATGTAGCAGTAATACTAAACTAAATGATTATGATACCTTTACTCAGAAGTATGATCCTACATGCATTGAATTGAGTTCTGTACTTACGTCTTTATGTTTTGTATGTAAACACAGCTTAGGTATTGATGGCTTCACTAGATCACTAACCACTGCTTCTCTAAAAAAATACTGTGGTGGTAGCACAGCCCGGTCCTGTCAGTGGTTTCAAGCTCACATAAACATAAACTTTCAGCATCATTCTGATTGTAACATTGCACCCGTGCAATGGTTGCTAAGTGTATGTTAAATATTTCTCTTTTTATTTTTTAATTATCAGGTAATAACTACAAGCACCCTAATATAACATTGATTGATATTGTTGAGCTATTTCAAACAACAGCTTTTTAAAATTCAAACCAGACTAATTAAAAGAGCAGTCTAGTATGACAGACTTCATAAACCTGAAGTCTTTAGTATTCATAAATTCCAAAGAGACCATACACTCATTTCTAAGCACTGACTTTAAGGGAATCTCACTCACACTTAGACATACGTAATTTATTTAATGCTGCCCAACTGCATGGCAGACATTAAAACAAACAAAAATACAGTCCCAATTGCCTGACACAAGGGATACCTGAGCCAGAGCCACGAGCACACTTGCACAGGTGTCATTCCTTGACATTTTGGCCCCAGATTCACTATGGCTGATTTCCAGGCCCAAAACAACTAACACCCAGGCATCCTGCCAATGGCAGGAAATAGAAATTCTACCCATTACTCTAGCCAGAATATTCTTCCTTTTCCCATTCCCAGTTGACTATCAAAAGTTTTGGTTTGTAGTTGGCATTTGAGGGTATTTCCAAGTTTTCAATTATGTAGAGCATAGCTTCACTTAATGAAGCTATTTCAAGAAGTGGAGCAGATATTGAAAAATTCAGTCTGTCTTTTGTCTTTCAAAGAACCCTTCCTAATATCCTTTACCATTTTCCAAAAGGAAAAGAATATCTAGATACCTATGTGACCTTTGCAATATTTATCTCAGTTTCCTATTAGACACTAGTTAGATGAACTTAGACACTAGTTAGATGAACTTAGAACCAATGAACTGCTGACAGGGTTTTCACAACACAATCAATTTGATTTCTAGTAGACAATACAGTTGTCTTCATGACTAAGATGAAAGATTAAATAAGACTTTTGTCATTATTTAAAATTATTCTAGTGTCACAAAGAGTGGAACAGAAAAACAACCTCAAATTTTCATTAAATTTATTCTTTACGTAAAAGGCCAGTTTATTGTGGAACCAAGGACTTGTCAAAGTTTCTAGAATTCACATCTTGGGAATATTTACATGTAACTTATGAGTGTAACTATTGGTTAAATAGAACTAAAATAAAGAAAAAATATTACATTGCTGTTTTTCCTAATAGAAAAGTGTCATCTACAAATGTTTACTGAGAACCCAAGAAGATGACTAGCTTCTACACTGACAATGTAAAGTACGGTTATCCAAGAATGCCACAAATAAGTAGCTTCAATAAGGTATTCCTACATACCAGTGCATTAGGAAATGCTATTAATTTTGACATTTCCTCACGGGTCTGTCTGAAATCATTTTTTTTTTAATTCCTTTTTTCTTTATATATATCTTACTGCCACCTTGTGGATTAAATGTCTTTTTTTCTATTTTCTGTCCTTTAAAAATGTGCAGATATATGTGGCTATCATCATTTCGATGCAAATGTAAATTTCTGCTCCATAGTAACTTTTAGTGATACTACCCATATTCCCAATAATAACTATTTTAAATCAAATTACCATTTCATCTTTAAACTAAGCTATGAAACTTTAAGTGAACTATATTTCCAAAAACAGACATATTTATCTATGTTTCTAACAACTCTCTGTTAAATTCTGACATTACTCCACAAAATATCATAGGATGAGACAGAACATGACTCTGGGTTTATAAGTGCAAAGACAAGAATGGTTGAGGCTGTTATTCACATAACTTGGAGGAGAAAATGGCAATTTCAAGACTAAACGCTGAAAGATATGGATTCCCACTTGTAATAAATAAGATCCTTGACAAAACATGTCTAGAGGCAAACATGGCAAAGACATAGACACAAGAGTCACACAGTCTGAGGAACCTCCAGACAGCTCTCCGTAATGGTTGGACCAGCTTGCACTCACACCAGCAATGTAGGAGAGTTCTTTTTTCACCACATCCTCGCCAACATTTGTTTTTTTTGATATGTGCCATTCTTACTGGTGGTATCTCAATGTGGTTTTGATTTGCATTTCCTTGATTATAAGGGATGTTGAACATTTTTTCATATGCCTTTCAAAAATGGAGCTACCATATAACCCAGTAATTCCACTCCTAGAGATCTACCCAAAGGACACAAAAACATTGATTCAAAAGAATACCTGTACCCTTATGTTTATTGTGCACTATTTATAATAGGTGAAACCTGGAAACAACCCAAATGCCCAAAAAGAGATGACTGGATAAAGAAGATGTGGTATATTGCCCGAGTCCGCGGACTGGTCAACGAGGTTCTCGAGGGGAGAGCAGCGACCTGAAGAACAGGGGTACACCACGGAGGGAGACACGTACACTCTTGGTTCAGCTATCGCAGGTCTCTTTTACTTTCGGTTTCGGCGGGGCTTTATAGCTGGGGACCGGAAGCGGAAGAAGCAGGCCAATGGTGCCTAGCCAATGATTAAACACATAACCTTATTTGGTGCGCCGGAGGTCGTCATGCGCACTGGGCCGAAAGGAGCACAGCCAATCATGGAAGGGGGAAGTATCCTGATGCCACGAGGTAAGGCGCCAACAGTATATATACACAACAGAAAACTATTCAGCAATCAAAAAAGATAACTAATGCCATTCACAGTAACATGCATGGAGCTAGAAGGAATTATGTTCAGTGAAACAAGTCAGAAGGAAAAAGAAAAATATCGGATGGTTTCACTTATAGGAGGAATATAGGGGAATAATACATCAGGGGAAATAATAATAACAAAACAAAACAAAAACAAACAGACAATTATAAACCAGAGACATCCTGCAGGAGAGGGGAAGGGAGAGGGATCAGAGGAAGGGAGGGAGGGAGGAGCATAGGTGACTACGGCGATGGTGCACGGCTGAATGTTGTTTAAAAATGAACAAAGATGTAAAATATATATAAATAATTTTTTTAAAAGAGTCACACAGTAGAATTCTCTAGTAGCTAGTTTCTCCCCATCCCATGTAAACTCCAAACCAGAAACTTCTGCAGCATCTAAGAGCTTGCTAGAAATTCAGTGTCTCAGTTTCCACTCCAGAAATGTGAATCAGAAGAGGTGCATTTTAATAAGATTCTCAGGTGATTTGTATGCACACTAACTATACTTTAGATAGAAGCATCACTCTGTCTCTTTTGTTCATGACAAGATGTGGCAATAGATTGACTGAACCTATTACCTCTAAAGATCGAGCAGATGTGGCTAAAGGCTACTTTAGGATGTGGTCATTATAACCACCTTGGTCAGTTTTCAAATGCCCTACCCACTTATGCAGAGAATTGGCCATAGAGTATATACTCATGGTCATAAGTATAAAGAGCTCCCATAAAAGACTCATCTGAGATGGCACTCTGTTATGATAGCTAATTAACGCCTAAGGCAAGAGAATGGCATTTGATGATACTGGCTTTCAGTTTTTCTTTAGTTTTCTTTTTTTATGGGAGGAAAGAGCTTTTTAATTTATAAGGATCGATGTGAAAATGAAATGAAAATTTGCAACTACTTCCAGGCCCTGTCTACTTGTTGCAAAATAAAATTAGAATGTTTTTTTAAACTATGAGCTATTTCAAAAACATTTATTGCCCTGCTCCTCTTTCATATTAAGCATCATGCTAAATATTTTCAAAAGTATGGTGTGATAAATGGCAGCAGAGTTAGCACCTGTGTTCTAGTCATATGTCTGTCCTGAATAGCTTTATTAGTCAGTGTTCTCCAAAGAAACTCAACCTACCGGTAAATATCTATAAAGATAGATAGATAGGTAGGTAGGTAGGTAGATAGATAGATAGATAGATAGATAGATAGATAGATAGATAGATAGATATTATGATATGGAGTCAGATTACATGATTATAGAGGCTGTAATGTCCCACCCACATGGGGGAGAGCAATCTATTCAGTCTGCTGATTCAGTGGTAATCTTATCTGAAAACACCCTCACAGACACACCCAGAAATAATGTTTATCCAAATATCTGTGTACCCCTTGATCCGGTCAAACTGATTCATAAAATCAATAATCACATTAGCTTCTTCTGAACAAGTCATTTTGTGTATCTCTGGGACTACTAACCTTTGTAAAATTAAAAGTAGGAAATAGATGCTATTTGATAGACATAAAAACTCACTATAAAGCTCTATGTTTCTATGGTCATTAGCTTTGTTCCTGCCCAACATTAAATCAAGTCAACAGATTATATATCTCTCTATGCTTGAAAATCAAACTCAAAAAATAAGTAATATAGGCAATATGACAAAGCAAATGTAGGGCCTCCCCGGTGGCGCAGCGGTTGAGCGCTGGGTTGCGAAGCTGCCCGCGGCCTCTGCAGCGCGGGTTCGATCCCCAGCTGCTCCCCGGCCACTGGAGGAGGGTCCCACATGGTGCGCAGACCTCTCCTGCCGCCCGCTGCTCCCCTCAGCAGTGTACTTCGGTCCTTCTGCCTGCTCCGCTCCCCGCTCTGGCTCTGGTGAATTCTCTCGCACTTCTGACTGTACCCAGTGCTTGTATAAATAAATAAATAAATAAATCTTTAAAAAAAAGCAAATGTAGAGAATGAAAATATTATGAAGACTCAGATACCAGAAACAGCCCCTGCTTAACAGTTTCCACACTCCAAATAGAGAGCAGGACATAAACTTGGAAGAAAATGAAGAGTTGTTCAAAGTCTACTGGCACTTCCTAAGTATAAAGACCACTGACATGCAATATAAGATCGAATGAGCATGCATTAAATACTGCCACACATTACAAGTTTTGATCCACAACAGTTCTATATATCCAAAGTGCAATTAAAAAGCAAGATTTTGGATATCAATGTCAATATAAAAGCTTTTCAGTTTCAAGAGCAACACTTTAACTTCGATAATCTCTAAACTCAGACAATATCTAACCCTTCTCGGACTTTCTGAGAACTAAATGGCTTTAAAATTATCAAACTCCTAGTCAAGCTGCTGACTCTGAGGAAGGAAGAACTGCCTTATAGATCTACTTAGAAGATGGGGCCACGAAACAATCCTAATAAAGTTGTATTGAATGCATCCACTTCCACAAATAAAAATTGAAAACTTTTTAAATTTATTTCTTTATTTATTTTATATAACTCTTATATTGTTTTTCATTTTTGCACAATGTATGCATTTTCATTTTGGTTATATGCTCTATATAATTCCCACCCCCCCTTATTTTTGCCCTAATCCCTCCTTTCCTCCCCGCCCCCAATAGTGTATCTCTGGTTTATAGTTGCTTGTTGATTTTTTTCTTTATTATAATTAGTCTTTTTCCTGGTCCCTTATTTAGGTTTTCTAAATTCCTGCTATGAGTGAGACCATCTGGTATTTTTTCTTTTTCTTTCTGGCTTATTTCACTGAGCATGATCCCTTCCAGCTGCATCCATATTGCTGCCCCTGCACCCTTATATTTATAGCAGCAATATTTACAATAGCTAAGCTTTGGAAACAACCCAAATGCCCAAAAATGATGACTAGATCAAGATGTTGTGGTACATATACATGATGGAATATTACTCAGCAATCAAAAAATTGAAAACTTTTATATTAAGAATTGAATCAGGGCCTGGTGGCGCAAGGGGTTGGAGCACAACCTATGAAGCTGTCCATAGCCACTGCAGTATGAGTTCGTTCCCCAGCTATGGAGCTACCCACATGGTGCAGCAGTCCTCTCCTGACTAGCCCGCTACTCCCCTTAGCAGTGTTTTTCAGTTGATCTGCCTGTTCTGTTCCCCACTCTGTCTCTGGTGAATCCTCTCACCCTCCGCACCTCTGTCCTATACCCCAGTTCTTGTATGCAGAAATAAATAAATCTTTTAAAAAAATTGAATCAATTTCACTATTTACATGCATTTAGCCTATATTTATACATGCAAGCAAGTTTACTTGAATTAATATTTTAAGATAAGTTCTACAACAGTAAGAACTTTTCAAGTCTTCACAATATCAATAATTAGTTCAACTGAATTTTACTCCTTTAATTCTTTTTAACTAGCTGTTTGTCAGCAAGTGGACATAGTCAAAACTTTATTTTTTTTATTGCTTTGTTGTTTTTTTTTTATTTTTATATTCCCCATACGAATGCAATCCCCTTATTTTGATCCCAATCCCTCCTTTCCCCACCTCCCCCCATAGTGTGTCTCTGGTTCATAGTTGTTTGTTGATTTTGATTTTTTTCTTTGTTATAGTTATTCTTTTTCCTGGTCCCTTATTTAAGTATTCTAGATTCCTGCTATGAGTGAGACCATCCGGTATTTTTCTTTTTCTTTCTGGCTTATTTCGTTGAGCATGATCCTTTCTAGCTCCATCCATGTTGCTGCAAATTGCATGTGTTTATCTTTTTTGAATGCTGAGTAATATTCCATGGTGTATATGTACCACATCTTCTTGATCCAGTCATCTATTTTGGGGCATTTGAGTTGTTTCCAAAGCTTAGCTATTGTAAATAGTGCTGCTATAAACATAGGGGTACAGGTGCTCTTTGGAATTAATGTTTCTGTGTCCTTGGGGTAAATACCTAGGAGTGGAATTGCTGGGTCATATGGGAGCTCTATGTTTAGTAGGTTGAGGAATCTCCATACAGCTTTCCATAGTGATTGGACCAGTTTGCACTCCCACCAGAGTGCAGGAGAGTTCCTTTTTCTCCACAACCTTGCCAACATTTGTTGTTGCTAGTTTTTTTAATATGTGCCATTCTCACTGGTGTAAGATGGTATCTCATTGTAGTTTTGATTTGCATTTCCCTGATTTCAAGTGATGTTGAACATTTTTTTCATATACCTGTTGGCCATTTGCATTTCCTCTTTGGAGAAGTTTCTTTTTAGCTTTTCTAGACATAGGCAAAACTTTAAATTTTGCTTGATATTTTGCTGGCTGTATTTTGCTGAAGTTTTATATAAATGTTGGATTTGCCATCAAATCCAATATCAAATGATGTTTCTGTTATGTTGTCACTTTCAAGGTCTTTAAGGATATTATACAAGAAAAATCCCCTTTCTGATTCCATAGTTTAATATTTTATGGACTGATCATACATAAGTATGATCTTATGACCTAAAGATAAAACCCTAAGTCACTTGCTTTACAATTATAAATGTTATTTGCTATAAAATTCTCCTAACGTCATTTTGAATCCAGCTATTATAACATGATGACATCTGCAGTAATAAATTCCACAGACTGAATTAAATGCAGTCTTGGAAGAACTTCTGCTACTCTATAACTTTTACTTACTAAGGCTGATATAAGCAAGGCAAAGGATAATAGGGGCTCAAGTTTTCTCAAAGAGAAAATTGGACTAATTACTTTCCAGTGACTATAGCTTATAAATGTAGAAGACCATGAAAAAAGTATCTCTATATTTTATTGAGGACATTCATAATTTTAAAAAGGAAGGCTATCAATTCCTATTATATATTAATTACTTGCTTTTAAAATGCACAGTACAATATAACAAATGCACTTTTAGTGTGCATTTTTAACTTGATATATAATTTTTGTTGGACAATAGTTTAGGATATGCATATCTTGCAGCTTGCCCATATGCTTAAGCTTTACCTTGATAATACAAACATCATATGTGTAGTTCAAAAATTTTCTATTTCTTTCCTTTGATATAGACTTTTTCCAGTATTAGTTGTTAAATGTTTATATTACACCTAAAAAAGGGATCAAGGGTTTATACTTGACTCTTTCACCAAAACCAAAAAGAGAGGGCCTCCCCGGTGGCGCAGCGGTTGAGTGCTGTGTTGCAAAGCTGCCCACAGCCTCTGCAGCGCTGGTTCAATCCCGGGCCACCGGGCAAGGGTCCCACATGGCTCGCAGACCTCTCCTGCCACGCCCGCTGCTCCCCTCAGCAGTGTACTTCATCAGTCTGCCTGCTTTGCTCTCCCCTCTAGCTCTGGTGAATTCTCTCACCCTCCCGTGCTTCTGACTATACCCAGTGCTTGTATAAATAAATAAATAAATCTTTAAAAAAAAAGAGAGAGAGAGAGAGAGAGAGAAAATGGGGGGAAGTGGGAGAGGGTAGAGCAATTGAAAGAATAATTTATATCCAAATGCTTTCATTCTACTGAAAAATGAAATAATACAGGTCAGCCTGAGTTAATTTAATTTCCTATCTCAATTGATCAAATTCACCAAAAAATTTTTGACTTATGTTCTAATTGGTCTATGTAGACACAATTAAAAGTAGCTTTATTATAAATCCTGCTTTTCTTCCGCTCTTCCTTGATCCCCAATAGGAGAAATAAAAATATATTTCTGCTGACTTTCTCTTCATGTAACTTGAAACATTTCACAGTATCACCTCATTAATCCTCGCCATGTAGCCTTAGGTAAATAATGGGAAAATATCACGTTGTGCATTAATGGACATGTGTTAAAGTACAGAAAAGTTAATTAACTTGCCAGAACAGTCATACAAGCAGTCAGCCTGAACCACATCCAAAGTCTTCTGTCTCCTGCTGCCTCACATTCCACCTTCTCTGCTTGGCCTCACTGCCCCCGGCCTCCATCACAGAGAGTGTACCTCTTTTACACTTCTGAAACCTAAGCAATTTTGTGATTCAACTTTGAATTTCATTTTATATTGTGCTTTTTCTCTTAATATTGTACTGGCAAGTGTTTAGGCTGGAAGTGAATGTAACTTTGAGCTGTGAGTTTTTCCAATTCTAAGAAGAGTTTTGCAATAGTGCTCTCTCATTCATCATTGAATGGAAAAAGTGTTTCGTTTTCTTCTATGTTTAGTTTATATCAATGCAAAACATAATAGAATGCATCCATCAGTTTAGAATGTTTTTTATAATTCTGAAATTCTGTTATCCTGTGGCTGTTTCTTAAATAACTACTGCTTGCCTAGAATTATTGCATGCACTGAATTTTAGAATATAATGAAGAAAGAAAATATTTTAAACTCTTATTGTATAAGGTGAGGGAGTCAGAAGAGGCTAATGGGGAGTGCTGGGAGATTTGAATAAATGGCTATGAGTCTTTCAGATTATGAAAGAACTTAATAAAAAACATATCAGTTCTAATTTCATTGTTTGGTTTTTTTTAATTTTTATTTATTTTCACGTAGAAGAACTGGGGTGCTGGCCAGAGGTGCAAGAGGTGAGCGTATTGACCAGAGACAGAGTGGGGAGCAGAATAGGCAGATCAACTGAAATGCACTGCTGAGGGGAGCAGCGGGCAAGACAGGAGAGGTCTGCTGCACAGTAATAGTTTAGCTCCCAGACCTCCCTAATGGCACAGGGGTGAAAGACATAGTGTTATCAAGCTACCAGCAGCCACTGTGGCATGAGTTCGATCCCTAGCACGAATCTGATCCCCAGCATGAGTTTGATCCCTGGCAGGCCAGGGAGCAACCGACATGGCGCAGCAAACCTCTCCTTTCTCGCCCACTGTTCCCCTCAGCAGTACATTTCAGTTAATCTACCTGTTCTGCTCCCTACTCTCTCTGGCGAATCCTCTCACTACCACCCTCCCCTCACCTCTCTGGTCTATACCCCAGTTCTTGTATGCATAAAATAAATAAATTTTTTTAAAAAAAATAGTTTATCTCCCTGGCCAGGAACGAACTCAGGCGACAGCAGTGATAGCACTGAGACTTAACCCTTATGCCACCAGAGAGGCCCTCTAATTTCATTATTAACTGAGCAAAAACTTAACAAAATTGTTCCCTTCCTGCATGACATCTAACCCTCGGTTAACTTGCTACCACTAGTCCCTAGGTAACCTAGTAAGGGTAGAATGCTCACTGCATTGCCCCATAACTTAACATGGTAAAAATGACCCATGGACCAGAAGGAATTATAAATAAGCTATAAAGAAATTATATGGATGCCATACTTAGTGCTTTCCTGAATATGGTGACTTCTGTAACTGATATGTCCTTGCAAAAACCTTGGAAGCTATCCCTCTGGGGTTGTTATAAGATTAATTGCACCTGTAGGGGTATAAGACTCCTGACCTAGACAGTTCCCTTGCCCCTAAGAAATTGGACTGCTACAACTATCTCTCAAAAGCAAGACCTGGTGCTGCCCTGTGGTCTTCTTACTCTTTTTGAGTAGGTTAGCGTTAATGCAGCCCTTGATACTCAAGGTGAGTCTCCATGTTTAGTTGGGTCAAAAAACATTCAAGACCCTGTTGAGATAACCAATAAAAATCAACGATAGTTTCTCATGTAGGAGGATATGAAAGCACTTCAGAATGAGCTGGATGTGAAAAAAGTAGTGGTGGTAGGTCTCACAGTGGTTAATAAAGAAGAGTATTGAATGAAAAATTGGTTAAAGAGAAAAATTATTGGAGGCATGGAACAAAGTTAGGTGGCTCTTAAGACTAAGAGGGCCTACATTTGAGTGATGGTCACAAATCTAAGAGACAGCTTGAAGAAAACAATATCTTGATAAAAGATCAAATAAAAAGATAAAAACAGAAAGTAAGGTGAACTCCAACATCTCTAACCAGACAAGTGGGTACGATGGTAACTGATAGAAAAAAGACACATATGATGGGAAAATCACTTATAAGAAATGAACTGATTTTTTGTTTGTCTTTGTTTACTAAAATGGAAGAGACTTCAAGTATGGCTGCTGTACGGAAAGGACTACAGTTGGTGTTGACTACAGACATAGCAGTAAAGCCATGATGTAGATAGTCTTCAAGACACTAACCAAATAGAGACAAGAACCAAGCCTTACACATTTATTTGGGGGGAATATCCAAAATAAAGGGATGAAAAAAAAAAAGAGGCAGGAAAAAATAACAAACAAACATAGGATTTGAAAAAGAGTATTAACATACTTGGAAACTAAAGGAAGAAAAGACTGATGAATGGTCAAATTTATCAGAGAGGTCAAAGAAGATAAGCAGAGATTAAAGGGAATTTTTAAAAAGAAAAACCAATTCTCTAGAATATAAATAACATATCAAGGAGTTAAGAGGTAATGGAGGAGGAAAACTAAAACTGCACCCACAGATCACTCACCCCTCAGGTTATTTGGCATTAAAAAAAGAGAAAAAGATGAGGAGAGGCGCCAGGAAATGTCTAAATTCAGTTTAATACATGACAGATTCATGTTGAAGACTGATTCATAGAAGAGAATAAATTATTAATGAGATATTGAGCAATTAACAATCAGTTAAATAACCATGAAATGTTTGTTGAGGAATATTGTGAATCAAGATACTGAAGTATACATATACGTATATGACATTATTACCTCCCTAAGTAGCTAACAGTAGGATGGGAAGACAGGCTCTCTCTCTGTCTCATATGGGAAGGCAAAGCCAAGGCTGTGCATACCAAATGACACTGAAAGTGAGTTTATAAGGATAGGTAGAACAAGTAAAAGTGGGCTATGTAAGCAGGGAACATAGTGTGGGCAAAAAAAAAAAAACAAAAAACAAAAAAAAAAAAACCCAGAGGCATGGGAAAGTTGGTAATTTTGAAAACCAGCAATAGTTTTATATCCATGGCACATAGAACGGATATTAGGGAACTTAACTAAATAAACAGTTAAATCAAATGACAAAAGGCATTATTGGTCAAACTATAGAGCTTGATTTTGTTCTGAAATCAGCAGGGATTCATTGAAGGATATAGACTAAAGGAATAATGCAGTCTTTAAAAGACGCTGTAACGAATACTAGAGTGACAGTTTCCTATTGCTTCTTTTTTTTTTTTTTAAGTTCAAACATTTAATTTATTTTTTTTTTGGAGATTTTCTTGCATGGCATTTATTAAAAAGGCATTATTTGTTTAGCATAGATAACTTAAATATTTGTCATGCAGTTGCATAATTAATTTTTTTTTTATTTTTCTTTAACAAATTACCTCAAACTGGTTTAAACAACACAAATCTATTACCTTACAGTCCTGAAGGTCAGAAATCCAAACTGGATCTCCACAGATTAAAACTGAGGTGACGGTGACAGCAGAACTGCATTCTTTCCTGAAGGATTCAACAGAACATTTGGTTTTTCTTGCCTTTTCCCATTTCTAATGATCTCCCACATTCCTCAGCATGTGGCCCCTCCCATCTTCGAAGCCATCAACATCCTTTTGAGTCTTTCTCACGTCCTGTCACTTTAATATTTAAACTTCCATCTACCTCTTCCACATTTAATAACCCTTGTGATTACACTGGGCCCTCTCCAGAAGATGCAAAATCCTCTCCTCTGCCAAAATCCTTAATTTAATCCCCCATGCAAAGTCTCTCTGACTCATATAGTCATAGGTTCCAAGGATTAGGACATGGGCATCTTTGGGAGATCATTATTTGGTCAATCACACATGGCACTGTTTTACTTTTTGTTCCCTTTAATATCTGGCTTAACTGAAGACAACTGGATTCACATATCTGGGTCTGCATTCATTCTGCTACAATATCACACATCAAGCAACCACTAGAAAATACCAATGTACACTTGTAAAAGAATGGGAGTAAAAAAGATAAATAATGTCTAAGTATTATAATGAAAACAATTTTATCTCATTAACTGCTTAAAAGGGTCTTAGGAAACCAGGGATCCAAAGCCACACATTGAAAATTAACTGTACTATAACTACAAAGGCTAGCAGATTCTAAATATTATATAATTCAGCTGAGTACTGTACAAAATTGTTGTAATGAGGTAAAAGGACCTCATTAATATTTATTCCAAAGATTAACTCTTTCTACTTTAAATATAAAGTTAATATTATAGATAATTCACTTCTCATCATTTGCAGTTCATACCGAAAATAAATACATTTGTATGAAATCTATTACAGAAATTTTTCACTTGCACCAACCAGGAGACATGCCCCTCCTAAATCCTGAACGTATATTCTCAACTTCTTTCAAAACAATTTGTGGAGAAAGTGTTTGATAAATATACAATTTGAAAACTGGGTAAAATGAGTGCACCCTTGTGTAAGAAAACAACCGCAATCACAGCTATTCTCCAGGGTTTCCTTGAATTACTCAACCCTGAAAGTGAACTCAGAAAGTAAAGTTCCGTTGAAGGAGAGAACGTAAAAGAAGGCATGCCCTCTCATAATGGAATATTCATTTACCAATAATAATGGGAAAGTGGAGGGCTTTACATTTTTTGCAAATATAATTTAAAGTACTAACTAGCAAAAGAGAAAACAAAATTGAGAATTGTTCATGATCCCAATGACCCTTCTCTCCTAATATTTGAAATAAGCATAAGATTCCCAGGAGATTGTACATTAACCAAAATAATGTTTGGTTAATGCATTTGAAAATAATTTAAGTTATCTGGAAAATAATTATTGGAGGGTCTAATTAAAAATAGCACTTAGCCTTCATTTCCTCATACAAATTGCCCCCCCTCCCTGACTGTCTATTAGAAATACCAAAAAAAAAAAAAGTGAAAACCAACAGAAGTTAAAGCTAATAGTCAAATTATTGCCTGAAAACAGGAGAGCATTTCTATAACTATGCCTTACCAATATCACTGATGAAATCTGAGAAACACAATATATGATTCATGAATACTTTGCCAGCAAGGAACAAAAACAAAAGGTGGGAAAATAACTGAAAATAGTGAAGATCAGGTAAAGAGTACAACATTTAAAGGAAAAAAACCTATCTAAAAGTGATTAGCTAGGGCCTCCCTGGTGGCGCAGGGGTTAAGATGCAACCTATGCTGGGAAAACTGGACAACCACATGCAAAAAACTGAAATTAGACCACTACCTTTCACCGTGCACAAAAATCAACTCAAAAGGGATAAAAGAACTGGACATAAGACCTGAAACCATAAAATATTTAGAAGAAAATATACATAAAACACTACAAGACATACATCGCAATAACATCTTTAAAGACTCATCACCCAAAGCAAAGAAAGCCAAGGAAACGATAAACACCGGGGATTACATCAAACTGAAAAGCTTCTGCACAGCAAAAGAGACATTAACCAAAACCGAGAGACAACCCACTGACTGGGGAAAAAAATCTTTGCACTCCAGTCAGCTGATAAGGGGCTGATCACAAAGATATACAAAGAACCCCCACAAGTCAACAAAAACAAAATAAACAGTCCAGTCAAGAAATGGGCAGAAGATGGGCCTCCGCTGGTGGCGCAGCAGTTGAGTGCTGGGCTGCAAAGCTGCCCGCAGCCTCTGCAGCGCAGGCTCGATCCCCAGCCGCTGGTGTGTCATGGTCCCACATGACATGCAGACCTCTCCTGCCGCGCCCACTGCTCCCATCAGCAGTGTATTTCGTCAGTCTGCCTGAGGTTTAAACTGGGCCTCCCTGGTGGCACAGGGGATTAAGACTCAACCTATGAAGCTATCCGCAGCCACTGCAGCATAAGTTCGATCAGGGAGCTACCCACATGGTGCAGCAGACCTCTCCTGTCTCGCCCTCTGCTCCCCTCAACAATGTATTTCAGTCAATCTGCCTGTTCTGCTCCCCCCTCTGTCTCTGGTGAATCCTCTCACCCCCACATCTCTGGCCTATACCCCAGTTGTTCTACACAAAAATAAACAAATAATTTTAAAATAAATAAATAAATAAAAGTGATTCGCTTTAGAAATTAGAGGAAACATTTCAATACAATTCCATGCTTTCAAAAAATTAAAACTCACAACCTCTATAAAAATAATATATATAGGGCCTCCCCAGTGGCGCAGTGGTTGAGCGCTGGGTTGCGAGGCTGCCCACAGCCTCTGCAGCGCCGGTTCAATCCCCGGCCACCGGGCGAGGGTCCCACATGGCGTGCAGACCTCTCCTGCCACCCGCTGCTCCCCTCAGCCGTGTACTTCGTCTGTCTGCCTGTTCTCTCCGCTCTGGCTCCGGTGAATTCTCTCACCCTCCCGACTTCTGACTGTAGCCAGTGCTTGTATAAATAAATAAATAAATCTTTAAATATATATATATATAAATTCAAAGACAGTAACAAAATGAATGTAAAAATAAAGATGGCCAAAAAGAAACTAAAGGATTAAATGTAATTATAAGTTTTTAAAGATATATTAAGAAGGAATAAGATTGAAATAAGATATTTTAATTGTACTAAAAAGTGCAGAATTATTACTGAAGAAAATAAACTTGAAAAGTGAAAAAGTGTAAACTTGAAATGATCTCACAGAATGAAGAGGGAGATTAAGAAATAAATGAAAAGGAGAGAACAAAAAGGAAGGTAAAATGCAAATTAAAACAAATTTCTTGATTTTTTTCTGGAAAAGAAGTTAGAATTATTAGAATGATGTAATTTATCAAAGATGAGATTAATGAAAACGTTCATAAGAGGAGTCAAACCTGAGCATAAAAAGAAAATATACCATCAGGATACCTTTTCTGAGAAACTAAAAAAGGTTTAACAAACATGTGGGCATTAGATCAGAATAAATATTTCAAGAGAGAAAAGATAAGGAGATAAATGCTAGTGATGAACACATAAAGCCCTCACAGGAAAATAAAACTACTAGAAATTACACAAAAAAAACAATACAAAAACAAGTACCTGAGCACTGCAGAGTGAACCAAAGTAAACAGGTTCTAATAGGGAATACATTTTAAGGGAGGAGAGAAAGGGAAGCTGTGGGAAGTAAGTGCTCAGATTTTGTGCTGTTTAGACTCAAACTAGGTGCAGTTCACACACACACTGGATTCAGTAGGCAAGGACACTTAAGAGGGAAAATGCAGTCTTTCTTACGTAAGTATATATGTTTAGAAAATCAAATAATTTGTGGCTAGGTCTCACTGACCAAAATAAAGCTATCTCTGATCCAGAACACATTTCAAACTAAAATACATTAATACCTAATAATACATAAGCAATACAATGTTTGCCTCTCTTAACGGGAACACAGTTACAATATGAGCTATTCCTACCCGCTTCCAATAAAAAATAGGCTGACACTGCTTTTTCTTTCTTTACCCTTAGATAAACAGAACTTTAAGAAATCACCACAGAGCTATAATTTTTACAATTTTAGTTCCTACTTTTAACCAAATAGAGCATAATTATTCTTCAATTTAGTTTATGGTCAAAAGTATTACAACAAATGTCCAGTAACATACATGTTTTGAGATTCAAAGACTATGGTTAAAAAAACATCACCAAGAAAGCATCAAAGCAACCACTGTCTCCAGAGAGGTTTCTTCTAAGATTATATTTATCATAATGTTCCGAGTGTCTATAAAATTATGGACATTTTAAAGCTACACTTCCTCACTATCAAGCAAATAAAGGAAATGTTTAACCTACGAGGGATAATCACATTTCCTACGATGTTCTATCAGAGGTAAGGTAAGTCTGCAAAAATTTAATTACATCTTTTAAAAGTATTAGAGTAAAATCAGAGTACAAGTTTTATAAGCAGCATTTAAAGAAGTAAACCACTTTATAGTACAAGAGAGGTAATTAAAAATCCTTAAAGCTTTACATAAAACCATTTATTTCGCATTTACTGTGTCCCATTTCCTTGCATCATCACATATAAGCATTTATCACTAAGAGCAGTTTTAAGTCATTTTATGAACAATTTATCTGAAGTTTAAAGTGATATAATTATCTTTTAGGTGTATTTTGCAATAAAGTGAATGCTTTTTATTGTCTCCTAGGGATAAAAAGAAAACAATCACATTAGAACATTTTAACTGAATTTTTATAATGGAAGATTATGTACACCAAAAAGCTAATTTGATAAATCAAATCCAATTATGAAATTCTATACAAATATGACACCAAAGAGGAAAGTCATTCATGTTACCTCAGGTGTTTTGAAGAACAACCATTCGTTTCTTTCAGGAAAAACTACATCTTGAGTTGTTAAACATTTTCCCAAAAAATGCAGTTGCTCATTTGTCTGTACCTACATACACCCTGGTTTCCCTCTTCAGCAACTGAAATTATGTCACAGCAAAGACAAAAATTGTGATAGAGAATTATAAGGAAAATTTCAATGACACAGACTTTCCAACAAATACACAAAGATTTCTAAGCAAATCTAAAGACTATCCTGTCCCCAAAATGCATCCCCACAATATTCTCCGCTGTTACTGTTGGCACAGTAGTAGAGAAGGGCTCTAATTAACTTTTTATTGAGCATTAAGAACATTCTGGGGCCTCCCTGGTCATGCAAGGAGTTAAGACACAGCCTATGAAGCTGTCCACAGCCACTGCAGCACAAGTTTGATCCCCAGCCATGGAGGTGACCTACATGGTGCAGTAGACCTCTCCTGCCTCACCCACTGCTCCCCACTGCAGTGTATGCAGTTAGTCTGCCTATTCTGTTCCCTACTCTGTCTCTGGTGAATCCTCTCACCCCCTGTACCTCTGGCTGTACCCCAGTTCTTGTATGCACAAATAAATAAATAAATCTTTTTTTTAAATAAATAACTAAAATAAAAGAGGAGGGAAAGATTCTAAAATCTGGTTAATACACATGTTAGCACAACAGAACTCTCTGGGATGATTTTGAAAAGTAAAAAATCCTAAACCTCATCCCTGACTCAGAAATCAGAATTACATTTAAAAACACCTTTCAACTTGTTCTGATATGTAGCCAGGTCTGGGATCCAATTGTATACAAGATCACACCAACTCAAATCGAACTCTCACCAAACCCCTCAAGACATCAACTGACATTATTTACTCTTTTTTTTTGCCTACTTCATAGTTACTATACATTTTAATTTGTGTAAAAATATTCCTAGCTCCTCTACAGAGACTGCAACGTTAAAATTAAAATGTTTAAATTCATTCTAATTTCTTGGATAAACATTACTTCATAGGCAAATATCCAAATCAATAAAACCAAATTCAAAATGGAATCTTTATATCTCACTTGTACACATCTTTTAATTTGAAATATGACTTTATAATAATGTTTAGGATCAGGCATTTTGAATATGGTAGCATATTGTCACCCTCTTGGAAATCCCAAAAAGGAAAAAGGAAAAGAAGAATAGAATGAAAAATCTTCCTTTAGGTACACCTAATATACAGCTAAAAAGAACCTAAATAAACATAAATAAAATTCCCTTAAATCAGACCAGGATAATGAAACATTGCCATTGTTAAAAGACATGATGGTAAAAAACACAATAGTTCTAAATCCACACATCAAATAGCAGGTCATTCTCCAGAAAAGAAAAAGTGAGACCCAGAACAAGTAACATCAAATCATAGCATTGTAAAGCTATAAAAATTCAAAAATAAAGAGGGAACATACTGGGAATACAAGGAGGAAAAGATCAAGTGATTCACTCGGGCAAAAGAAAAGCAGTCTCAATTGATTTGAGCTGGGTTCAAATATCTCATAATAACATTCAACATTTAACAAAACAGTGGATCTATTATAAAAACTGTGACCCACAGTATGAAAAAGAAACTGTTTGTTTGAATATCAACATTCAGCCAACTTTTAACATGGAGAGAATCTCATTTCCCATTCCCACATTCCTTCTTTGTGGGAAGTTACAAGAGCAAAACAGCCCTCCTTAATCTCTCTGCCTCCTCGTTCTCTTCTAAGAAATGCCTTAGTTTAATGTTTAATGCAAAGTAATTGGGATCTTGACATCATGCCCCACCTCCTTGCTCTCTACTATTTCTCTTAATAATTGCCTGAGTATAGAGAATATAACTACTCAAATATTCTCATATATTAGTCTAGTATAGCATTTCTTTACATGGGTATTTTTGACATTTTGGCAAGGATAATTCTTATATTACAAGAATTTAAACTCTGCACCTACTAAATTCCAGAAGTACTTCCTCATTACTAGAACAATCAAAACTGCCTTCAAGTGCAACAAAGAGTGAAGAATTCCCCCATTCTCCCAAACCCCACCCCAGTTGTTGCCTTGAGTTAAAGAAAATATTTGAATGTGTTCATATTTAATTTCTATCAGTGTCATATTTTCAAGTTTTTTAAAACTTTTCTTTAGCACTTTTGCAAATCACACTGGGATGCCCTGCTAGACTGACCTAATGGGACCACGTAATTGTGTTGCCAGAAAAGAGTACTTAAAAAGAGGTTTAAACTGGGCCTCCCTAGTGGCGCAGGGGATTAAGACTCAACCTACGAAGCTATCCGCAGCCACTGCAGCATGAGTTCGATCCCCAGCCAGGGAGCTACCCACATGGTGCAGCAGACCTCTCCGGACTCGCCTGCTGCTCCCCTCAGCAGTGTGTTTCGTCAGTCTGCCTGTTCTGTTCCCCACTCTGTCTCTGGTGAATCCTCTCACTCTCCACAACTCTGAGCTGTACCCCAGTTCTTGTATGCATACATAAATGTTTAAAAAAAAAAAGAGAGAGGTTTAAACCTAGGCACATATTTCCTTTACTTCTATACTGAATCCCAAAGGGCAATAGAAACTTAATTTTGCTGATGGTTTCCCTAAGATTTTTGTTTCCTCTCTACTAAATACATGTTGTTTTTGTTTCTGGTTTCTAGACAGCCAATAAATGATTCTTCATTTGCGGCAACAATGATTGGGAATTTGGATTATAGCTTAACCATTGGTAAATTTGCTTTGTGGATGATGGTGATCTATTTTCTACTGGGTTAGAGATAAAAGAAAATCTGATTTGTTAGTCTTTTTTGTTTGCTTCTCTGTCTGTCTGTGAGCACAAATCAATTAAGAATTCACACCCACTGAGAAGAAGAAAAAATTTTGAGATCTGAATTAGGGAATTCCTGTTTTCACTCTACTTATGTTATCACCTGTGTCTGAAGTTGTACAATACAGGTTATGAACTACCCATAAGTCATATGTTTGAAAGTCTACATATCTCTAATTGAGAAATGATTTGACCTTTTGTTTTGTGACTATAAAATACTTTCCTACCTCCAAGAAGCATTAATAATTTAGCTTATTGGGCCTCCCTAGTGGTGCAAGGGGTTAAAACTCAACCTACAAAGCTGTCCACAGACACTGCAGCATGAGTTTGATCCCCGGCCAGGGACCCACATGGTGCAGCAGACCTCTCCTGATTCCCCCGCTGCTCTCCTCAGCAGTGTATTTCAGTCAATCTGCCTGTTCTGCTCCCCACTCTGTCTCTGGTGAATTCTCTCTCACACACACACACCCCACACACACCTCTGGCCTCTAGCCAGTTCTTGTATGCATAAATAAATAAATTTTTTAAAAAATAATTTAGCTTATTATGTCTAAAGGAACACCATTCTAGTTAATTTATAGCAGCAATATCTATCAACATGACAACCACCATCTTTACTATGCCCATAATTCACAGACCAATAAGGAAATTTAACTTCTAATAATTTAGATGTGCTGGACATTTAAGGGGGAAAAATTCTGCTAGCTCAGAAATATTTTGAAAATTCAAGATCATGTAATAAGTACAGTTTAATTAAATAGGTTTAATAATTTTTTTTTTAACAAATAAGCTACATATTTTCTCTGATTTATCAGTTAAGTATAAAAGTATACATTTCATTTTATATAAGATTTAGGTTTTTCCTCATGAATAAACTAGTCATTATGAACTTCCTAAAATTACTACCTTATTGAAAATTATGAAAAATATATTGTGTTAAACTAATTTATAAAATTCTAAAAAACGGGCCTCCCCCGTGGCGCAGCGGTTGAGCGCTGGGTTGCGAAGCTGCCCGCGGCCTCTGCGGCGCCAGTTCGATCCCCGGCTGCTTCCCAGCCACCGGAGGAGGGTCCCGCATGGCGCGCAGACCTCTCCTGCCGCCCGCTGCTCCCCTCAGCAGTGTACTTCGGTCCTTCTGCCTGTTCTGCTCCCCGCTCTGGCTCTGGTGAATTCTCTCACCCTCCCGCACTTCTGACTGTACCCAGTGCATGTATAAACAAAACAAACAAACAAACAAATAAAGAAGAAAGAAAGAAAACATGCCTCTATTTAAAAAAAATAAAATAAAATAAAATAAAATTCTAAAAAACTTTTTAGATGAACAGTAATTATGGTTTATAATGCATCAGCTTAAACGTAGTTTCTAATATCTTTAGGTAATTTATTAAACTAAGTTAATTAATAGATAATTCGTGGGTGCCTAAATAACTCCTCAGTAAGATAAAATACTGAAATATTTTAAATTTACATATTATTTTTTATATACTATATGGGACTTTCTTTCCCCCAAATTCACAATTACTTTACCTGAGGCTTCTTATTTTTTATGGCAATCTAGTTATATGCTTAGGTTCAATAAAAATCTCTCTTCCTTTTCCCAGGACATAAACAAATCAATATTGTATCTGGAGTATCATAACTAAGTACAAATCTAATTTAATCAGACATTACAAACCATTATTAAAGAACAAGTTTGACTTTATACATGGATGCAATGCCAGCAATCTTCCCAAGAAAACTGTCCTCAGAGAGGAAAAGGAAGGTCACTTATTGGTAGGCCAAGAATTTTAGCAAATTTTGGAGACCTCAAGAAGAAATTCATCCAAATTTATAGATATTATAAGTGAAGTCCAATGGAAAGAATTTCTTGAACTTGACTTTCTAACCTTGAAATAGAAAAACAAACGACAGGTTTTTTAAATTCCAATCCAATATTCCTTATGAAAACTTCAAAATCAAAGTTAATTGTGTGACCTTTGTAGTTTCATATTGTTGGCCAACTAGATTTGCAAAGTAGGCTCAGGGAGGCCCATGTGCACAAGTTATAATATTCCAGCACCCAGTAATAATCAAGCAAATCTACTGAGATCAGTGTTTAATGTGATCAAAGTTATATTTGGATACTATTGTGTGATCACAAGTGGGAGAGGATGAGACTGCCAGAAAAATTTCCACAGACTTGGGTATATAGCAAAAGAGATTACCGGCTGTGCTTCCAGTGGAATACTGGTCATTTGTCTAGTAGATTCTCCAGGAATGAGTCCATGGGGATCTGAACTTTTGACTATCTTTTATTGACTAAATTGTTTATAACAAATTCTTTAGGGAAAGAAGTTAACTTACATTAAGCATTTGTACTAATAATACAAGTGTTTCCAGTTGTAGCAATTCAAAGTATTTCATTTCCCAGAGATGCAAACAAATTTTGTCTGTCAAATGCTCTTGAATTTGTTTAAACATCTTACTGGTTCCTTCATTGTAGAAGATGTAATTTAAATCTTTGGGAGGAGTACATTTTATATTTTTATGAAAGTCATGATTCTGCCTTTTAGAAGATTATACCTCCATGAATGTAGAATTTATATAAAGGACAAGTGAGAAATATAGTTTAATAGAATCAAATTATGTGCTAGTAAACACAGTAATAGTGACTACTTAGTGACGGTCTAAAATGTACCTAGTTCCATTTTGATGCCAATACTTTATCTTCCCAATAACCCTGAATTATTACCAACCCATTTTTCAGATAAGGGAACATGTTCAAAAGTGTTCAGTGAGTTGCCCAATATCACAGAATTGGTAAATTAAAATCCAGGTTTCAAACCCAAGTTTGGCTAATTTCAAATCTGTTTCTGAATGTTCTTTTTTCCCCTATTATGGAATGGGAAACTTTTAAGATCCCACATGTTTTTAATTGCAGTACATTACCCAGATACAAGGCTTAATTCACTCAAGTGATTTCTTTTTCTTCATGTTTTCAATATATCAAAAAATAAACCTTTAATTTGAGAAGTCAAGAGATAAAAATAACACAACACAACACTAATTAAAGTAATTGAAGAAAATCAACTGAAGTAATTAATAAAGCATCCAGTTAAAACACTTAATTTAGACACCCCATTGTGAACGGGGCACATTTGAAATAAGAAGTAAATGTGAAGGGAGCCCACACTAAAAGAAATTAATGAGCCCTCTTAACATTGTAAGTGATAAATTGAAGCTCAAGTATAATAGAAATGCAAATTAAATGTAAAGAGTGTTATGAGAGGTCTGGTGGTACAAAGATAAGATAGACAAAAATGAAAGGTGAAAGAATCTGAAACCCAGAAATGCTTGACCATAGGTGGCTTGTAGACAATGGCTCCTGGCTGAGTCCTCATAAAGTGATATGGAAGATGAGGAAAACTAACCAAGACACTCAAATCCCATCCCCAAGCCCATGATATAACTGCCCAAGTCATAACTTCACTGTGCTGTTGACCTGAAACAAATAAGCAGTCATTTCACTAGCAAAATGGGTTGATTCAGAAATAACAACAAAAAGCACTTAGGAAGTGAGGTCTCTTGGTGAAACACATTAAGGAAGGAATGTCCCTATACAGATTTTAGAGGGGCTGTTGTAAACAGAGTCCATTGGAGGAAACCGGGATTTCCAGGGTAGCTTTTCATTTGCTGAGTTAAGGTATCTCATTGGCTAAACAAACTGTTGTTGGGTGAGGTGCCTCCTGCTTCCTCTCACTGGGACAGCAAAGCAGCATCCCACCCGGTCAACCCTGTCAAAGGAGGACAGCAGATCTCTTCTGACCGCATTCTGTATGTGCCTAGTGCACTTGCATGAGAACTCCTTTCTAGCCTCAATTAAGTGAGGTTTCTGCATATTAATCTTCAGTGTGCCTACATAATACACCAGGAATTATGATACACTATAGGTATCAGCTGCAGCTAAACACCAGAAAGTAAACACACATAGAAGAGGCATGGTAACCACATGCTTAAAATTTCTAGCTAGATAATCCTCTGCAAGCCTAAACTATCTAAATTGGGTAAGCCAATAAAGTAATACTTACCTTGGTTACCTTTTCACTGGGAACTTAGATATAGCTTCTATGCAACTTAACTTTTTTTGAAGCTGATCCAATTTCAGATGGAGTAAAGAAAGGGTTCCCCCATTAGCCTCACCCCTGAGGCATGTGATAGAGCTTGAAACTTCAAGTCAGAGATAACTAGTTTTAACTCTGGTTTCACTTACCAGCTCTGTGACCTTTGGCAAATTACTTACATAATCCAAACCCCAGTTAGGTAAAGCAAAAGAGCAGATAATACCTACCTCATTAGGTAGTGATGAGAACTAAATGTAATGACATATTACATACCTGGCATGTACCTGCCACAAGGAATTTGCTCAATAAATACTCTCATTCTTTTTTCTTCTTGCAAAGTGTAACTGGGAAATGGGTCAGGGTCTTTGCCTGATTTAAAATATTCTGTTCCAGGAAAAAGACTAATTAATACAAAGTAAAAATCAAAATCAATAAGCAACTGTAAACTAGAGACACACTACGGTGAGGGCGGGGACGGTGGGGGGAAGAGGAAGGATTAGGGTCAAAATAAGGGGGGGTACAATTGTATAAGGAATAAAACCAAAATGAAAATGCATACATGGTGCAAAAATGAAAAATTATGTAAGAATTATATAAAATAAAATAGTAAAAATAAATAAATTCCCAAAAAAATAATCCTTTCCAAATACAAGTTATAGACACTGGGTTTTTTTCCCAATACAATTAAATCACTGGAAACTTTAAAGTTCTATAGAATTGGGTGCACCTCCAACTTTTCCATATCACGGCACATTTAAAAGTAATGAAAAATAAATAAAAAAATAAAAGTAATGATATTCTGGGCCTCCCTGGTGGCACAAGGGGTTAAGCACAGCACTATGAAGCTATCTGTAGCCACTGTAGCATGAATTCGATCCCCGGCCAGCCAGGGAACAACCCACATGGCACAGCAGACCTCTCCTGACTTGCCCGCTGCTCCTCTCAGCAGTGCATTTCAGTCAGTCTGCCTGTTCTGCTCCCCACTCTGTCTCTGGTGAATCCTCTCACCCCCTGTACCTCTGGCCGGTACCCCAGTTCTTGTATGAAATAAATCTTATAAATAAATAAATAAATCTTATAAATAAATAAATAAATAATAAATAAATAAATAGATGAAAGTAATGATATTTAAATGGCACACTGGGGTAAACAGACAAGATTGATCACAGCCTGAAGCAACAAGCCTGCATTTCAACCCATGTGCTACCAGAATATGAGGTAAGTCCACATTTCAGCTCATTTGAAACCCATTTGGGGCACACAAGATAGTGACAGCTCACATATAAGAACTCTAAAGCAATTACCAAAGTATAGTCTGCAGTCCAGCAGGAGTCACTTGGGAATCTACTAGAAATGCAGTTTTTTCCCCACCCCACTCCTATTAAGTCAGAACTTCTGGAATTGGAATTCAGCAATCTGATTACAAAAAAACCCCGCAAGTAATTCTGATGTACACATAAATTTGTTGTTAAATAACATTTTCCATTCGACTGAAGGTGTTCTTTTTTTAATCCTGTTATTTTAGTGATACATGTGACCCTGAGTAGGATCCCCCTCTCTCATGACCTCTCCCCAAACATGCAAGGTAGGACTCAAGATAGAGTGTAGAGTTCTGTCTCACCACAGCCCAGATGTAGAATGTTCCCCCATGGACTGGAGGATTAGTACTTGCCAGGGAGAGATACAAGAGAAATTAAAGAGTCAAGGTGAAAAATATTTAATTCTTGAGAAATCTTTCCAAAGGGCCTTAGATACTTCGCTGCCCCCTAGAATCTATTTTCTTAAGTACGTTACTTAATCTTTTGTTAAGGCCATTGTTGCTGAATGAATGAAACTCCTTACACGGGTTGTAAGAGGGGAGCCCCTGGCCTTTCCTACTGTTACATTATGAAAATTAAAGTAAAATAGCCTAATGAAGAAAGGAGGATTTATTTCACATATAGATTCATATATCTGTCAAGGTGAACAGTTGAAACTGCATTGCATTAGGTGGCAAATGCAAAAAAGACTCGTTCTTCAGATTAAAGTGCCTCTTTATTATAAAGTAAGCATTTTTTTAAAAAAAGAACTTTTACAATTCAAATAGCATCTCTCTTATCGCCTTATGGCCACAAAATTGAGACTTGTCCTTTTGTTGTGCATAATTTTCAAGTGAAAGAGTCACAGTAGGGGTGAGAATAGCACAGTTCCAAAAGATCTTAAAAGAGAAGATTGATTCATCTTTTGACATTTCAGTTTCTTGTGTATTTATTAAAAATTATACCATTTTAGTAGAATAGGTTTTAACAAATGTCAAACTCAAGTATTTCACATTAAAAAAAACCAATTCCACACATCAGCTGGTTCCTTATTCACACCTCCAGCCCTGGTACATCCTGAGGAGTGTGCTCTGAGGAGGCACAGGACTCCACTGAACTTTTGTCCAAGAGGATTTCATGCCCCCAGCACTTTGGTTAAAGATTTCTGGTTATACTGCTTTATATTTTGTGTGTTCTTCCCTTCCCATAAAAGAATGTGATTCATTTCTATTTTTAACTTGGCTATTATATACTTATATTTATAGAGTATTCATTTCTGAAAACTGTCTCCTAAATTTTATAAAATTCTCTGACAATAGTCTTTAGATCAGCCACAATCAATCCACAATTTTCTAAACTTTTTGCAAGGTGTCTTAATTTGTAAAAGGTTTTATTTAATCTAAATTGTGAAATTGGGGCCTCCCTGGTGGTGCAAGAGGTTAAGCACCGCACTATGAAGCAATCCACAACCAAAAATAAATAAATAAATAAGAAATTGAAATTTTATGGTGTTTATATCTCTGTCATTTTGTTACAGGGCAATCCCAAAGGGATATAGGATGGCCTGGGTATGAGTCCTCACCCATGTGCTTAAAAAACTCAGAACAGGCAGGTACACATAGAAAAGTTAATAAAAGGTTTATTTACAAGGGAAATGAAAAGGGGGGAGCACAGAGAGACAAAGAGAGATACAGAGATTAGTTGTTTAATACGTCCTACCAGTAACGCTGCCTTAGCTGGGGCCCCAGGTTAGAACTGAAGGGAGACAAACCAAGTTCCCTCCAGCCCATAAGTTCCCCCTTTTCTATCAAGCATGGCTGTTAACTCCATCCTTCATTCCCAGCAGTCCCCTTCCAAGGTTATGGCAGATGCAAGGCATGATGGGAGTTGTAATCCTAGGCACCTGGGATCTCTTTGGCATAGAGGTAGGGGTGGAGCTCATTCAGGGCATACTGTTCCCCAGAAATTTATGTGCAAAATAATGTCATTATTATTGTACCTCAAAAGGTATAATAGCTGCCTCCTCTACCAAACAAATTATTTAAAAACTCTAGTTAAGATTCTGCAATACAATTCTTGTATTTTTTACTTTATCAGAATAAATATACAGTATGGTAGCCTTCCCTTTGCCGCAGACCTGCACAGCAGTGAACGATGAGGCCATCTCAGGGTTGAGAGATTGCGCAGGGTGGTCAGGGATTCGGTTAAAGAAATGACAAACAGACACACTTCAAGAGTGAAAATCTGAGTGTAATTTAATTTGAGTTGGTGACCAGTATATATATATATATGTTTTCTAAAAGCATAGGAATGGCGAACATCAGTGAAGAAATCAGCTTGCTTATAGGTTTAGCTTATCATTGACAGAGCAGTGATTTACATATGGACTCAGGTGCATTCCTAAGTAGTTAGGCTATTAATTTTTCTTTTTGTTTATATGATTACTTTTTGTTTTAACTACTCACTACCACTAAATTACTATTAATTAACACGGGTGAATTTTACTTTTCACAATGTAATATTTTTATCATTAAGATTAATGCTAACAAGGCTAAGCATACAACAGAGAAATTAAGCTAACAGTTCTATTAATACACAGAGTTTAGTAAAGTTTCATTTGAATTAGCCTAGTTATTAGATTTCGTATGTTCTTTTTTAATCAGCAAACCAATGACCTTTTAGACAGAGAAAGAGAAAAGATTTTAGAGAGAGAGAAAAGATTTTAGAGAGACAGTTGTATTAGAATAAAGTTTGTGGGCCTTGAGAAGGTGAGATAAGTTTCCGAGCGGACAGCATTCCTGTAGTGGCTCCTGGTGGTCGTTATCTTTCAACAGGCTTCCGTCTTATCTATGTCTTCAGGGGATTTTGCTGTTCTCCCCCTGCGTGCTGGTTCCTTGCCCAGCCAGACCTAGGGATTCCTAGAGGTCACTGCAGGGGGAGGTGCAGCATCCCTTGATGATTTTATTGAGAAGTTCTTATTTACATAACAGAAGGCAATGAGTGTAGTGGTTTTGAAACCAGATTCCTGAGTTCTAGTTCTAGCTCCACCTCTTATGCAAGTTCACTTAGAAAGAGAAAAATGCTCATTTTCTTGTACACAGAATATAACAAGCCTGAAAGCAATTAAAAAATTGTTTTAGGGGCCTCCCTGGTGGCGCAAGGGGTTAAGCACTGCACTATGAAGCAGTCCGCAGCCTCTACAGCACGAGTTCAACCCCCGCCAGGACAGACAGAAACCCATGTGGCACAGCAAACCTCTCCTGACTTGCCCGCTGCTCCCCTCAGCAGTGTATTTCAGTCAGTCTGCCTGTTCTGTTCCCCACTCTCTTTAGTGAGTCCTCTCACCTCGTGCATCTCTGGCCTATACCCCAAGTCTTGTATGCATAACTAAATAAACCTTTAAAAAAAAAATTGGTTTAGGGTGTTTGTCAGATATATAAGTCACTGACTTACAGATATATCAGTCAATGACTTACAGTCATTCAGCTGATCCAGTTGACAAAAACCTAATTTTTTTCTTCACCGCTGCATTCTAGGTTAAAATTGAAAATAGATACTATAAAAACACTCTTCCCCAATAAGAAAGAATTATTTTAAAGTCAAGCCTATAACTCAAGACTTGTAAACGTCTATACAAGGTTAGTCACGTTACATTGCTAGAAGGATGGTCATATACGAGCTAAGATGCTGTAATTTCAACAGTTGAAAATTCTTTTCCTCAGTGTTTTTAGAATCAAATTCTTAAAGAAGTAAACTAAAGATTTCATTTTAAAATAAACAGAAAACTGTAAACACAGAAATTTTTTAATTAGAATTTAACTATATGTTTTTTGAAAGAGAAAAATTAAGAATAAGGGAGGGAAGAAGAAAAGACTTAGATGTCATTGATTAAAAGGAATCTAGTATTAGAATTAGATATTTGAAAGAAACTAAATAAATGTTTACAAAACTCCTAAAACAACATGGAAAATGCATATTGAAAGAGTAACTAGCATAATTAGTAAAGGCTCCAAAAAGTCCCAAAATTAGAAATTTGTCCAGACTGCTTTAGCCTAAGATTTCCCAAACTTCACTAATCATGGAATCTTTTTTCCCTAGATCACCTCTAAATACTTTCCTGAGCTAGATTTCTAAAGAAAATAATCCAGAAATTGCTATTCTAGGCTAATCCTTGAATGTATCTGAAAGTCTAGAGTCAAATCTTCAAATATTTGAATTCCCAGAGAACTATAGCTCTTGGGGTCCCCTTATCTACCTTCATGTTTGTAGGGGCAGGACTGGGTACTGAGCAGGTTTTCTGATCCAGCAGACCCGGGTAAGGAGGAGTCCTTGAGCCCTCAGTGGTTTTTCAGGCTTTTATTGGGATTTACCAGGCACATGGCAGGCAGGGGTGCCGGGGTACTGGGGTGCCGGGAGGCTGGTAGGCCTCCCAGCCCCCAGCAAGCCTTCATTCTATCTGATCTCCGGCCTTCTCTCGCGTTCTTTCTCTCCTCTCATGGTTCTGCTTCTGCTTCTCTGTTTCTGCTGGCATCCCCGTGACTGGGCTTAAAAGCCCAGTCTTAGCCCAGGTGAATCCCATCTACCTATGCCCACACCCTATTCCAGGTGCCCGCCATCAGGCATGCATTTGGGACTTCCGGGTTCCGTCATCTATCCTAATGGCGGGAGGACAGAAAAGCCTGATACTTTTTACCTACCCTACAATGTTGTAGCCCAAACAGACTCATTGACTAAGTTAGATATTTACATAATTTTGTTTATATAATCTCTGTTCTATTAGTTAAAATCTTAATAATCCTTTCAGCCCAACTAAAATATCTTACCTAATTCTGCAGGATAAAATTAATTTCATTCTTTAGGATTCCATAATACTGTGGAGTTCTAACTTTATTATAGTTTACTCAATTCCTGAAATTTACTTTTCAAAATTAGATCATAAACATATATATTAAATTAAATAATGTGGTTCTCATATTATACTACCATGTATCATAATCACTTATAATTTGCCCCCAAAACTAAATTTAAACTCTTCTTGAATCTTCAAATATTCTGTTAAATTCTACAGGATGCATTACACAGAGTAGACAATCAAATATATTTCCCATTTAAATTAAATGATGAACCAGAATTGAGACATGATTTGAAACTACTTTAGGAAAGAGGAAATTGATTTCATTTCCAACATTCCCTGCATCCCTCATCCAGACCCACACTTACTAGACTAAAGTTCTTAAGACAAGAAAATAAAACAAGATACTTTACCCTCAGACATTAAAATATGGAGAAAACCCCATCTGTCGTTTAATGAGCTCTGAGAACTAGGTCATGTGCATCTTATTACCACATAATTTGGGCATTTCAATACCACCAGAGTGAAGATTGCAGTGCTGCTAACAAATGCATTCAAATAAGTGTATAAAGTCAGTGTGCATAATTCAAATCCAAAATACATTAAGAGCAGGTTTTATTGGCTTGTATCATCAGGAGAATTTCCTCTCCACTTAGTTTACTTGCATTCGTACAGCTATAGAGAAATGAATCTACAGATAATGTTTTACTTTAAATTGAGCCATAGAGGGAATCCTGTGTTTCTCATTTATTTCCTTTATTGTCTTAATTTCCCTTTCATAAGAAAAATATTTCCCAATAAACTGGAGTTAAAACTCTAGTGAGATGAGATCTAACCAAAAATCTTGTTAAACTCCATAAACTTCCGATGGACACATAAATTCCAGAAACTGACGAGTTCTCCTAACTTCTTGAAGAATTTTCAGCTTTTAACTCCCTTCCGCTGTTGGCCACACACTTCATTCTCAACAAGTTCTCTAGTTATGGATATTCTCTAATTTCCCTCTGTAGCTCCTAAAATTGCATTCTTTCTTGCTTTAGTATATCAGATTTATACAGAATTAAGCTCTAATGTACATTTTCCACCCTACACTTCCAGTTCTTGTTACTGAACCCAACCTTTCCGGTTCCTGTTATTAAGCCAGCCCGGCCCTTGTTTTAAACTGCCCTTCCAGTTTTTGTTACCAAGCCTTAATGTACTATCTTTTAGGTACAAATTCCATAGCATTATACAAAGAATAACACAAACCTCGAATTTCCTCATCTGCTAGATTTTATTCCTACTTCCTTAAGACTGTATATTGGGTTCACTAGAAATTAATTCATTAAAAATGAAGGGAAGTGAACACCCATATTGCCATCCTTGGCACTCAGAGAAAAAAAATTAAACTATATTTTTATATATATTGCTAATGATGGTTAACTTTATTAAACACTGTTCTAAGTTCTTTATGTAAATTAATTCATTTAGTCATCACAACAGTCTTATATGGCAGATACTATTACTATCCCTATTTTATAGATGAGGAAATTGAAGCTGATACGGTTAACTGATTGCCCCAGATTAAATACTGGTGGGTGACAGACAGGTATGTGAACCCATGTAATTTGGCTTCAAAACTCTTGTTTTTAATTACTAGATTACACTATCTCTTTAGAAGGCATGAGCAAGAAAGTAAATCATCTAAAATCCCAGCACTGAGAGATGATACAATCAATATTTTGTTAGGCTTTCTTTCAAGCACGACTGTCACTATATTTTCACTTCCACAAAGGCTTCTTTACTCACCTTGACTCCCTCTTCATATGGCACTTCAGCCTCAAGGGCCTTGGGTTTGTCAGACTTTTTCATGGTGGCACAGGGCTCCACGAGGAAGTTTTCAAAAGGAAAAAGTGGAAGCTGCACTCTCTTTGGGTCTGACCCTGGAAAACAGTGAATTGGCCAGAGCATTAATAGAGCTTGCCCTGATGCAGATCAAAGGAGAGTGGTAATAGATGTCTATCCCTTAATAGCAGGAGTGTCAAAAAAATTCTTAGCCATCTTTTTTTTCCTGACATACCCCAATTAATATATTTTAAGCATCCTTTCAAATATGTTTTCAGATACATAGCATATAGACATATAATTTTAAATAATGGAATAATGTGACAGATGCTATTTTTGTGAACTCCTTTCTTTACATTCATTTTCATTTTATTGTTTTTTCCGTCCACTCCACTCCTCCTCCCAAACACATGTCTCCTTTTCTCAGTTAGGTAACCGATGTTAGCACACTATCCAATAAACTGCATTAACCTGCATTAAAATCCTTTCTTGCAGTCATAAAAGTTTTACACATACACATGCACACATGCATGTACAACTTTATTCAGTCATTTAACCACTGACAAAGACCCTCTGCATCTTTAATGTATTAAATATGAGCATTTATTAAGTATATCAAATCATAACTACATTTTAATGCTCAAAGTTATTAAATCATTTGCACTTCATCTGTTTTATTCATTCATCGTTTCATCTGTTTTAATTTTCCTTGAAAGTCTCTCTTTACCAAAAAATAGAAAAAGTTGTTTTTCTTTCATGAAAAACAATAGTTTGCCAATAGCAGGAAGAAGTTGAAGGGGTCTCATGTTTTCTACATTATAGTTCTGCAGCCTATGTGGCAAGGTCTGTGCAGGGTCTCACACCATCATAGATTTCCACTGCAGGAAATATTTGAGATTATTTCATTGAATCCTTTTATTTTATGAATAAAACCCTGCAGAAGTGTCGAGTAGCCCTCCCCAGTAGCCCCAGTCCCAAGGACTCTGGATGGACTGCTCCAGATAGCCCTTCATAAGCCACTCAATCATTAGAGTGAACTTCCTGAAAGCCTGTATCTCTGACCCCACTGAGCCACTAGTAACACCTCCAGCGAGGCATAGTCCAACTGTATGAAACAGTCGAGTTTCACTGCCCTCTAGATTTTATATCTGGGATTTTTCTGACCACGTGGAAGGATTTTTCTGACCACCTGAAATTTCTCTTAAGGGACTCTGCCAAGTGCAGCTCTTCTGGTGCTGAATCTTCAGCCTCGGTGAGGTGGCTGGGCAGGTGGAGAGATTGGATCCAGGTGCTTTGTGGCCTCTCCTTGTTCTGAGTACTCTTGCATCTGGCAGTTGGGATGCCAACCTTGGAAAAGACCCTCTCCTTTTTTTTGGAGGGGAGAGCGGGGAAGGCCCTCTCCTTGACCAAACTTTATATAGGCTCCTCTAAGCCCTCTTTACAACTAGGTTTCAAGTTTGGACTTCAGAGTCTGCCCTGTCAGACCTGTATCACCCAGTTTTAGCAAGAATACTACAGTCATTTTAGATCAATTCCAGACCCTTAATATGTGATGCCTGTAATATATGATCAATTCATCATGCTCTACCCTTGGTATCTGAACACCCTGGCCTGACTTCAGCAAGAATCTTTCAAGTAAGTTTAGCCAGAATCCCACAATATCCCTAATGTTTCCTCTTATTAATTTTCCATCCACTGAGCCCCCAACCTGCTTCTTAGCTATAAATTCACCCTTGTTCATGTTGCATTTGGAACTGAGCCCAGGTCTACATAAAGTTTATTTTCTACTATGGCAATATTTCCTGAAGAAAAATCTGTTTTTACTGCTTTAACTACTGTCCAGCTCTGATTTTTCTTTAATGCAATATGTTGGAAATCCCTTCAAGGTGCATAGAAAGTACTTAATATTCTTTTTACTGATGTATATCTGTACTATTAATATATCTAAATATGTTCAACCATTCCCTCTAAAGATGGAATGAGATATCCAACAAAATTATGAAAAGGACACTGTTAATGGGAAGAAATCTGGTGGATTAAATGTATGCAATTACTCTTGCTCACTCCTAAACACTTACTAAAATGAATTCAACAGGGATTTTTTTTTTTTTTGGAAAACCTTTTTTTTTAACTAGCAAAAGATTTGTAGAGAAACTCACAATGACAGGGAGAACACAATAGTACACAACAGCAACAAAAGTTTAAAAGCCAGGAAGGAGATCGATATTTTGTAAATCACGTGAAAGATGTGAAAAAACAAAACCCTACTGAGAGTTGAGAAAAGCCAAGAACAAGCCAATTTACACTACAAAATCCCCAATCAGAGAACTGGTGATAACACATGTCTGGAAGAGTTGAATGGAGACTAAAGTGATGTGAATTGATGAAAATCTGTTGAAGAAACAATGGAGGTGATGTCATCAAGATGGCAAGATAATAGCTAACTGTATTGTGTTAATCATTTTTGCAATCTATACATGTATTAAATCATGTTGTATACCTTAAACTTATTGCAATGTTATACCTCAGTTATATCTCAATAAAGCTGGGGAAGAAAAGAAATCTGTAGGGGTGTGTGTGTGTGTGTGTGTGTGCATGTGTGTGTGTGTGTGTGTAAAATCATTTCCTTAAAAATGGCAACTGTTCATACGCAAGACAGACAAGAAACCACCACTATGGAAAGCTGTAGGGGGCACGCTTAAACTACTAAAAATGGAGCTACCATATGACCCAGCAATTCTCCTAGGAATCTACCCAAAGGACACAAAAACATTAATCTGAAAGGAAAACTGCACTTAAATGTTTATTGCAGCATTATTTACAATAGCTACTATATGGAAATAACCTAAATGCCCAAAGCAGGTGACTGGATCAAGAAGATAGGCTATATATACACAGTGGAATACCATTCAGCAATCAAAAAAGATAAACTCCTGCCATTTGCAGCAACATGGATGGAGCTGGAAGGGATTATGCTCAGTGAAATAAATCAGAAGGAAAAAGAAAAATATTGCACGGTTTCACTTATAGGAGAAATATAGGGGAAGCAAATAAGGGATCAGCAGGGGAAAAGATAGCAGGAAAACTATAAATCAGAGACATTCAACAGGGGAAGGGGAGGAAGAAGGATCAAAACAGGAGGGGGAAGAGCACAAGAGACTATGATGATGGTTCATGGGTGACTTTGTGGTGGGAATTTTATGGGGACTACACCTGAGAGGAGAAATTAAACATTGTACAAAAGTGAACAATGTGAATATATATATATTAAAGACAGGCAAGAAACTATTGTGAAAATACCAAAACTTGGAAATGAGGCTGAAGCAGCCCCTTGGGTTATAAAAATTGAGGAGGACTACATTAGAATAATAAGAGGAACTTTGACCACACTCCCCTTCTCACTGAGAGTCAAACAAGGAATATCTTCCACCACCAGGTAAAAGGCCATTTTAATATATGGATGGGTGATTGCCATATGTGTCCCATCCTTTCCGTTTTTGAATATGAGTGTTCTTTGTTTATCCTGTCCCTGTTCCACCATCACCAAGGGGGTTGGCAGAGCAGATAACTCTTCTTCCTTGTTCATATGGCAATGATTCACAAGCAGCAGCATCCAGAAATCACAGATGTGTAATTGGATACAGTGACCAGTTCTACTGTCTGTCTTGGGGAGGAATGGAAGTCACATGTTCTAAATGCACAGGAGGAATATAATATAGGTCCGAGGTGACTAAGAGAGCAAACAATCACAGAATTCTTTTTATGCTTACAAAGTCCTTTTTTCTCCTCCTGAGAGCAACGCAAGATTACATTCTCCCAATTTGCCTTACATTTAAGTATGACTATATATAACTGAATTTGACCACTAGGATATGAATGTAATAATTTATAACAGTTATAGACCTGGCAGATAAAAAACTCCCAAAGTGATCCTCCTTGTCCTTTATTATCTGCTGGTCAGATTCAAAGATCCAGAGGAAGATTCCAGGTTTCCCAGAGATGGCAGAGCACAAGAAATCACTAACAACAAAAATCCTGGGTCTTTGTAGAATCATGAAGGAAAACAATGAGGAGACCATGAGCAAAGAGTTGAGAAAACTTGCCAGAATGAAAGGATAACAAGCTCTGTCAAAGCAAACATTGTGCCAAAGTTTAACAGGCAAATATATATTGTTCACAAATAGAGGAAAGATGCCAGAATTAGATCTAAGCTAAATTCCACTGAAACTATGGGTGAGAGAGGTCTGAATTGCTGAGGTATGGGGGGATGATAAGCTACTTGTGCATGGTAATTGGCCTTGCAGAAAAAAAAAGGAAATTTTCTCATGTTTCATGACATGAGGTAGTTTTGTAACTTGGAGCAAGCAGCCTAACAAAGTTAGATCACCACAGAAAATGAAATATAAGAATAGGGCCTTTCTTGGTAATTGAATTTCAAAGGGATGGTTCCCAAGTCCTTGAGAAATAAAACCCTGGGCTGCAAAAAAATAAAAGAATCTCCTGGTGATGGTGAAAGATGATCTCAGAAAACATAGTTCATCAGGGATGGGGGCAAGGAGCCCAGGCTGAAGCAATCAGAAAACATTTAGCTTCCTTCAAGATTCATAGAATTCCTGATGCATCAGATCATCTTAGAAGGCAAAAAGCTTTTGAAAAGAGCTACATCTCAAAGGAACATCAAATTATAAGTTTTCTAAAGTAAATGTTCAAAAGAAAGGGAAGTCAGAAGCCTGGAGTCAGAAAGAAAACTATCAAACTAAAGTTTCGTAAAGCTGAAGGGAGCATTAAGATATTCTTGATCAAATCTCATATTGCAAACATGCAACAGCTTCCTAAAACTCAGGATGAAACAGGAGCAAGAGCATGTAAATTATGGAAAACAGAAAGGAGAGGCCTCAAAAAATTAAAGATAGAGATTCTACATGATCCAGTTATCCCACTTCTGTGAATTAATCTACAGAATACAAAGGCACTAATTTGAAGTGATATGTGCACTCCCATGTTCACTTCAGCATTATTTATAATAACCAAGAGTTGAAAACAACCTAAGTGTCCATCAGAGGATGACTGGATAAAGAAGTTATGGTTATATAAACAGAGGAATATTACCCAGCTATATAAAAGAAAGATGAAATTCTGTTATTGCAACAACATGGGTGAACCTAAAGGCTATTAGGCTTAGTGAAGTAAGTCAGACAGAGAAAGACATATACCATGTGATTTCACTCATACATAGTATATAGAGGAACCAAACAAACAAATGAAATAAATAAAATATAAAATAAATAAAACAAAAATAAACTTCTAGACTATAAGATCAAATTATTGGTTACCATAAAGGAAGAAGGGAAAGTGGTGAGTAAATGAGACATAAGAGGCCAAGTATATTGTGAAGGATAGAATTGGACTTTTAGTGGTGAGCCATCTGCAGTACATACAGATATTGGTTTATAAAAATGCACGCTTGAAACTTATATACTGCAATGTTACTTCACTAAAAAAGTTAAGAGAAAACAGGACCACAAGAAGGCTCAAATTTCAGAATACTGGGAGTAATCAAAGATTGAACAGTCTCTAGAGAGATAAAACAGATAACATACAAAACATCAAGAACTTGGTTGACTCTAAATTCTCTAAGCAATACCACAAAGTAGAAAAAATGCGACAATATTTTGAAAATTCTGAAGGAAAACAATACCCAACCTAAAATACTATACTCAACCAAACTATCAGGTGTGAAGTTAAATTAAAATTTTCATTGTCTGAAAATGAACAATGATGTAAAAAATAAAAAATATATTAAAAAATTTTTAATAAAATTTTCATACATGCCAAGTGTCAATTTGATCCTCGTATCCTCATATCCTCTTTCTTAGGAATCTAATGAAGGTTATGATTGATGTCAACAAAGTAGCTAATCAAGAAAGAAGAAACCTTGAGATATATGAAAGAGGAGATCAAATACAGGAGAAAGAGATAAATAATCTCCTGGTGGTGAAAGATGATCTCAGAAAACACAATTCATCAGGAATGGGGGCAGGGAGCCCAGACTGAAGCAATCAGAAAACACTTAGCTTCCTTCAAGATTAATAGAATCAGATCATCTTAGGAGGAGATTTAAACAATTGGTGCCAAGTCTGAAAGTGAATTAATGGTAAGCAAATGAAAAACAGATTATGCAACAAACAAAAATCAGATCATTATTAATCTTTGAGGAAATTAAAAATTGTTTAGGAAAGGAAAAGTAATCATAGTATACCAAATATCTCACCTATGAATGAAGTTACAGAGTTAAAATAATTTAATCATATTATAACCACACAACAGTATACATCTACTGAAGGGTAGGGTCTGTTGTGGTGGGGGTGGAGAGGGGAGGAGAGCTAAATTCTCATCTGCCATAATGAGATATCAATGTAAAATTCAATCTAAAATAAGAATTGCAAGTTATTTAATTATTGCCTCTGAAAGAAAGGAGGCAGGAGCCAACAAAGACAGCTGGTTTTGAAAACAGGCAATGCGTCACTTCACCCGCAAGTCCTTGGCTTCCCTAGACCGCAGAAGGGACACGGAGTCAGTGGCCACCTTGAAAGCAGGAGAAAAGACAGTAGAGTATGCACAGCAAAAGTTTATTTGCAGTGGTGCGCAGGCCTCTCCTGCCATGTAGCAAGGGTCGTCAGTCTGCCTGTTCTGCTCCCCGCTCTGGCTCTGGTGAATTCTCTCACCCTCCCACGCTTCTGACTGTACCAGGGCTTGTATAAATAAATATTTAAAAAAAAAAAAGTTTATTTGCAGAAAAGCAAAGAAAATCTTTTTTTTTTTAATTTATTTATTTATTTATACAAGCACTGGGTACAGTCAGAAGCAAGGGAGGGTGAGAGAATTCACCAGAGCCAAAGCAGAGAGCAGAACAGGCAGACTGACGAAGTACACTGCTGAGGGGAGAAACGGGCAGCAGGAGAGGTCTGCGCGCCATGTGGGACCCTCGCCCGGCGCCGCGGGGATCGAACCGGCGCTGCAGAGGCTGTGGGCAGCTTCGCAACCCAGCGCTCAACCTCTGTGCCGCTGGGGAGACCCGCAAAGCAAAATCTTTATGTGACGTGAAAGCAGCACAGCAGCACAGCTCCTGTTGTCAGGAGGGGACGCAAATGAGTTGTCATTGGCAGGATTCAGAAGGCTTATTAATCTGTTAGGGTTTTATGTTAGTCTTTGTTCCCTCTTTTGGGGAGGAGGGCTTGTTATGGGGCAGTTTCACATTTTTGTTTCTCTGGAGCTGCTGTTTACTGGCCTTGATCTGTCCTGGCACTCTGTACATTGGGGCCGTCCAGATGTCGCAATCATTTCCCCTCAGCCCCTGCTTACCTCCCTGAAGCTCTCTCCTGACCTTGCTCAGTATTTGGAGGGGGGAAAAAAGACATAAAACTATTATACCTTTAAACTGTATGCATGTATAATTTGATAAAATCAGAACAAATAATTAAATAGAATAAAAGAAAAGTAGGAGAGGATTTTCCTCATCAGATATTAAAGTATACTATAAGTCACTGTATTCAAATCAACTTCTTGTTGACATGGTTAAAAAACAAATTGTGAAACACACACACACACACACACACACACACACACAAAGGCCAAATACAAACACAGCCCACTACATAAGAGCATTTAAACATGAAAAAAAAAATTTAATTTTGTAGGGAAAAAATAGATACAAATGACAATCCATGTGAAAGGAAATAAAACTATACCCCCATATCGCACAATATAATGATATAAAAATTAATTCTAAATGCATTAAAGATAAATGCAAAATTAAGCAATAAAAATCCTAAGAAAAATCTAGAATATATGTACAACTAAAAGCTTTCTTTAAAAAGTTGACTTTATAAAAGTAAATTGTTACATGGCAAAAGATACCCTAACAAAATTAGTAAAGAATTAGCAAATAATCTGTGAAGACATGCTTTAATTTTGGAGTAGAGAAAAACAAATTAAAGTAGCCATATAATGAACTTACGTATATATCATATTGGCAATTTACTTGTTTGCTAAAGTAAAATGTTGCTTGGTCTGCCAGGCAAAGGAACTGCTAACAGAAATATGTTATTAAGGATGTTTTTAAGAAGTAATCTGCCATTATCAATTAAATTTACATTTCAGGCAACCTCTGCCCAGAAGTCTCACACTTGAACACCTATCACATAAAAATGAAATCTCACACTTGAACACCTATGACATAAAAATGAACGTGCCAGTGAGTAAGAATATCAGTACACGGATGTTTTTGTAGCTTTGTTTGGAAAGGCAAAAATTGGCAAACCTACAAGGGTTTTTTTTAGAACGTCACTGACAAAAACAGATGTTTCAATATGTTAAGCCACAAAACCCTTACTCAACACACTCAGTTCCACTTGAACACTATCCTTGACCTAGGAAGAAAACTAGTATTTTCCTTCATCTTCCTTCTTTACATTCTTTCATCTTCCTTCTTCCTCTTGTTTCCTCCATTTAAACACTTTCAAATTTTTTAATTCTATGTCAGCAAAACTTCTCAAACCCTTTAAGATAATGACATGTCCAATATTTTCCATGAGAAAGAAAATCACTCTATTTGTTTTCACACTCATTATTTCCCATTAGACTAAACCACCTTTAAATAAGCTAGTCCTATGAGATTCCAAAAAATTGATTAATGATTATATGACTAAAAAGCAGCAATACATTGTGTAATCCTATCCACATGTAACATCTTTCTCTGGAAAGATGTAGAACAAATTCTCAACAGAGCAACTTCATTTGGTTGGTGGAGTTACTATTCATCCTTATTTTATTTCTGTTCTACAAAGTCCACATTTCATTCAATAAGTATATAAGTAATATATTGTGTCATTGGAACCCACAAAAAATACAATGTTTTAAAATGTCATTATCACCGGAAGCATTTTTGAGCATATTGAGTAGACGCCATGAGTAAAGCTCACCCTCCCAAGATGAAAGAAAATATGAACAAGACATTATTATTGAAATTAAATGGTGGCAAACTTTCCCAGGAAATACTACAGGGATTTGATCACTTTATGAATCATGTGATAGTTGAATGTATGGAGATGGCAAGCAGTGGGCAACAGACCAATATTGGAATGGTGGTGATATGAGGAAATGGTACCATTATGTTAGAAGCCTTTAACTGAATATAAACAATGGCTGTGTTCACAAGATAAATCAATTACATCCACATGCTCCCTCTCCACAGCATCTTTTTTTTTTTTTTTTATTTATTTATTTGTTTGTTTGTTTACACATGCACTGGGTACAGTCAGAAGCGCGGGAGGGTGAGAGAATTCACCAGAGCCAGAGTGGGGAGCAGAACAGGCAGAAGGACCGAGGTACACTGCTGAGGGGAGCAGCGGGCGGCAGGAGAGGTCTGCGCGCCATGTGGGACCCTCCTCTGGTGGCCGGGGAGCAGCCGGGGATCGAACCGGGGCCGCAGAGGCCGCGGGCAGCTTCGCAACCCAGCGCTCAACCGCTGCGCCACCGGGGAGGCCCCTCCACAGCATCTTTTTAATATGATACAAAATTGGGTCATAGACTTTTCTTACTGAACACTTTTGTTAAATAAACTTTTGTAATAGTCAAAAAGATAAACATGCAATTTGCAGCAACATGGATGGAGCTGGAAGGGAACATGCACAATGAAATAAGCCAGAAAGAAAAAGAAAAATACCGGATGGTCTCACTCATAGCAGGAATTTAGAAAATCTAAATAAGGGACCAGGAAAAAGACTAATTATAATAAAGTAAAAATCAAAACCAACAAGCAACTATAAACCAGAGACACAATGGGTGAGGGGGAAGGGAGTAGGATCAAAACAAGGGAGGTGGGAATTGTATGGGGACTGTAACCAAGATGAAAATGCATACATTGTGCAAAAATGAAAAATGATGTAAAAAATACATGAAATTAAAAAATTAAAAAAAAAACTTTTGTAATAGTCAATAAAGAACTTTATCTAATTTTTGTCTTCACCCATATTGATGTAATTATATGAGTGAGAGAGGATGTTTTTTTTTTTAAGATTTTATTTATTTATACAAGAACTGTGGTATAGGTCAGAGGTGTGGGAGGGTGAGTGGATTCACCAGAGACAGAGCGGAGAGCAGAACAGGCATACGGACCGCAGACACTGCTGAGGGGAGCAGCGGGCAAAGCAGGAGAGATCTGCCATGCCATGTGGCTTTCTCGCCTGGCCAGCTGGGAATCGAACCTGCACTGCAGAGGTTGCAGACAGCTTCACAGTGCAGGGCTCAACCCGCTGCACCACCAGGGAGGCCCGGTGATATTTTTTAAAGATACTTATTTAAATAGTGAAATGAATAATTTCATTCGCAACATATAAAATTAGCCCAGAAAATAGTAGACCTACTCTTATGTCTGAGACTACAAGTGAAATTTTTCAATGTAATTTTAAAGGAAAGGGCGATTCTATCTGGTAGCCTCTAAATTTTGAGAAAGTGGTCAGTAGCCTCCTGCTCATTTGCTTTTGTCCAGTGGCATGTAAATATAAGATGGATGCTGATATACCTACATAAGTAAGATTACCACTAAGGAAAGCTCAGGAAGTATAACTCTACTGAAAATATATTAGCCCATAAAACCAAGTTACTGCTATTCTTATTCTGGAGCTTATTGAGAAATAAGTCTCTATGAGGTTATATCATAAGTAGCTATAATAGAAAGCATCTTGAAGAGGTCACACACTAAAGAAGCCATAATTCTCCCATAATGGGGAAAAATCACATTACATGTAGCCTTTCTAGGAAGATAGGTATTGAATGCACCATGAACTTGAGGATACTATGCCAAGGAGAACTAAGTGTCTGTTTAAGTGGTTCTTCTGATTTAAAGTTATAATAACTTACCCTCCCTCATTTCAATATAACATTATATTTCAGCAACTCAAGGTCCTAACATGAGTTCAGTTAATACAGATAAAAAACTATCTCAATCTCATGCTTCCAATAACCTGATTAACATAAAACAATATGAATGGTGGTAAAAACAGCATCAGAACCAATGACAAGTCTTAGACTCTAGACATGTAGCTGCCACTAGCTGACCTTGAGTAAGTCTCCTAATTAATTTTTCTTTGCTACAACATGGTTAAGTTAGATGATTTCTAAATCTCCTGCCAGAAATTCTACAGCTTTCTGGCTGGTTGTAATCAGAACTGAAGAACTGACAACTTGTCAGCCTATGGACACAACTAAGGTCCTCCCTTCCTCTGCCCCTCAGTGCAATAAATCTGGTTCTCCTTGTTTTCAGTGCTTTTTCCTTCCTCCTACCAATTCTATACTTGCATTCACCCATTATTCTCCAGCAACAATAACAATGTTCATTGAACAATTTATCTATGCCATACACTTTACATTTATTATCTCATTTAAACCTGATCTACCTTATGAAATAGGCAAAATTATTTTCTCATCTTACAGATCAGAAGCCTGACACTTAGGAAGACAGTTTTTCCTTCACTGCTACCTATGAATGCTATATTCCTATGTATACCGTAGAATAATCTTTTAACATCTTGAATGAAGTCCTTGACCATTGCAAACAACCTGATTAACATGTAAGAACAGTAGTAAGGGCCTCCCTGGTGGCGCAGTGGGTTGAACACAGCACTGTGAAGCTGTCCACAGCCTCTGCAGCCCTGGTTTGATTCCCAGCCGGCAGGGAGATTCCCACATGGTGTGGCAGACCTCTCCTGTTGCATCCACTGGCCCCCTCAGCAGTGTATTTCAGTCATCTACCTGTTTTGCTCCCCACTCTGCCTCTGGTGAATCCTCTCACCCTCCCGCGCCTCTGGCCTGTACCCCGGTTCTTGAATAAAAAAAATCTTTAAAAAAAAAAGAACAGTAGTAAAACAATGGTAACAAGCATACAAGGAATAAAGAAGCAATCTCCCAATGTCTCAGTTCACTGCTATTTTCATGATTCTTAAGTAAATCCCTTAAATGATTTCTGAGGTTTAAATGGTTGTGGAAGCTGTTTGAGGAAAAGAATGATTTTTCTAGCTACTTTCCTGCTAATCTGCATAGATTTAAGGCTTCTTCAGCAAAATAGATTTTGGTTGCAATAGGTTTATTTTGATCAGGACAAGATTTTCACACTCACAAAAAGTAAATCAACAGGTCAGGAACCAGAGAAACATTTTGGTCACAGGAACTTCTTTCCTTTCTAATCAACTAAGTGTAAATGACTGATATTCCCTTAAGCTGTGAGAAAATTATGAGAAACATTACATTGTGGCTGTAAACAGTAAAATGACCTTGCATTCTGGAGCAGGTTACTTATCCTAAGTCTCTCCTTTGTAAAATGATATGAAGTACCTCTTTGCAAGGGAGTTTATAAGAAATAGATAATTTATATTAAATACTTAAAATGGTAAGCATTCAGTAAATATTAGATAAAAATAATGTAGACATTGATAATAAAACATATTATAAAAAGATGCACACACATATGTATACACATGAGAAAACCAAGAGGATCCCACAGATTACACAGAAACTGATGCTTACTCTAAACCTTGTGAAAATTATTTAGACCTTGAAATATGCTCAAACAGCATAATACCACAAAACCACAAAGACTGCCTGCTATCTTTCCAGTGAGTTTGAGGAAGTCAGGTAAAACAACTAAGCAGAAAACAGCACCAGAGGCCCCTGCAGACATTCATTTTTACTGCAAAGGGCTCTGGAGCCACCTTGTGGCCACATGGCACAGCCGTTGAACAACAAATCCAGCTCTACAGAAGCTGTGAAGTCTGAGCTCTCAAAAGGCCCTGTTTAATAATAGAGGAGTTAAATAATTTCCTTAGAGAAAAAGCCCTATCCATCTCAGATGGAAATAGTCCCTAAAATTCACCTTACTTCCAAACCTATCTTGTTTTTACTGAATTAACTCAACTAACCATTCTGTGAAACTGGTGGTGAGTCGTTAAGGATTCTGCAGCTACCAATGACTAGGAAAGATAGTCTAGTTCTACGACTTAATAGAGCTTGATCCAAAAAGAACTACCATAGAGATGTGTAGTCAGAAATGAGGGATTTGCAAGAAGCTAGTCAGAATAGAAAGGCAATACTAAGGGCAGGCCTAGAAAGGACTGAGTATTCTCTGCTAATACTAGACATATGAGAAAGGTCAATACTTTCAGAAGCTCACCTAGGAGAAATCTTTAGGAAATACTAAGAAACAACAAATAACATAATATGTTAGCAATTTCCTTATTAATAAAACACAGTAGAAAATTCAAAAAATTTTAAATGAGACTATATCAAACCAAAAAACTTCTCCACAGCAAAATAAATCATCATTAAAATAAGAAGACATCCTGCTGAACAGGAGAAGATATTTGCAAACCATCTGTCATACAAGGGGTCAAGCAATAATCAAAATATATATAAACAATTCAACAACGAAAAAAACAACCTAATCAAAAAATGGGCAGAGGACCTAAACAGACACTTTGCCAACAGATACATGGAAAGATATTTACTCCTCTTATTGTTAGAGAAATGCAAGTCAAAACACCAATGACAGGGCCTCCCCTGGTGGCACAGTGGTTGAGTGCTGGGCTGAGAAGCTGCCCTGAGCCTCTGCAGTGCTGGTTCCATCCCCTGCTGCCGGCGAGGGTCCCACATGGCGCCACAGACCTCTTCTGGGGCGTCGGCTGCTCCCCTCAGCAGTGTATTTGGTCAGTCTGCCTGTTCTGTTCCCCGCTCTGGCTCTGGTGAATCCTCTCACCCTCCGGTGCTTCTGACTCTACCCAGTGCTTGTATCAATAAATAAATAAATTTTAAAAAAAAAATGACATATCATTTCACTCTTCCAAAAATGGCTACTCAATAGACAAGATAGGGGAATAAACTAAGTACTCACTGATAAATGGTTGAAAATGTGACATATACATCTATACACATACACACACCAATGAAATATTATTCAGCAATTAAAAAGAATGGAATCTGTTATATGCTACATGAATGGATCTTAAGGGTATTTTGCTAATCAGAGAAAGACAAATAGCATATGATCCCACTAAGTTATGGAATATATAAGAAAAAACCTTAGATTATGACAACAGAATGGTGACTACCAAAGAGGAAGGGAGTGGAGCAGAGAAGGGGCGAGGGCAGAGGTTAGAACAGGGAGCAGGGGTCCAGTGGATGAAAACGAGACCTTTAATGGTGGATATGATGACATGGTGTGATATAGATATTCATCAAGGTGTAAAGCAGTACTCCTGAAACATACAACGTTGTAAACCAATATTACCTCACTAAAAAAATAATTTTAAATTTTCAATTAAAAAAACAATAAATTTTCTGGTTATCCCAAATAAGCAGTAGTTCTCAGGGAACAGTACTAAGTTTATAAAGCTAATTCTTAAAAATAAACATGATGCTAGACCAAAGGAAAATGTAATCCATATATACCACCTCTGGTTAGGGGAAAAAAGCAAAACCTTTTCTTTTTACCAGTGAAAATTCTTTCATTCTTTTGAAGTCAAATTCAAAACATCCATTCCTCCATTGTATCTTGCCTAACCAATTAAATCCTAACTCATTTCCTCCACTGCTTCTATGAATTTTAGGTACCCCAGCAATATCTTCTTACTCCGTACTTGGATAATAAGACTAATTATGCATTTTTCCCCTAATGACTCAATTATTCATATTCCTTGTCTCCCCATTTCATCCGAATAAGTTTTATATACTTTGAATGCAGGGAATAAGTCCTCAATTTTTGCTGCTTCAAAAATGGGACCTCTGGGGGCCTCCCTGGTGGCATAGGGGTTAAAAACAGCGCTATCAAGCTATGGCCAGCCACTGCAGCAAGAGTTCAAACCCTGGCCTGCTGGGGAGCTACCCACATGGCACAGCAGACCTCTCCTGTCTCACCTGCTGTTCCCCTCAGCAGTGTATTTCAGTAGATCTGCCTGTTCTGCTCCTCACATTCTCTGGTGCATCCTCTCACCTCCCCGCACCTCTGGCTTACACCCCAGTTCTTGTATGCATAAATAAATAAATCTTTTAAAAAAGGGGGGGATTTCCATCTCCTTCAACTGTTCTCTACTCCCATCAGACATATATTCATTCATTATCCTTCACTCCTACTCACAAAGCTGGGTCCATTTAAACTCATATTTCCCTTCATTCATCCAATCCATGAGAAAGATATTCCTACTTTCGATCAAATACAATCTTTTCATAGTGTTGTGATTTTCACCTCCATTTACTTTTTCCTGGCACCTTACTCCTTCAGTCTCTTTCTCATATATCTTCAATATCTCTTTCGGCAGTTCTTTTCCTCTTACCCTATAAGAATAATCTAATCTCGGGGCCTCCCTGGTGGCACAAGGGGTTAATGTGCAGCGTATGGGGGACCTCCCTGGTGATGGTGGCGCAACGGTTGAGTGCTGGGTTGCGAAGTTGCCCGCAGCCTCTTCAGCGCCGGTTCGATCCCCCGCCACCGGCAAGGGTCCCACATGGCGCCCGCTGCTCCCCTCAGCAGTGTATTTCGTCAGCCTGCCTGTTCTGTTCCCCTCTCTGGCTCTGGTGAATTCTCTCATCCTCCCGTGCTTCTGACTGTACCCAGCGCTTGCATAAATAAATAAATAAATAAATCTTTAAAAAAAAAAAAACACAGCCTTATGAAGCTATCTGCAGCCACTGCAGCATGGGTTCAGTTCCCAGCCAGGAACTGCCCACTTGGTGCAGCAGACCTCTCCTGACTTGCCCACTGTTCCCCTCAGCAGTATATTTCAGTCAATCTGCCTGTTCTGCTCCCCACTCTGTCTCTGGTGAATCCTCTCACCACCCCCCCCACATCTCTAGCCTATACCCCAGTTCTTGTATGCATAAAGAAATAAATCTTCTAAAAAAAAAGAATAATCTCTCTCATCCTTAAAAAAAAAAAAACGATTCTGTAACTGCTTGCCCCAATTCTCTTTCCTTTCTTATTCAACCTTATGGGAAGGCGAGAGTAATTGTCTTCACTCTCTTCATTCTCTCCTTCCCCAACTCTTCCTGGAAGTACTTAGTACTTGTTCTCACATAGTTGGAAAAGTCCTATTAAATGTTGGGTCCAACAGAATATTTGTTCATTTCCTATGTTTTATGATTTTTTAGTAGCACTTAACATTATTGACCAGTTACTCTTCATTAAATTTTTCCCAAAGTATTCTTCATCATTATTTATCAGCTCCTGACTACTTATGAACATATAATATACATGTATACAATTGTGCTCAGATCCATGGTTAAAGTTATATTGTACAAACAACTACAATAAATCTATTCCATCAAGTTCTAAGTTACAAGGCATACAGGGCTAAAATGGAATGATCTCTGCTCTTCTAAAATTCAAATGTTAGTGATGGTAACAAACACATAAAACATAAACACATATTTAAAAACTCAGAAAAGAATATAATATCAAGAATGCTAGGGTATGTGCTAAGCTACTATAACACAAAGGACCAACAGAGTGATTTAAAGAAAATAGTTTATACAACTCAGAAGCAAAAAAAAATCCAATTAACAAATGAGCAGCTCTGAATAGACATTTTTCCAAAGAAGGCATACAAGTGACCTGACCAAAAGGCACATGAAAAGGAAGGTGCTCAACATCATTAATCATCAGAGAAGTGCAAATCAGAAACACACTGAGACATTACCTCAAATCTGTTAGAATGACTATTATTAAAAAGATAAAAAAAATAACAAATGTTGGTGAGGAAGTAGAGAAAAGAGAACTCTTGTGCACTTCTGATGGTAATGTAAATTGGGGCATCCACTATGGGAACATTATGGATGCTACTCCAAAAATTAAAACTAGAACTTACCACATGATCTAGGTATTTATCCAAAGAAAATGAAAATATTAACTCAAAGAGATATCTACACCATTATGATCATTATGGCATTATTTACAATAACCAAGACACAGAAACAACTTAAGTGTCTGTTGGTAGATGAATGGATAAAGATGCGTATGTGTGCATGCACACACACAATGGAATACTACTCACTCATAAAAAAGAATAAAATCTTGCCATTTGTGACAAATGGACCTTAAGGGCATTATGCTGAGTGGAATAAATCAGAAGAAAATACAAATACTGAATGATCTTCACTATATGTAGAATCTAAAACAAACAAGTAAGTTCATAGCCACAGAGAACAAACTGGAGGTTGACAGAGAGAGGGGTGGGGGATAGGAAAAACTGGTGAAGGGGGTCAAATGATAGAAACTGCCATTTATACAATAAATAATATAGATATAATGTATAGTATGGTAGCTATAGTTAATACTGTATTGCATATTCAAAAGTAGGTAAGAGAGTACTTCTTAAAAGATCTCACTGCAAGAAAAAATTGTAATTACGTATAGTAACATGTTACTAGAATTATCCCGGTAATCATTTTGCTATATATATATATATATATATATATATATATATATATATATATAAAATCATGTTATATACTTGAAACAAATAAAATGTTATGTAGCAACTATATCTCAAAAAAAAAGTTTGTTGAGCAACAGATGGGAACCTAAAACACTAGAAAGAATGACTAAGATACATTTTTTAAAAATAAATCATTTAATACGCCTCCAATATAAGTCTTCAACATCTTTATATTTCACTCTATATGCCAGAACAAATTTTCCCAAAGAGTACTGAATTACTTATTTACAGTAGGATACAAATAATTGGTAAGGCTTAAAGGAGTACAATTTCCAGGAATTTTAGCCTTTTGATAGATAAAACAGATTCAAAGACAATTGAAAATATTTAGTCATGGAATTTTGAGCATCATTCAAGTAGTAATTGGTTAGAGTTTGATCTGTCAGCCTCAAAATAAACCATCTACAATTGATGTTGACTGTTGATTGTGTTATCGAATGAACAATAAAGGGCTTGAGTTGGGGGAAATACATAGAAGAAATTTTAATCCAATCCCACAGGTAGACCTTCTCTATACCCCCAGCCATTTTCACACACAGATACTAGGGACAAACTGACCACATACTCTAAACATTACTTTACCAGCAGATCTTAAACTAATGAAGAGAATTAGTCATATTAGTTTAGTAGAATCAGTTACACCAGATAAGCTTTACCGTGATCCATGCTAAAACAACCACTTTGACAGAATATTTCTCCTTGAAGGTAAGTGATTTTGTCTCCTCTTAATATAAGTCTGACCATTCTTATGCAATAAGAGGTAGATTTGGAAATACTGCTAATCTTTTTTTGTGCGTGTGCCCTTAGGAGTTAGTTCGATTTCCCAAGGAGAAAAACTTTGGACAGTTCTTTTCATTCATCTACAACTTATTCTCTATTACACATTGTGATCATCTTTAATAGTATGATCATTTTTTATTTTCTCTCTCACACTATTTTATTCTGTTTACTTCCTGAATGACAATCCCATCAAGTTCTAAAATTAGGTTGTTCAGGTAAAAGAACTCATTGATTCTAAATTACAATGATTTCCCAACAATGTGTTAGTGGGAAATCACTAGCTTGATAGTCCATCCCCAGCAACACTGGAGAACAATTTTTGCTAATATTCTTTCTTGCTAAAGTTTATTACAAAATATCCAAATGACCCAAGTTTGTAACTTGCAGATGAATTCCTATTTTAAAATTCCCTAGTCTTAGTAGTCATACTCAAACTAGCATTGTGATTTTCAATATTTGTAATAGCATGACACTATTTCCCACCCATACTGATTTTGAAAAGTCTGTGGCTGGCTGACTCAGAGCATTTTCAGATGTCTTTGGTTTATATTTCTCCAAAGAAATCTTTCTCTTCATCCCATATGCTAGTCACAGAAATCATCCAAACTGCAGAAATTTCATCAGTAATATTAACTCCTGACAAGTCAATAAAAGTTCTTTAATGTCATTTTTTAAATTCAGTACTGTGTTGCCTTTACAATATCTACAACCTAAGTAGTAAACAGCCATACATTTCCTATCATTTTACTTTGAAACATACTGTATTTATTCATCAGACTAAAATGTTAAACAAAAAAAAAAAAACTGTTGGAAGGAGTGCAAAACAAAATTGTTAGTCTAATAATAAAACAAAAATATTTCGGGCTTGATTTTAAGCATTTTGACTAGAAGGTAGAAAGCAGTTTTAAGTGATGTTTGCTATTCAGTTTATATTAATATAATAACTTCCTTGCACTCGTCTTGTGGAAAACAGATTATGAAATTGTAAAAAAAAAAAAATTGTAAGAAAAGAAATTGTAAAGAATGTGTGCATATTGCTTTGTTTCACCATTTAAGACTCATGATCACTTTAAAAATTCAACAATACCTACGCATTTAATAAATGGTCGCAATGTTTTGCAGTCTGTGCCCCCACACACAGATTAGTTTTCTAAAACTTCTTAAATGACTCTTTTCTGGTTTCACTAGAAATAAAAAGCCTAAGATTCTACTCCTACCATAAGGAATCAGTCCCTAGTAACTTAACCTTCAAAGGCCTTTAACACCACCACATGGAAGGTCAATGACTACTAAAAACTACACAGAGAAACATGAACTTTCTGGTCCCCTGGCTATGAGAAAACAATAATTCATGGAAAATGTGGTTGAATGTTTATTTTCATCTGTATTTTCTAATCGGACTAGTTCTGGGAATACTGTACACCAAATCCCAGGATGTTGCAATTCGGGTCTGAGACACTACCCTGAGGTTGGCTCCAGCTCAGAGGAGTAAATCCCACTTTCTTCATCCCCCTCAGATTTTAAAAAACCATGAAACTTTTTAAAGTCTGACAGTAACTGAGCTTTAGATTTGGAAAGCTTGACTGCATTGGGGCACAGAAGTAACCTTTAGAAGGTGAGGAAATAAGAAGTAAATGTGCGTTTTAAGAGCTTGTACCTCAGAGGAAGGGTCTGCACAGTTTAGAGCACAAGATTTGGACAATTTAGAAGACAAGTCACCCGCGGAGATTTAAATTCGGATTCCCGAATGGTAAAAACAGCCACTTCACAGAATTACTGTGACGTTTGAAATGTGCCAGCTAATTTCTAAAGCCACCCATCTCTAAGTGTGAGCTAAGTGTGCCTCTGCCTGGCTGGGAACTGATTAGAAACGGGCCCCACCCGAGCTAGAAGGGATCATGCTCAGTGAAATAAGCCAGAAAGAAAACGAAAAATACCGGATGGTCTCACTCATAGCAGGAATTTAAGAAACCTAAATAAAGGACCAGGAAAAAGACTAATTATAATAAAGTAAAAATCAAAATCAACAAGCAACTATAAACCAGAGACACACTAAGGGGGGGTGGGGGAGGGTGTAGGATCAAAACAAGGGGGGTGGGAATTGTATGGGGACTATAATCAAGATGAAAACGCATTCATTGTGCAAAAATGAAAAATGATGTAAAAATGCATAAAAGAAAAAAGAAAAGAAACGGCCCCATCCCAGGCGTCCAGAAAAGGCACCTGTGAGCGGGTCCCAAACCCGCTGTTGAACAATCCCTACAGGTGACAAGGTCAAAGTCTGCGCACCGCTCCCCTCCAGGCCTGCACAAATGCTGGGCACTTGGGACAGGAAAGCAAGGCGAGCGCGGGAGGTCGGGGAACACCCAGGACAGAGACCAGGGCTAAGGGAAGGGAAAGCGAGAGCCGCCGCCTCGCCAGGTGGAGAAACAGGTCCGGCCGCCAGGACCCGGGGCCGCCGTGACCAGAGGCGGCGCGGCCGCCGGGCGCCAGCAGGGGGCGCTGCAGAGGCCCCCGCGCCGGAGGCGGGGTCGGCCGCGCGCAGCCGGCTCAGCTCCCCGGCTCCCCCGGCGCCGCGTGGGGCCGGCACCTCCTCGCAGCTGCCGCGGCCGCGACTTACCGGCAGGTCACGCCGAGGAGCGGGTGAGTCCCCTGAGCCCTCTGCTTCGCCGCTCGCTCCGCGCCTCCTCGGGCCCCTGCGAGGGGCGCCGCCGGGGAGCCGCGGGAGGGGTGTGGCGGGAGCGGCCGCGGGCTGGGGGCGCAGCTGCGGGACCCGCGCGCGCCGGGCGCCCTCCCCGCGCCCTCCAGAGCCGCCCCTTGCACCCCCGCTCCCCGCCCCGCATTTAGTTCAGCCGCGGCGGCCTGGGGCCCGGAGCAGGGGCTCCCCAGGAAGCCTTTTCTCTAGGGGCTGGGGTTATGGTGGGATATTAAGTCCGCCCTAAAGTTGGGTTCTGATGGCGAGTTTTCCGATTTGGCAAAGTTGGTTGGAGTTGGTCTCTGCTCATGAATGATTGATACAAGGCCGGTGAAGTGGCGCGGCTCGTCTGCAGGTCCCCTAGGAACAGGAAGTTTTCCTTTTAAGCCCCTGGAATATTTGTCCTACTCTTTCAGGATCTGGGTAGGCATACAAGTGCCCCCAGATAAGTTAGTCAAGGCTTTAAATATGTTGTGTGTGTGTTTTTAAGATTTGTTTACTTATGCATACAAGAGCTGGGGTACAAGCCAGAGTTGTGGGGAGTGAGAGGATTCACCAGAGACAGAGTGGGGAGCAGAACAGGCAGACTGACTGAAATACACTGCTGAGGGGAGCAGCGGGTGAGTCAGGAGAGGTCTGCTGCACCATGTGGGTTGCTCCCTGGCCAGGGATCGAACTCATGGTCTGTTGGCTGTGGGGAGCTTCATAAGTTGCATCTTAGCCCCTTGCGCCACCAGGGAGGCCCCAAGGTTTTAAATATGTTATGGATCAAGTCCACTGGAAAGTTTGTAGACATAAAATTTACGTCTGCTTCCAAATTCCTCTGTTACTTTTGTTAAAAAAAAAATCTCTCAATAGCTTGACATTTCATGAAAATGAAAGGTCATTCATTTAGCACACAATGTTAAGCACAGGGAGGAAGCAATACTGAAAAAAACAACCCCTTGAAGAAATGCATCTCCCCTCACTCAGTTCCAGTGTGCACACGGGAGAGAATATACAAGGTTTGGAAATGCAGGGCAATTCACAGGTTATCCCAGTCACTGAGTTCGTCATATTCTAAACTCTTCTACATAAACATGAGTAGGTTGGGCTGTGTCAATATTTAGCAGAAACATGGGGTCATCTGCACTGGCACAGCAAAACAGAAACAGTCACATCAGAAATATGCTTTGCTTTTAATGGGGATGAAAATTAGCGAAATTTAGGTCAATTCTGGAGTTCCTACCATCTGAACAGTGTGCTGTTTCCTGTTATTTATTTTTTTGTATGAAAAGATTCTACTGTAGACCTTATATTACCCATTGGTTAATGTCTAAAGGAAACCAACATATTTTACTTGAATGATATTTTATTTTCTTGGCTTCTGAGTACAAAATTAACTGTGAGCCACACCACACAGTCAAAAGCTTTCTAACAGCCCTAGACTTTTCTTTGACTTTTCTCTCTGGTTGATGTCCCTAAGGCGCAGACCAGTGACTGGGTAGCACATCATTCTGTTTCTGTGCATAGTGGCCCTCAATCAGCAAACACTGCCCACCTGCCGGAAGCCCCAGGACCAGGTTTAGAGAGGCATCACCCTTCTCATGCCACCCTCTATCCATATAACATCGTCTTCCTTCATTATTCATCGTTGTATCGTGAAGTTACTTGTTCAAATATCTGCCTTATCTGCCAGTCTTTGAGAGTTGGCGAGCAGAAACTCCATCTCATTTAACTTTGCGTTCCAACTCCCTTCCATTGTTGTACACAATCTAGTTATTGAGTTAATATGGATAAATGTAAATTTATGTTATCTGTGCCATCCTGCAGCTCACAGAGTTAAAACGTCTTTTAAATGTAGTGAATTATTTCTTGTCTTTGATTACAGTAGATAAACTTCTACTCCTAGACAAATCACCCCCCCCACACACACACACACATACATTTATAATGTTGGCTAAACCACTAAATGGCTTGGAATAATGCTCCTTAAGAAAATAGAGGGCCTCCCTGGTGGTGCAAGGGGTTAAGCACCACACTGTGATGCAATCTGCAGCCTCTGCAGCACAAGTTAGATCCCCTGCCAGCCAGGGAGCAACTCACATGGCGCAGCAGACCTCTCCTAACTCGCCCGCTGCTCCCCACAGCAGTGTATTTTAGTCAGTCTGCCTGTTCTGTTCCCCACTCTGTCTCTGGTGAATTCTCTCACCCACCCCCCTCTGGCCCGTACCCCAGCTCTTGTATGCATAAATGGATAGATCTTTAAAAAAAAAAAAAAAGAAAAGAAAAGAAAAAAGACTGTAAGCTCCTCAGAACAGACATGCAGTCTCATTTCAATATTTCCTTCTCAGTACTATTGATGGATAAGAATAGAAAAACTGGAAAGGAGCTACAAGATCAAGAACCTAACTCACACAAGGAGGTAGGGGTAGAAGCGATTAGTGTAAACCATTAACCCAGTTACAGAAACCAAGACCTTTAGGCATCAACGCCCAGATCAGGAGGCGCCACACACAAAAACTATATGATTGCTATAAGGAGTGTCAGGAAGCACAGCCCATCCACCCACAATGATGAGCCCCTCCCTGAAGATGATAAAACCTAACACTGCCCTCACAAAGGGGCAGCAGTCTTTCTGCCCACCTGTGACTATGCAGGTGCTTCCTTTCACCAACTCTCTCCCTCAGCAGGGCAGCAGCCTCCTGCCTGCCCGTGACCTATAGCTGGGCTTCTCTTCACGGACCTCCCTCAGCGAAGGCAGCTCTCCTCAAGGCCGCCTGCCTACAGCCATGCAGGCCTCTCTCAGCAAACCTGGGCGGCTCTTCCTGCCCACTTGTGTCTATGCAAGTGTCCTTTACTTTCTGTCCCTTTCTCTAATAAACATGCTCTTTAAATATAAGTAACTTCTCTGCCTCGTGGAGAAACTTGCCTGGGAAACTCACTGCGTGCTGATAAAAGGGGAGCTCTGGTGAAACCTTTCCCAGAGTGAACCCAGGGACCCCGCACTCCAAACCCACTTATTCCAAAAACAACATCACTATCTTAGGGTTGAGTTAATATATACTTGATGATTGGCGTATGTTTTACTTATAACTCTTTCAAATTCCAAATTATGAACACACAACTTAAACTAACTTGAGCAAAAAAGAGAAAGTATTACCTGTGTAACTGCAAAATTTAGGAACTGGTCTCAGGGACTCTAAATATTTACAATATGCCACCAGTATTCATCAGTATTTTTTCCCATTTCTTACTTATACTTGGGTCTGTGAACTTCTGTTCTGATGAGTATGGCTTTCTTCTTACAGCATAGAAAAAAGCATGATAGACTTTTGTCTCAACAAAACATTAAAAACATCTTTCTCTTCCACTTTCGTATATAATTACTAAAGTATTCCATTTGGTTCAGCTAGTGTTGTATGCTATCACTAAGTCAATCTATGATCAAGGGAATAGAGAACTGTGATTAGCCAGGACTGAGTCATATGCCCACTTTTGTGACCAAAGGAAGAGCATTTCTGCAAATGGAGGAAATGATATAGATTGTAAAAAAGTCGGGAAAGAATATGAGCATATCAATGCAACAAAAACCTTCCCCAAGAGTATTGTGAAATTTCAAATAATGTATCTGGAAAATGTTCCAAGAGTATTCAAGAAAGACAAATGCTGGCATTATATAAAGCTGATTCTTATTTATTCTTTGTGAAGAGCAAACATTTAAAAGTTGTAAATGTTTTAAGTATTTTAAGCTAATCCTTAGAAACAGCTGCCCACTTGTAAAGTATTAATGTGCTCTAAAATTCAGAAACAGGGCCTCCCCAGTGGCGCAGCGGTTGAGCGCTGGGTTGCGAAGCTGCCCGCAGCCTCTGCAGCACCGGTTCAATCCCTGGCTGCTCCCCGGCCACCGGAGGAGGGTCTCACATGGCATGCAGACCTCTCCTGCTGCCCGCTGCTCCCCTCAGCAGCGTACTTCGGTCTTTCTGCCTGCTCTGCTCCCCGCTCTGGCTCTGGTGAATTCTCTCACCCTCCCACGCTTCTGACTGTAACCAGTGCTTGTATAAATAAAAATAAATCTTTAATAAATAAATAAATATTTTTTTTTAATTTTTAAAAAAATAAAATAAAATTCAGAAACATTTGCAATCTTTTTTTGTCCATAAGATTATATATTCTGTTTTTCTCATTGAATTACATGAAATAGGAATTGGTGATGTATTCCTCTGGAAATAAATTTAGAACTAATAAAGACAGTGAATAATATTGTGACATCATGTATTTCCCTTCCTGAAAAAATGGTACACCAGGTCTGAATGAGAATCTGTGAAGGGCATTAAGAAAAAGATTCCGTTATAGGGTAGGAAGTTTCACGAAATTAATTTCCAGTGGGTTGACCAGGAGAGTGGGCATGTCAATTATTGAGTACAGGGGCCTCCCTGATGGTACAAGGGATTAAGTCACAGCACTCTGCAGCACAAGTTTGATTCCAGGCCAGGGAGCTACCCACATGGCACAGCAGACCTCTTCTGTCTTGCCTGCTGCTCCCTTCAGCAGTATATTTCAGTCAGTCTGCCTGTTCTGCTCCCCATTCTGTCTTTGGTGAATCCTCTCACCCCCACACCTTTGACCTGTACCCCAGTTCTCATATGTATAAATAAATCTTTTGAAAAAAAACTGTTAGAAATAATATATCAATACAGTGAAGGGGCAGTACTACAAAATCAATAAAAATCTATTATGTTTCTATATTGCAAATAATGTTTTAGAAGAGAAAGAAATCAAGAAAACAATCCCATTTACAATCACTGAAGTAAAATCTTGTGTCTGCTAGGCCAACTTCCCTTGCTAACATTGATCCTCTAAAAAAGGATGAATTCCTAATTCTATTTGCCTTTATTTTTTTAAAGATTTATTTATGCATACAAGAACTGGGGTACAGGCCCGAGGTGTGGAGGGGTGAGAGGATTCACCAGAGACAGTGGGGAACGGAACGGGCAGATGTACTGAAATACACTGCTGAGGGGAGCAGCGGGCGAGTCAGGAGAGGTCTGCTGTGCCATGTGGGTAGCTCCCTGACTGGCCATCAAACTCGTACTGCAGTGGCTATGGACAACTTCATAAATTGTGTCTTAACCCCTTGCTCCACCAGAGAGGCCCCTCTATTTGCTTTTAAGGGGGCTTGATTTTCCTCTAAGTGAGCATCTGGAGTGGGCATTCATTGCACAAAATTAGACAGTTATTGACACAAATGCACTGTTTTGAGAGTCTTGCAGCTTATAGTAAGGTTGAATGTGTAAATCAGCTACTACTACTTTTTTTTTTTTTTTTTTTTTTGTGGGACCCTCGCCAGCGGCTGGGGAACGAACCGGCACTGCAGAGGCTGCAGGCAGCCTCGCAGCCCAGCGCTCAACCGCTGCGCCACCAGGGGAGGCCCAGCTACTACTTCATTTTAACTGTATTTTATCTGCCATTCCACCATATCAGTAAATTTTTCATATTGTCCTGTCAAATATTAACATCATAAAGGGCAAAGACAAAGAAAATAATTTTTATTTTTACAGGTGGCTGAAGCTGTACTACTTTATAAAATTAATGGAGAACAGACAAAGCATCACAAACCAAGAAGAACTTTGGAAAATGAAGCCTAGGAGAAGTCTAGAAGAAGATAATTATTTGGTAAAATAATAATGATGATTAATTCAAATCTGTAAACATAACTCAAATGCTTCTCTATATATTCCAGTGTTGTAAAAGTGATTTTCACCCCAGTCTGCTGATATCTTCAGTGATTACTGTCATGATATTGTGATGAGTGAAGAGTAGTGTAATGTATGAGAGAAATGGTACCTCAACTGACTGTCAAAGACTAGCTGAATAACCTTTCATGAGTCACTGAAAATTCTAGCTTTTGGTTTATCAATAATGTGAGCGAGTTGGACTGAATAACCTCCAATGCCCTTCCAATTCTTTCCGACATTCTGTGGGTCTGTTTTTTAAGTGTCACTAGTGCCCATAGTTTTGTAAGCCTGTATGTTTTTGTCACCATGGCAGTTTACCAAGAGATCATCAAGTAAATTGATGCATCATTGTTTAACCAAAGCAAATCATTTTTGGAAAAGAATCACTTGTCCCACTTTTGTGCCAACTCAAGATTAAATGTTTCTTACCAACTAAAAAGGTTGTGGCAATTTTTTTTTTTTTTTTTTAAGATTTATTTATTTATTTATACAAGCACTGGGTACAGTCAGATGCGCAGGAGAGTGAGAGAATTCACCAGAGCCAGAGCTGGGAACAGAACTGGCAGACCGATGAAATATACTGCTGAGGAGAGTAGCGGGCGTGGCAGGAGAGGTCTGCGCACCATGTGGGACCCTCACCGGTGGCCGGGGATTGAGCAGGCGCTACAGAGGCTGAGGGCAGCTTCGCAGCCCAGCGTTCAACCACTGCACCACCGGGGAGGCCCAAGGTTGTGGCAATTTTGGGTCCAAACTCTTTTTAATTTTCTAATTGATCTCAACTACAATTTTAATGAAATTATTTTAACTTTTATTTTATATTTTCTTGTGGTGATATTGATTTATAAGATGTATATGATTCAGGGGAACAGGTTCACACATCTTACAATGTATGTTAACACCAAAGCACCCATAGTCGTTCACCACTGCATACCTTAATTATTTTCCTATAAAAATTAATATATTATAAGCTTATAATATATTAAAATATTATAAGTATGAATAATAAAGTATGAATAAAATGGAATCATATTCATTTTCAAGTTAGCTATCCCAGTTGCAGCTTTACTGTTCTCCACTCTTAACCAGAAAATGGATGGCAAATGATTGTACTTAGATTGTATTAACATTCACAGATGACAGAAACTGTTTCATGCTCATCAACTCCCTTCTAAATGAAATAATTGGAAAAAATTTTAGATCTAGCAGAGATTTATTACTGAAAAAAAGTCAAGCAGTAAGCAGTCATTTTTCAACTCTAGAAGCTAAAGAGAACTATATGAATTAAAGTTAATCTGCATAAAATGAGGAAATGATCAAGATAATCAATATTATTTCAGGCATTAAAACATGGATCTACATTTTGAACTAAAGAAATGAGGGATGATATTGGATATAAAAGTGAATTTATTCATAAAGTAACAATATTAAACATTCTGAAATAAGTTTTTGGGGTTTTTTGTTTGCTGATATATTGGTTAATTGGGAAAATGACAAAATATTTATCATCAACTTTCTGTTGAATTGCTGACTACCTAGAAATGCAGCTGGATAATGTTTTCAGGAAATAGATAATCCCTGTGGGATTTTGCTACTTATATTTCCTTTATAGCTTCTTGCAGACCATTTGTCTGTCAGTACTTACACAAAGGAGATATTTTAGAAATATAAAATCATTACAGTACTACATGATGGAAACTGCTAATGTTTAATAATAATAATTATATTATTACTATTCCTTTGTATTTGACTTAATGAAGAATTTAGTCTTCAGTTGTTGCAGAGATTTATCCAGTAACCAACAAAAATATTATAAAATAAACACAACTATTACAACTTACAAATTATATTATTTTTGCCAAAGATTACTGGATTTTTTTTTTTTTACGTTTGTCAGTATCAGTTTTTTCATTGAATTATTCCTTTCTTTCATGCCTTCAAGATAGAAATGCAGCAGTATAAACTTTGGTGGATGTATCTGAAGCCTGTATTTCTTTTGGCTTAAAGAAAAATGAATGGGAAATCCCAATGTACCTAGGTGCACCTTTGATTAGAACTACATAAACATAGCTACTGTCAGCTAACAGATATCCAAAGTATAGTTTTGAATGTCCTTTTCTTTCCCTGATAAGCACAATGAACAAGTAATTTAAGAGAAATCCCAGTGTTTTATTCAATTTTAAGATGTTTGTTTTCTTTTCATTGTAGAGTAAGAACTCAGGAGAAACCAGCATGCTGAAAAGACCTGTGCTTTTGGACTTGCACCAAACAACCTACTATGATGAATTTGATTGCCCTCCAGAGCTTCAACACAAGCAGGAGCTTTTTCCAAAGTGGCGCTTACCAATTAAAATTGCTGCTATTGTATCATCTCTGACTTTTCTTTACACTCTTCTGAGGGAAATAATTCACCCTTTTGTAACTTCCCGTCAACAGTATTTTTATAAAATTCCAATCCTGGTCATTAACAAAGTCTTGCCAATGGTTTCTATCACCCTCTTGGCACTGGTTTATTTGCCAGGTGTGATAGCAGCAGTTGTACAGCTTCATAATGGAACCAAGTACAAGAAGTTTCCACATTGGTTGGATAGATGGATGCTAACAAGAAAGCAATTTGGGCTTCTCAGTTTCTTTTTTGCTGTACTGCATGCAATTTATAGTTTATCCTATCCAATGAGACGATCCTACAGATACAAGTTGCTAAACTGGGCTTATCAACAGGTAGGATTATGATATGAACAATATGACTGAATTTAAAAGCCTAACAGATTAACACTTTCTTATTTTAATGTCAGTATCCCAGTGTTGAAAAAGTAATTCACATTTAAAATTGTTTCATTATAACTCTTCATTGAGATTTGGTTGTACAGTTTTACAGTGAAAAATTTAAGATGCAAATAGTAAACACAATTCTAACCATCAAATAGAGTATATAAATGTTGCACTCAAGGAAAGATCAACAGCTCCTATGTCATTTCCTTGAAGGATTGCAAAAGCAAAGTCATACATTTATGAAGACTAGTTATTGCAGGGTCTTCATAGTGGACAGAGGGAGTAAAGAAGGAGGTTCTTATACAGAAAACATGTTATTTGTTTGCTTCTGCCTCTTTCCACCCTCTGATAGGTCCAACAAAATAAAGAAGATGCCTGGATTGAGCATGATGTCTGGAGAATGGAAATTTATGTGTCCCTGGGAATTGTGGCACTTGCAATACTGGCTCTGTTGGCTGTGACATCTCTTCCATCTGTGAGTGACTCTTTGACGTGGAGAGAATTTCAATATATTCAGGTAAATGATACATAAATTACCCTGGTGCCTCAGAAATGTATATCTTTTTGTGCTTATATCAATTATATTGATTTTACCCCATCAAAAATAACATGGTTTTCTAACACTAAAGATTCCACACTTGTTCCAGTTAACAAATGTGCTCTCCCATCATTTTTACCTGTTGCTTCTAAATAAGTGTTTTCTTCACATAAAAGTGGCAATACTCAAAAATCTTTTTGTAACATTTGAAGTTTGTTAAGCAATTTGCAGCCCGTCTAAAACAACATATATAATATTTTAGAAATTTAATATTGATGATTTGTTAATCCCCCCAAAAGTTATTGGATATTCTTTTGCCTATCTGCTGAGTTTATTTATCCCTTTTAAGTTAAACGGTTTATACAATCCATACAAAAGCACCTCTTGAAATAAGGAGTTTTTAATCTACCAAAATTTTTCTAATATCTCATTTGAAAGGCTTCCTTTTCCAAGTTATATTTTACGTAGTTTTTTCACTTGAAGTCTCCAAACTTGAATATTCTTGGAATTCAAAACTGTCTCAGATTTACTGAGATTAATCCCCTCATACTAGATTTAACCCTAAAAGAGATATGTGCCAAGATTCACAAGAGGATCCATGTCTGACAGGTTTCAAAGTAGTAAATTTAATTCAGTCATAAGCATTGCCAAGATTTTTTAAATTGCATAGCTTTAGCTTTTATTGGGGGACATCTTTGCAAATTCACAGTCATACATGTCCATACATATACTCCAACAGACATTTTAGCAGGGTGTCTGAGTAGTCTGGAAATTATGTCGCCTTGTGAGTTATTTCAGTGCAGCTCAGAGGTGGTGCCACATTTCCAAGCACAGTACTTGCTGATTTTGTAGATTCAACCTGCTAGACATTGGAGTTCTCTGTTGCTCATAAATAACTTTCTCTTATATTGCTCTCCCTATTATACATATGCTAAGCGCCACTTTTCAAATTTAATTAGGAATTCTAGCTCTGCATCTTAACAGCTGAGTCCATTCCACAAAGTGCACAGCATCTCACCCACAATAAGTATACAATACATCTTTGGAAAATTAATCTTCAAACATGTATTTTTCAGTTACTAACCTAGAAAATTTTTGTTTATGATCCAAGAACTAGTTATACTTGATTTACCATGAAGATACATATCTGAAAATCGAAGCAGTTACTTGATTGTATTCACTGTGGCTTAAAAATATTTCCTAGGTCTCCCTGGCGGCCTAGGGGTTGGTAAGTCTCAGCGCTTCCACCTCGAACGCCCACTGTGACGGCCTCATTTCAAACTCTGGCCAGGGAGCTAATCGACATGGCACAGCAAACCTTTCCTGTCTCGCCTGCTGCTCCCCTTAGCATTGTTATTTCAATAGATCTGCCTGTTCTGCTCCCCACTCTCTCTGGTGAATCCTCTCACCCCTGTTCCCACACCTCTGGCCTACACCCCAGTTCTTCTACACAAAACAAAATAAAATCTTTAAAAAAAATAATATTTTCTGCTGTATAATTGTGATCAGGGGCCTCCTCATAGTGCAGGGGTTAAAGTCTCAGTGCTGTCAAGCTATTGCCAGCCACTGCTGCCTGAGTTCAATCCCCTGGCCAGGGAGCTAACCCACATGGCACAGCAGACCTCTCCTGTCTCTCCTGATGCTCCTCTCAGCAGTGTATTTCAGTGGATCTGCCTATTCTGCTTACCTCTCTGTCTCTGGTGAATCCTCTCACCCCTGCCCCCACACCTCTGGTCTACACCCCAGTTCTTATATACATAAATAAATTTTAAAAACAATAAATCTTTAATTGTGAGTCAGGTTCCTTCTCGTAGGCTCATGACCATTTCCAATGAATAGTGGATAGAAATCAAAAGTCTAGAAGAGCTGTGTCAAAGTGCCATAAAATTACCTAGGTGAACAATTTTTAAGCAATTCTGTCTTGATGGTACCAAGCATCCCAATGCAAGCTAAATTTTTTTTTGCCACATCTCCATATCTCTATGTTTCGTTCAAGCATTGAATTAATTGTTGTTTATCCCTTTATCAGAATGTTTGCTTTTTTTGACATAAGCCGAGACCATTCACTTTTGCAATAATGTGCCAAAATCAGAGTCCGTCACTTTAATTGCCTTCACAATTGATAAAGATCACTAAAGTCAAAAGACTTTGAAGTAATCTTCAGTCAACCAACCAATATTTATTGAACACCTAACATGTACAAATTGTGGCGTTGATCCTGCAGTTAACCTGTGATAAGCCAGAGTCCCTCATTTTAGATGTCTCCTGATAAGCAAAATTAAGGCAAACACACAAAAAACAACCATAAAATAAATATCTTACAAGAGATGAGAAATGTGTGAAGAAAGGGAAGACAGTGTTGTCAGGTAGCTGAGATTGAAAGGAGAAAGGTGGTGAATTTTCTCAACTAATATAGTTTAGATACAAAGACATTACCCTAAAGTAAGTGAGTGAGCAGGGGACGTGAAAATAGTAGAAAGATACAAGTAGACGTTGTTCACAAAAGTGAGAACAAAATAATCACAGATGAATGAAAGACGTTCTAAGCAACAACAGATCCAGATGAGGTAGGATGGAATAAACTTTTATTGAATCAGTCTTCACCAAGATAATTTTTGTTTTCTTTTGCAGAGCAAGCTAGGAATTGTAACCCTTCTGCTGGGCACAATACACGCATTGATTTTTGCCTGGGATAAATGGGTAGATATAAAACAATTTATATGGTATACACCTCCAACTTTCATGATAGCTGTTCTCCTTCCGATTGTTGTCCTGATGTGTAAAGCCATACTGTTCCTGCCATGCTTGAGGAAGAAGATACTGAAGATCAGACATGGTTGGGAAGATGTCACCAAAATTAGTAAAATGGAGATGTCTTCACAGTTGTAGAATTACTGTTCGCACACATTTTTGCTCAATATTGCTGCATTTTATCATAAACATTTCAAATTTGTATTTGTTTAATAAAATGATAACTTGAGGAGCTAAATATTTCTTTGTGGGTGATGAGTTTGAAATATATGTATTCTCTTGCAGATTTGATTCAAAGCAAAAATTAAAGTAATCCTTAGTACTTTCTGTATGTGCAGTAAAGCTAAGCATGACAAAATGATTTCTCCTTTGTCAGACTGCATTGTAGATAATAAAAAGCTTTAAAGTACCAGTTCTTGCTATTCATTAAAAGCTATCATAAGCAGTGAAAAAATATATTATCTGAATCAACTACACAAGTATATCCAGTGTTTATGATTTTTATTAAAGAACTTTCATTTTCCTATAATTGGATGTTATTCATGGAACATCTGCCTCAAAAAAAAAAAAAAAAAAAAACCACAGATTGTGTCTATGCAAGTAAAGCAACAAATAATATCAGGTACATATTCAGGTAAAATAAAACTCATGCTATTAAAGAGAAAAGGTATTTTTGATTTTCTTCATCTGAGTTTGTACAACTCATCTGAACTTACCTTAATATATTGTCTAAAGCATACCATGAACAGTTCCTCAAAGACTAAACTATACATCAACTGTCAAGACCTTCTAGCCCAATTGACTATACTTAAGAGGGTTTTCATAATTAGCAAAACTAAGAGTCTTATATTTTATATGTTAACCATTTATTATGAATAAAGACAATAGAGCTAATGGTACAAATTAAGAAAAACAATTATTGTGTTCATTGAGCAGAGTCCATTTATTTATTTATTTGGCTCCCTCTGCATGCTTTGGTTATCAGATGGGCCTGACTGGTTCTGCTGACTAGCTAACATGCGCATCATAGCCTGTTGCTCCGCAGCACTTCCCAGGCTTCACTATCATCACTGGGTTAATGCTGAAAGCACCAAAGTTCATCCCTCCACCCACATTACTTGCTCGGTTGTTTCCCAGGCTAGTTCCACTCACTGTTAACCAAATCCATCCAGATTCCCAAAACTACCTGGATGACTAGCAAATCTTCCACCTCTTTCTGTTTTTTGCTGTTGTGCTAAGCTTCAACATTAGATACACATACACTGATTCCTTTAATGACCAAGTCCTCTCCACAAAGAGACTACAACCTGATCGCCTGTTAATGAACAAAGGCAAAAGCCTTGAATAATTTGAAAATGACGACATCTAACACTACTCTGTACTGGCAAAAGAATCACTGCAATTCATCTGCAGTCATGTCCTCTGTACAGCAACCAACGAACGCTTTGGTGCTTCTCAAAGATTTCTCTGGGCTTTGCTTAGAATTAGAAAGTTTACAGTCATCGTCCATCTATCATATGTCACTGTGACTTCACCTGGGTTTCATATTCCATAAAACAAAGCCAGCCCCTTTCAAATTACTAGTTTTAATATATTTCTTGATCTGAACCATAAGGTTCTTGAACCATTTAGATTCTGTTCATTTGTTTTCCATGATGAGTCAAATGCCTTCTGCACTGCTCCTTTCACTTTCACTGCTGATGAAGCATCTGTCTCATCCATTCTTCTTTTATTATCTTTGGGATAGTTGACAACATGTACCAGATTTCTTCAAACGGCATCCCCAGCCAGCAACGGGGCATGCACAATTCCTTCTGTTTGCCAGTAGAAGTGCCATTGTATGTAGCTCTCATATATTGACACTGGATTCCTGTAGGCCAACCCACATACACCGGGGACCTGAGCTGTACTTGAACAGCAGCACTGTCTCATCATCCTCCGATAGTATTTCAGAGGACTCTTTTTTTTTTTTTTAAAGGTATTTATGCATACAAGAACGGGAGTATAGGCCAAAGGTGTGCGGGGTGAGAGGATTCACCAGAGATAGCATGGGAAACAGAACAGGCAGATTGACTGAAATACACTGCTGAGGGGAGCAGCGGGAGAGACAGGAGAGGTCTGCTGCGCCATGTGGGTAGCTCCTTGGCCAGGGATCGAACTCGTGCTGCAGTGGCTGTGGATGACTTCGTAGGTTGTCTTAACCCCTTGTGCCACCACGGAGGCCCTCAAAGGACTCATCTTTCTCATCTTCAATTACCCTCATCTATTTAGACACCTTTTCTTATTTTTCAGCTCAGCTGCTGCTGGGAAGCCAGACAGGGAACATGAATCAGTGAGGGATCTGAGAACTGCCGAGCCACCGCTTCACTCCCACAGAGAGGCTGGAATTTGTATTCTTTTTATTTTTTAGATTTATTTATTTATTTATATAAGCACTGGCTACAGTCAGAAGCACGGGAGAGTGAGAGAATTCACCAGAGCCAGAGCGGGGAGCAGAGCAGGCAGAAGAACTGAAGTACACTGCTGAGGGGAGCAGCGGGTGGCAAGAGAGGTCTGCATGCCATGTGGGACCCTCACCTGGCAGCCAGGGATTGAACTGGCACTGCAGAGGCTGCGGGCAGTTTCGCAACCTAGCGCTCAACCGCTGCACTACCAGGGAGGCCCTGGAATTTGTGTTCTTTATGCAGTTGAGCAATAGGGATCTTATAATTTTTGGTTTTAAAAAAATACTAAAATGATGTCCTTTTATTATTTTAATAATGAGTAAGATTCAATGTTTCAAAGCAATGAAAAATAAATGTATGAGTCTAGTCTGATTTTCAGACCACAGACCACATGTCTAAGGAAGGAGGCCTGAAAGAAATTATGGCCTATTAAGCATGGTGTCTATAAAACATACAAATTAATAACAAAAAAATGTTTAACTTCCACTAGTAGCAGTAACTCTAGAATTTTATTCCAAGAAACTGAACAAAATGTAGTAGCTCCTTATTTGAGAAACTGTCTTCAAAGAAAAAGTTGAGAAATTTTCCAGTTTGCAAATTTTCAGTTATGTTTGACTTTATTAATTAAAATCTCTTTCTTCAAGCCAATTTTTCCAGGTGTTTTCAAGAGGCCCTTTGAAGAAGTAATAAGTTATTTGATCTCTTATTTGTTGAAAATGATCTTTATACTTGAACAAATTAACAAATCACTGATTTGTGACCATACACGTGATCTGAGGCTAAAGTCCAGTCCATTCTTCTTTTTAGCTGTTTCTAGTTCTTCCTCTGGTCAGGGGCGGGGGTCCTCACATTTATTGCTAGTGAGTGTATGACAGTCCCAAAATTATTAATGGATGTCCATTTGACCTGTACCAAGAACAAGCTGCTGCTTCATGCAGCTCTAAAATTATTGAACTGGAAGAGAGTGATGAGATCACCTGAGCTCTCTAATCCCTTGCCTGGAGGCCAGATCTCACTGACAGGAGGCCTCGCTCAGGAAGAAGCTCATATTTCTGAAAACATTGAAGAGAGAAAAGAAGAGAATGGAACATATGTGCCAAAATTGTAATGGTGCAGAAGCCATTGACCTTATTAAAACCAATGCCCCTTTGTGCACCTCCACCAGAGCAGGGAGTGACTGACTGGACAAGATCTGAGAGTCAGAGAACCAGGGTGGGGGTACCAATGACTGTCCCTTGAAGACTGGCTAGTCTTATTGAGTCCACTGAATATTGACAAATTATTTAAAAAATTTGAGGTCTTAAATGATGTTATCTTACTCCAGAGACAATTGGTGTTTCTTTTGGTAGATAGTGATAGGCACCAGCAACATAAGATTACCTTACTCACTTTTAAGGATTGAGTGTATTTGAAGCTATGCTTTTGTCTCTGCCATCCTTGAACTACTTCTGGTTCACACTTATTCTTGAGTCAGTTCTTTGGGATTCCAATTCAAAGTGGTAGCAGGTAACTACTGACTATCCTGTTTGGTATACTCTAGATTACAAATTTCATCCTTTTAGTTTCTGGAGCTTATTGAAAGTATTGTTCAGTTGCTCCAACTCTCAGCTACCTCTTCCTTGTGAGAAAATAGCCTCAATGCTGAGTTTATCTCCCTCAGTTTCTTTCTTCTTCCAAAACTTATTATTCTTCAGCATTTTATGTCATACTTTATTTTTAGGTGGAGAGATTTTATAATTAGGCTTGCTTTTCTAGATATTCTTAGAATCAGTAGGTATAACATAGGCTAACTTTACCAGAAGTAGAAATCCCTAGAGAGTTGTTTGGGTTCATAGTCTCCATGTCTTCATCTAGTTTCCTCTTCTGTTTTGAAAACCTTTATCCCTCGCTGTTCCACTGCATACTATCTTGTCAAACTCACAATGTGATTAAGTATCAGTTTTCTTCTAACTTGTTCACATGTAAGTAACTTATGACAAATCTGATGAGTCTTTTTTTCTTTTTGTTTTAAAGATTTATTTATTTATGCATACAAGAACAGGGTACAGGCCAGAGGTATGGGGGGTGAGAGGATTCACCAGAGACAGAGTGGGGAACAGAACAGACAGATCTACTGAAATACACTGCTGAGGGGAGCAGCAGACAAGACAGGAGAGGTCTGCTGCACCATGTGGGTACCTCCCTGGGAGGGGATCGAACTCATGCTGCAGAGGCTGCAGACAGCTTCATAGGTTGCATCTTAACCCCTTGCATCACTAGGGAGGCCCTCTCTTTTCTGGAAACAAATTCTTTACTTGACTTCTAGGAAACCATACTCTCCAACATACCATCTCTGTTTCTTGTGCTGTCTCCTTTTCCCATCACCTCAATGTTAACAGAGTTGACTCTTTGCCTCCCTTCTCTTCAGTGTAGATAATCTCCTTTGGTATTGGGGTCTGAAATATAAAACATTAAAACTATGTTGATGAGTATCAAATGTATGGACTTAGTCTTTAAGTTTGACCTAAGCACCAACCTCTGACATCTAAGTGAGCCCTTAACAACTTCATTGAAAGCCTAAAAAACATCTCGAACATAAAATTCTAAAGATAAAATCTTAATTTCCTGGGCCTTCCTGGTGGCATAGGGAATAAGTCTCAGTACTATCGCACCATAACCAAGGCAGCCTAAATTCAATCCCAGCCAGGGAGCTAATCCACATGGCCCAGCAGAATTCTCCCGTCTCACCCACTCCTTCCCTCAGCAGTGTATTTCAGATCTGCCTGTTCTGCTCCTCACTCTGTCTCTAGTGGATCCTCTCAAACTACCCCTCCACCCTCACTTCTGGTTTATACCCCAGTATAAATAAATAAATTAATTAATCTTTATAAATAAATATGCATAAATAAATCTTTTTATAAAAAAATCTTAATTGCCTTCCCATTCCTGCCCAGTTGCTCAAAACAGACACTTAAGAAATATCTTTGATATTGTTCTTTACTTCACACTTCACATTCAATTTGTCAGCAAATTCTACTGGCTCAACTGTCAAAATACATTTTGATTCCAACTGTGTTTCATCACTCTCTTAGAATTCTTAAGGCCTCCCAATTGGGAGCAAGGGCGGGGCGGGGGGAGCAAACATTGTTTAAAAATGTACTCTCCCATGTGTTCTTTCTGCTCACACTCTTGTCCTCATCCTCTGCCACTGACGGAAGATAAGAATAGAAAAACTGGAAAGGAGATACAAGGTCAAGAACTTAACTCTCACAAAGAGGTAGGAATAGAGGGGATTAGCATGAGCCATTAACCGAGTTATAGAAACCAAAGCCCTTAGGCATCAACGCCCAGATCAGGAGGCAAACCACCCAGAAACTAGCAGACTGTTATATGGAGTGTCAGGAGCACAAACCATCCACACACAAAGATGGGCCCCTCCATACAGAAAGGAGATGATAAAACCTAACACTGCCCCCAGAAAGGGGCAGCAGTCTTTCTGCCCACCTGTGACTGCAGGTGCTTCCTTTCACCAACTCTCTCCCTCAACAGGGCCGCAGCCTTCCTGCCCATGACCTATGCTATGCTGGGACTTCTCTTCACTGACCTCCCTCAGCGGAGGCCACTCTTCTCAAAGCCACACACCTGCAACCATGCAGGCCTCTCTCAGCAAACCTGTCAATTTCGGGTCAGCTCTTTCTGCCCATTTGTGTCTATGCAAGTGTCTTTTACTCTTCTGTCCCTTTCTCTATAAACATGCTCTTTAAATATAACTAATGTCTCTGCCTCATGGAGAAACTTGCCTGGAAACTCGCTGTGTGCTACTGAAAGGGGAGCTCTGGTGAAACCTTTCCCAGAGTGAACGCAAGGACCCCCGCACTCCAAACCTACTGACTCCAAACACATCACCACCACTGCTTTCCCGGAGTATTTTCTACTCAACAACCAATATGATTCTCAAAAAATGTAAATGCTATCATATCACCACTCTGCAAAAAAGTTAACCCTTAAATGCACCATGTGGGTTAGCTCCCTGGCCAGGGATTGAACTCATGCTAACCCACATGGCACAGCAGACCTCTTCTGTCTCGCCAACTGCTCCCCTCAATAGCATATTTCAGTAGATCCACCTGTTCTGCTCCCCACTTTGTCTCAGGTGAATCCTCTCACCCCACTCCCCCAAACACACACCTCTGGCCTGCACCCTCAGTTCCATGGCTTAAAAATTCCCTAAGATCTACATTCTGCCTAGTTTCCAAATCCATGCCCCACGAGTCCTTATCAGACTCAAGCTTTTTCCATTACACTGGTATGCTTTTCCTCAAGCTCAAACTCATTCCCACCTCTGCTATTTCCTCTGCCTGGAATGTTCTAACTACCCCTCTATTTGCATATGATTAGCACTGTTTCTGTCATTCACAGAGGTTATCTTATCTCTTCAGAGTGACCTTCCCTGATTATCCCACCTAAAATTGTTCTCTTCCCTGTTGGTGTTACTCTTTTGCTTTTCTTGGCATTGTTTATATAGTTGTTACTACTATCAAGTTTTCTATCTTTTAAAGATGTACTTGTGTCTGTTTGGTTATCTAGTTCCCCGACTCATAAGAATAGAGACTCTGTCTTGTTCATGAACAGTATTCTTATGACCTAGAACAGAACCTGCACACAGTGAAAGTCAGTAAATACTTGTTGGATGAATTAATAAATGAATGAGTGAATGAATAAAGAACATAGGTGTATTATCAACAAATGCTTGTGACAGCAGTGTTTAAGAAATAAAAATTATATAGACAAGTGGTTCTCAAACTGTGGTCTAGGCACCCAGTAGCATCAACATCACTTAGAAGAAGTCAACGTTTTCAAAATGCAAATTCTGGGACTCCACCTGATGAAGGATAAGAATAGAAAAATTGGAAAAGAGATACAAGGTCAAAAACCTAACTCACACAAGGAGGTAGGGGTAGAAGGTATTAGCATAAGCCATTAACCCAATTATAGAAACCAAGACCCTTAGGCATCAATGCCCAGATTAGGATGCGAAACACCCAGAAACTATCAGACTGCTAGACGGAGTGTCAGGAGCACAGAACTGAAGGTGAAGAAAGGGAAATTAAGTAACAAACCATCCACCCACAAAGATGAGCCCCTCCCTACAGAAAGAAGAAGATAAAACCTAACACTGCCCCCACAAAGGGGCGGCAGTCTTTCTGCCCACCTGTGAGTATGCAGGTGCTTCCTTTCACCAACTCTCCCTCTACAGGGCAGCATGACCTGCCCATGAGCTGTACCATGCCCAGGCTTCTCTTCACTGACCTCCCTCAGCAGAGGCCGCTGTCCTCAAGGCCGCCCATCTACAACCATGCAGGTCTCACTTAGCAAAACCTGTCCCTTTCAGGGCAGCTCTTCCTGCCCGCTTGTATCTATGCAAGTGTCCTTTACTCTTCTGCCCCTTTTCTAATATACCTGCTCTTTCAAATAAAACTAACGTCTCTGTCTCATGGAGAAACCCGCCTGGGAAACTCGCCACGTGCCGCTGAAAGGGAAGCTCTGGTGAAACCTTTCCCAGAGTGAACCCAAAGACCCCGCTCTCTAAACCCACTGACTCCAAAAACAACATCACCATCCATATCTATCGAGTCAGTAACTGGAGGTGAGGGGAACCAGTTGTGTTTTATTAAGTGCTTCTAGAAATTCTGATGCATGTTAAGTTTGAGAACTGCTGGTTTCATGGATAGGCCAAACCTGGCCCACTGCCTATTTTTCTAAAGAAAGTTTTATTGAAATACAGCAATTCCATTTATTTACATGTTGTTTATGAATGCTTTTTTACTATCATGACTGTTGAGTGGTTGCAACAGTCCTTTACCTCACAAAGCCTGTAATATTTACTATCTGACCATTTGAAAAAAACATTCAATGACACCTACTTTAGATCAACACTTTATACCATGGAATTATGGCAGAGTAAACACATCTATGCACTCCCCATCCAAATTGTTATAGGACAGGGAGAGAGGCAGCCCAAAACCCCGCAACCCTGCCTATTCTAAATGGGTTCTGCCATCCGCCGCATCAACACAAAACATAGGAGACTTTAATGGGAAGGAACTTTAATAAAACTAGGAAACAATACAGGTAAGGCAAAGAGTCTAGTTTCTAAATGAAGCATCCAGAGTTACCCGTCCCCTCGTGGGTAAAAGTCCATCCAAATGGGATTGGCCCAAAACAAGGCCCCAAAGCCTGCTACAAGTCTAAAACATCTTCCAGTGGGGACCCACAGAAAAGGGTCACAAACAACTGGACAAGCCCAAAAGGAAAAGAGCAAAATCAACATCAAGATAAAAGCTGCCATTGTCACCTCCCCACGGGTCTCACCCACATCTGTGTCACCTATTCCACGACCAAAAGACAAGCGCAGTTTCTTCATGTGTCTCTAGGCTCCATGCGCCTCCTCCAGGTCTCCTTGCTCCACCCTGCTTCCTTCCTCAGTCTCTTCTGCAGCTTCTCCTCTTCCTGCTCAGCTCCACCCTCCCTTGGGTGGGGCAGGGAACCTCCCCCTTTCCTGGGGACCACCCTGTTACAATATGACACTAAAATTAAGAAAAGCTATGATTAAGGAACAACAAACTGAAAAATAGGAAAGGGTAGCATCAATGGGCTAGAAAATTTGAGGAATATCTAGTACACAAAAAGCATTTGGGATAAGGAAGAAAGAAGCAGATGAGATCAGATTAACAGAGAAACAAGTAGGAGGTACAAATAGAAACTCTTGCAAAAAAAAAGCAAATGTTCCTAATAAAACCTAGGATGAGCTTTATTCTCCAAGTTAAGCAAACCAAATCAGTCCAATGAGTCATTAAAGAACCGATCAGAAGTTCTGGCCAGTGACATTTTCATCAAAAGAAATGAATAGCTGGCTGAAGATCTCCTTTGCAAACAAAGCTAAAAGGCTTTAGGAAAGGCTCCTGGCTCACTGCTGGGATCTGACAGGAAGAATCTAGCAAAACTTCTACAGTGACAGCAGAGGACAGAAAGAAAAGGATATCAGACAATGCCTCCAGGATATCCTGTCATGTACTGCTGTCTAAAGTGGAAACTCTGGAATAGGAGACTTCCAGAGAAGCCTCTGGCACTGGAGAAACAGGGCAATGTACAAAGTAAGGATGGGCGGCATAATCAGTGGGCAAACTACTTATCCAGTGTTATAGCTTAAATTGTGACTCCCTGGGAGATAATGTTGAAATCCTAACCCCTCATACCTCAGAATGTGACCTTATTTGGAAATAGGTCATTGCAGATGTAATTAGTTAAGATAAGGTTCTGATGGAGTATGCTAGGTCCTTATTCCAACATGACTGGAGCCTTTTTAACAAGAAGAGATAAACACAGAGAAGAGAGTGGCATTTGAAGACACAAGAAACATCTAGAGAGAAGAAAACTATGTTAGGATAGGGCCAGTGGTTTGGCCACAAGCCAAAGAATGCCTGAAGCTGTTGTAGAGCAACCCCGATACAAAACGGGATGCCTGACTGTGGGTGCTCACCCGCGCGCTTAAAAGGACTTACCAATGCTCTACTGCAGGCACACGTGAAAGGTTAATAAAAGGTTTATTTACAAGGGAAGGGGAAATGAGGAAATGTACAGCTCTGGGAGAAAAGTGGGAGACAAAGTTTTAAATGAGTCCTACCCAATCCGCCGATCAGGAATCCCAAAATGGCGCTCTCAGAGTTCGCCGCCAGCCAGGAGCGGTGAAGCCAGGAGGCGAGCGATCGCCAGCCAGAGAGAGCCCAAGGCCCACGTGTTTGGTTTTTTATATCCAACCTGGCTGCCCAACTCCACCCTCAGGTCCCAGCCACCCTCCCTTGGTGGTGATGGGATTTGTCTTTCCCAGAGTCTTGATGGCTTTAGTCTGGAGTGGGGGTGGGGTCCACAAAGCCTGTATGGGATTATCTCAGGACATCATTTCCCCCTAACAAAGCTACCTGAACCTGGAAGACATAAAGAAGTACCTCCCCTAGAGACTTCAGGGCTCTGCAAACACCTTCTCACCTTTAGAACTATGAAAGAATAATTATCCACTGTTCAAAGTCACCCAGAGGGTGCCTTGGTGGTGGGTGTGTTATGGTAGTTTACATCTGAAGAGGCTTGATCTTATACCTCTGAATCACAGACACTATTGTGAACCAATGTTCCTCCAATAGATAAATAACTTTAAAATCATATTAATTTTTTCTCATTAAACTTAGTTTTAATAGGTCTCAAAATTCTGTGACAGATTCTTGGTCAAGTTGTTTCCATTAAAAAGTATTGATTTTAAAAACTACTAACTTAAAACTGCCACACAAAAGAAACCAAATGGTCCACAAAAACTTTCTCCTTTCACACAGGGGACTGGGGTGATGGTGCACGGGTGCACTGGTGAAGGAAATTCTTTGGGGACTACACCTGAGGGGATGGGGGAAGCAAACATTGTTTAAAAATGAGCAATGATGTAAAAAAATATATAAAAATTAAAAAACTTTCTCCTTTCCTTCTGAAGGTTTTAAGATGCACTGTTATCATCAACCAGTCTTTTACTATTAAACTTAAATGGCCAATTGAGATAAATAGATCTGAGACCAAGAGACCATTCTTCCACCACTGATTAAGACTGGGATGGCAGGTACTGGAGATAATATTCATTTAGCCTTCTGAGCTTTCTGAGCAGACTTGGTGACCTTGCCAGCTCCAGCTGCCTTCTTGTCCTCTGCTTCTCTGACTATCCTCCGCTGGACCGTTTCGCTGTTAGTGACATATATACATTTTTTTTTTTAAGTTTTTTTTTTTTTTTTTAATTTATACATACAAGCACTGGGTACAGTCAGAAGCGCGGGAGGGTGAGAGAATTCACCAGAGCCAGAGCGGGGAGTAGAGCAGGCAGAAGGACTGAAGTACACTGCTGAGGGGAGCAGCGGGTGGCAGGAGAGATCTGCGCGCCATGTGGGACCCTCCTCAGGTGGCTGGGGAGCAGCCGGGGATCGAACCGGTGCTGCAGAGGCTGCGGGCAGCTTAGCAACCCAGCGCTCAACCGCTGCGCCACCCGGGAGGCCCAGTGACATATTTTTTTTAATTCACCCAGTTGGTGTACAGTAAGTCCTCACTTAACATCATTAATAGCATAAGCTAATGGACATAAACACCAGTTAAGTTTCTATAGCCTATTTCTGATCACAAAAATATCACCAAATTTCTAAATAAAGACCCAAACCACTTCTGATATTAAGCGATAATTTGCCTACATTCATTCAGTGTCCAGTCTACTTATTCTAGTTCAGTCATATGTGGCTGGTACCTATTCTGGCAGCTTAAGGTGTAAGGAAAGGCATCCTTCCATCATGCACACACTCAGACTGGGAAAATTTAGACTTGCCAATGAACCCCACATGTACACTTTCAGAATGGGGGAGGGAACTCAAGTACCTGGAGACATCAGCTCCAGCTGGGAATCTCTGTTTTTCCTTTTCTCCTCAATGTTATAATGAAACAAATTTGAAGGAAATGTTATTTAAGGACCTGCTGTACTTTGCTAGGGAAGCCCTGGAACTATTATTATACAAGTCCTCTGCTTCACACACTCCACTATGCTCCTTCACCACCAAAAGCACAACCTGCATTAACAGACAAGTAAACAAGGATTCTCATTTGGCCAAAGAAATAAACCATCACCAGCAATAAGAAATCATCATCATCATCTTCATCACCATCATCATCATGAAATATTTGATGAACACGAGTATCATTCAAAAACACCATCTGGGGCCTCCCCGGTGGCGCAGCGGTTGAGCGCTGGGTTGCTAAGCTGCCCGCAGCCTCTGCAGCACTGGTTCGTTCCCCGGATGCTCCCTGGCCACTGGGCGAGGGTCCCACATGGCACGCAGACCTCTCCTGCCGCCCGCTGCCTCCCTCGGCAGTGTACTTCAGTCCTTCTGCCTGCTCTGCTCCCCGCTCTGGCTCTGGTGAATTCTCTCACCCTCCCGCGCTTCTGACTGTACCCAGTGCTTGTATAAACAAACAAACAAACAAACAAATAAATAAATAAATAAAAATAATTCTTTATAAAAAACAAAACAAAAACAAAAACACCATCTGATTCGAATACAGAAAAACTAAAAGCCCAGAAAATTAATACAGGCAACAGAATAAGACTAATCTAGTTGAAGATATTTGAGAAGTTATTTCATTAGCAAAAATATGACTGCTATAAAAAGAAACAATATGCTTTCTTGGGAGTTAAAGTATTATTGCCAAAATTTTTTAAAATGTTGCTTTATAGCATATTATATATTTCTTAAGTTAGTGGAAAAGCAGGCACAGAAAACAACAAAATAGATTTTGAGTTTGAAGAATACATGCATATTTAAGAACATTTATCAGCCATCTTCAACAGAAACATTGGGGAAGTATGTGAATGCAAATCTGGGATGAGGTTTTAAAAAATAAAAAATAATGAGTGAGGGCCTTCCTGGTGACACAGGGATTAAAGTATCAGGGCTATCAAGCTATCACCAGTCACTGCGCCATGAGTTCGATTCCTGGCCACGTAGTTAACCACATGGCATAGCAGACTACTCCGGTCTCGCCTGCTGCTCCCCTCAACAGTGTATTTCAGAAGATCTGCCTGTTCTGCTCCCCAATATATTTCTAGTGAATCCTCTCAACCACTCCGCACCTCTGGCCTACACCCCAGTTCTTAAATGCATATATAAATAAAAATAAATCTTTAAAAAAAATAAATAATGATTGAAACAAGACTCTTACCTGGACAAATGATAACATTATACTACAAGTTTAAGGTAAAATAATTAAATCAACTTTTTACGCTCAAGTTTCAAATAGGAACATTTAAAAATATATATTAATGAAAGGACTGACTTCCATAATAGATGCAGATGAAGATTAATTTATAGAACTGTAAAAGGGTAATCGCCAGAGAAAGGGGAGGTTCCCCCAGGGAAAAGGGAGGTTCACCCACCCCAAGGAAGGGTAGAGCTGAGCAGGGAAGAAAATCTAGACAACACTGGGAGAAGGAAGTAAGGGAAGATCAAGAAGACCCGGAGGAGGCTGAGAGAAATGTGAAGAAACCTTGCTTGCTTCTCAAACTTGAACTTGTACAAGACTAGGGAAACTTGAAAGACTTGAAAGAGACAGAGACATGGGTAAGAAACGTGTTGCAAGGCTGACAATAGTGGCCTTCATCTTGACTTGGGTTTTGATTTTACTCTTTTTTTTTTTTTTAAAGATTTATTTATTTATTTATACAAGCACTGCATACAGTCAGAAGTGCGGGAGGGTGAGAGAATTCACCAGAGCCAGAGCAGGGAGCAGAGCAGGCAGAAGGACCGAAGTACACTGCTGAGGGGAGCAGCGGGCAGCAGGAGAGGTCTGCGGGCCATATGGGACCCTCCTCCGGTGGCTGGGGAGCAGCCGGGGATCGAACCGGTGCCGCAGAGGCTGCGGGCAGCTTCACAACCCAGCGCTCAACTGCTGCGCCACCGGGAAGGCCCTTGATTTTACTCTATCCTTCCAGACTTGCCTGGTCCCTTCTGCCCCTTTGTTCTAGGTCCCCACCAGAAGGTGCCTTGGACTTGTGGCAGGCTTTTGGACCACAGCATCCTGCATTGAGTCACCTCACAAGGGGATGGGTAATTTGGGAGGGTTAACTAGAAACTGTTTTAACTATATTCTTTCTCTTCTTTCTATTGCACATTGACTGTATTAATTTTCTATTGAAGGCCTATGACCTAAGAGTATGTTTGTCTTGATTTGGCATATGGCAGAAACTATTTAGAGTAGGCAGATTTGGGGTTCCCAGGTTGCCCTTCATTCTACCCTATAACAGAACTAATAAACTAAACTGAAAATCCTCTCAGAATGCAGTGTAAATGAAAAAATTTCATAGGGCCTCCCCGGTGGCACAGCAGGTTGAGCGCAGCGCTGTGAAACTGTCCGCAGCCTCTGCAGCATGGGTTCGATTCCTGGCCCACCAGGGAGCTACCCACATGGTGTGGCAGACCTCTCCTGTCTCACCTTCTGCTCCCCTCAGCAGTGTCTTCGGTCAGTCTGCCTGTTCTGCTCCCTGCAGAACAGGTGCATCCTCTCACCCTTCCACACCTCTGGCCTGTACCCCTTGTATAAATATATAAATCTTGTATAAATCTTGTATAAACATATAAATCTTTTAAAAAGAAAAAAGAAAAAACTCATAAAGTAAAAAATGTTAAAAGTAACAGGGGATATGGAAAGGAGACCTAGATGACTTCATATACATCCCAAGTAAGTTTCAAAGAATGAAATGAGAGTAATAAATAATAGAAGAAAATTTCCTAGAGCTGGAAATAGACATTAGACTTCAGATCAAAGGGTTCCCTAAAACAAATTTGGGGGAGAGAGGCACACAGGAATCCACACTTATTCAATCTTGATGAAATCTGAGACCACCAAGGATAAGGAGGGAATGTCGCCAAAACTTCCATAGAGAGTAAAGAGTACAGTGAGTCCTCACCTCACATCATGGCTGAGTTTTTGGAAACTGGGGCAATAGGTGAAATGTGAAGTATGAAGGCACTTCTTCAAATACCATAGTTTTATTCAGCTTCAGCTGAGATTCATTTTTCTTTCAACAGTATAAGGAAAGGAATTAAACGTAACAGTGGTTCTTTGAGAACCTGCTGTATTTACTTTAGGAAAAAGTAACTAGAGTCCAAGAAATTGAGAAGAGAGTGAGCAGCTATGTATATTCCCAATATCTGGCCCTAGAAAAAAACTGGGCAATAGATGATATTGCTAGAAGGCATAGCTTCAATAATGAGCTAAGAATACTAAAATTATCACTTTCCTCATAAAGCCTCACGTTCTAACAGGAACAAGGCAATTATAATAATAGTCCATCACCCAATCTTTCATATAAAATCAGTATAAGATCTATCTCTCATAAGAAGTAGAGTTTATATACATTCTAATGTATGCATTCTAATGTCTACACATCTATAATGTAATTTCTATAAAATCTGGTAAGTAGCATAATTTCAAATAATACGTCCCCCATGAAGTCCCACTTTACAGAAGACACTGAGATCATGTCGCACACTTGTAGGTGTGAGCTTTGGGACTTCTGATTTATAGCCACCATGCCAAGCTTAGCACTAAATTTAAGCTCTTGTGTTCAGTCTTCTTTATGATGAAAAAAATGTGCATTTGTGCTATTGCAGAGGAACTGAGAGACTCAAAGCAGACCAAATTTCCTAGTCACCCAGAAAACCTGGATCCTGGCTTTATCCTCAGCTCACCAGACAGAGGCAGTAAATCTGAGTCTGTTTACCTAAGGGGTGAGCTGTGTGATCATGGTAGGGAAACAACCACTTCAAAATCAATGTCCCAACATTTTTCAGTGACTACTAATAATTTGTGGCAAAATTCTTCCTTCTCTGGAGACAGAAGACCACAAATGATCTGACACCATCATTAGTCAGCACTCTTTCTGACCCATTTCGGTTTTCAGATCCCCTGACTTGTGGATAAAATGTAAGCAATAACTCTAGCAAAATTTCTTCTTCAAAAGCAACTGCAGAATAATCATTAAAGTGCCATGGAAAGCCTCTCTGGTGATGCAAGGGGTTAAATCTCAGCACTATCAAGCTATCTGTAGCACAAGTTTGATCCCCCTCCAGGGAGCTAACCCACATGGTGCAGCAGACCTCTCTTGTCTCGCCCACTGCTCCCCTCAGTAGATTTGCCTGTTCTGCTCCCCACTCTTAAAAAAAAAAGAGAGAGAGGTATCATTTCTTCCTTTAAAAAAATTGTTCTTAATTACACCAAAAAGCAAATATATTGTGAAACTTATTCAGTATAGTTTTAAAAATTGAAATTCAATATAGAACAGCCTATTAATGCGTAAGTTTTTAGTAAATATTTCTTTTTCCTAAATCTATACACAGACTAGAGAACAGGATGCAAATTGACTAATTCCTAAGAAGACATTGAAAAATCAAAATTATTTTAGGTTGCATTATACTAATGTGATATAACTAGTAAAGCAGGAATGGCTTTCCAGACTACTTTCTGGAAGGAAAATATGAGCGGGAAATACACCAAGCCTGCTTAGCAAAACAATTTCAAGATAGAATTCTCCTTTCTTCTTGGCAACCAAATGCTTGATTTTCATAATTCAACATATAATTTTAAATTAGGGCAACCAGATTTTCAACATGGAAAGTGGAATTTTACTATAAAATTACAGAGGTAGGGGCCTCCAGGCCAGGGAGGTGACCCACATGGCACAGCAGACCTCTCCTGTCTCGCCTGCAGTTCCCCTCAGCAGTATATTTCAGTCAATCCGCCTGTTCTGCTCCCCACTCCATCTCTGGTGAATCCTCACCCCCCACACCTCTGGCCTGTATTCCAGTTCTTGTATGCATAAATAAATAAATGTTTTTTAAAAAAATAAAATTGTGGTAGTATATTGCACAATTCATGCTGAAAGAAAGAGCAAAATATTTTTAAAACAATCTTGTTCAAGGAATGCTCAGGAATCCTCTCCCTGAGGTGAGTCTTTTAAAAAAAGCACTTTGTCCACAGAAATCTGATCTGAATTTCGTTTAACAGCTGATGAGATTTATTCTTACTTCTAAAGGGATAAAGGAAAAGAATGCACATTGTCTTTAAGAAAATCCAGAATGCTGCCAAAATTTCGGCTCCCATTTTGGCATTTTGCCTTTATCCTGAAAGATAATATCTTCTGTGTTATAATAGCTTATGGTAAGTAGAACTGTCAACAAGAGGAGGGAGGCTGGAGTAAGAGACAGAAAATAAGAAGGAAAATTATGACACCATTGACTCAGTTGGTTTGCATTTATTAATGCAAACAATTAAAAAGACAAGTAGCTCCTTTAGGCAGGCACAGTGTAGATAGAAATGGCTGACTGGGAATTCCCCTGCTTTCATCAAATAATTGATAAGTGAATTTTGCATCAGCTTGATCTTTCTGACATTCCCAGGTGGCATAAGTAAAACTTAATATGTTAAGAATATTTCCAATGACGAAAAATGCTGCTAGGTGCTTATAGAAAAACAGTAAAATTACCCATGCATTGTCACATGTCAAAACAAATATTTTCTTTAAGAGCTCTATTTTTCATTAAAATATTCCATTGGATGAAGGGAGAATAAGTAGCAAATTGTTGAGGAAGGCATCTACCAAATCATTCATGCAGAAGAAATTTTCTTTTTCCCACTTGAAAGAAAAAACGTACTTGATGAATCCAAGGTATGGAGTGAAGGAAGACAGGAGAACAAGGCAATGGACCTGATTTCTTTGCATTGTCCCACTTCCGTGTTTGGTGAGTTGCACAAACCCTATTGAATATCAAGATTTGGCTTCTTATGAATAAGATACTTAGTAGAGAAACTTCTAGCTTCTTTTTAAGTCCTTAAATATCTCTTAAGTATTTCCAGAATTCTGCAACAGTCTGATGAAAAATCAAAACACATAGCCTGTATAATTATACCTTAAAATATTAATATTTTAGCTATTATGCAAAGAGTTCAGTGATGCTGAATACAAAATACTTAGGATTTTCTATTTAAGTATATGAACTAAAAGAAATCTTAGCAATTGTCTAGTCTAACTTCCTCATTCTACATTTATATTTTGTTTTTCTCCAAGCAGTGGATTATGTTAAAGAAAAGGAGAATTTTTTTTTTTTTTCAGAAACAAAGAATAGATGACAACTTTAAGAAGAAAAACAATAAAGGAAAAAGGAGTTTAAAATATATTAGGCCACATAGGAAAGATAAGCATAGATAAGAAGGGCACAGAATAATTTCTAATGGAACCTTTTGTTTTTCTCTGTTTTTCTGAATACTTTGTGAGAGGGTTAGTTTTATGCAGCATAGAATCAAGTAAGAGTGGAGTTAAAGTAATTTTCAAAGCAGAGAAATGGATGCGACCACAATACCCTGATCCTGGTCCCAGTCTGTCTAAACTAGGTACTCCAACAGAGTTTAGAATTCACCTGAGACAACAAGAAATAAGGGGAAAAACTGTTAAGAGCATCATCGAAGGAGAGAATGTGGCTGTTGACTCCATTTAGTTTTATTAGTCATTTTATTTTTATACACCTTCATTTGAGAAGTGTGTGGAAGTGGGGAGAGGGCTAACAACAAATGGAATAATCCAAAGCCACTTTATTATTATAAGAAATAATATCCATTATTACAAAAAGTAGTATCCAACATCCTCAAGAAGAAATCGCACAGAGAGAACTCATTCTTTTATGAGACAGTCTGCTTCATTTTTATAAAAACCAGCCATTGCTCCTACTGTAACTCTCCAAAGTCTCAACCTGAAACTAAATTCCTTATCTCCTGCAACTACAAAAACAATAAATTTCCCTTCCAGAGATTGCTATATTTGTCACTGGTGCAACCATTTTGTTAAACTCAAACATATTGTCTTCCCTTACATCTAGAAATCCAATCAATCAACAACTCTTGTTAATTCCATTTTGGAATCTATGGCATCTATCCCCACCCAGTTTTACTTAGAGCATACCATCACTTCTGCTGCATACTCATCCATCACAGAGACCAATCCTCATTCAATATTGAAGGAAACTGCACAAGAGCATGAACATCAGGACAATCGTGGAAAATTGTTAGGGAGAAAGGATGTCCTGAGCTAATTCCATACAGGCTTTGTGGACTCCACCCCCACTGCAGACCAAAGCCATCAAGACACTGGAAATGACAAATCCCATCATCACCAAAGGGAGGGTTGCTGGGACCTTAGGGTGGGGTTAAGCAGCCAGACATGTGGGCCTTGGGGCTCTCTCTTGGCCTCATGGCTCTTGGCTCTTCGCCAGCTCTCAGCTTGCCATTGGGATTCCAGGTCAGCAGAATGGGTAGGACACATTCATGAGTTTTTCTCCCTCTTTTTCTCCCTGAGTTGTTCATTTCTTCATTTTCCCTTTCTTTTGTAAATAAACCTTTTTATTAACCTTGCGTGTGTGCCTGCAGTTGAGAATTAAGTCCCTTTTAAGCATGCGGGTGAGGACCCACAGTTAGGCAACCCATTTTATATCGGGGTTGCTCTGTAACAAGTTGACTACCACAAAACATGACAGGAAAGACGGCCACTGACAAAGGTAGAATACCTGAAGAAAAGGGTATCTTTCCTGATAGGTCTAGCAGAAAAAGTTACAGAGCTAACACTAGTTGGCTCAGTTTAAACGTGTCCATCTATAAACCAATAAAGATCACCTGGAGAATGGAGCCACTTGTCAAGAAGGTCAAGGTTATGTGCTTCCCTGCGGCTTATGAGGGGGAATGGTGTCATCTCCAGCTGAACCACTGAATCAGAAAAGATGGGATGCTGAACAGAAAAATTACCTCTGTCCTCTGTTCTACCTCAGACTTCAACTGCTTTATTGATCTTCTAAATATCTTAATTACCCCATCTTTTTGCCTTTCTTTTCAAGTGGCTCACGGCCGACAAGTTAACTTCCTAAAATTCAACTGGGACCAAGATTTTTCTTTTACTAAATCTTCCCCAAACTCCTCCTCGCTGCTTACAAGTCGTTTACCTGGTAATGACACTCTTCTACATTCTGATCCCAAATACTTTCCCTTAATTAATCTATAAATCTTCACCTCTCTAAAAGACCAATTTATTCACTCTCCTCCCAAAATGGCCTTGACTACAAGGCTTGTTCACACTGTTTATAATCTTTGTTTCCCAAGAACATCTTTTTCACTCTTCTTCCCTCCTTTAAAGTTCACCCATTCTTCTAATACAACTCAGAGATGACTTCTGTATAGCGTTCTATAGTCATTCCAGCCCAAAAGAACCCCCAACCCCTTCTCTTTCGATGATAATATTTTTATTGTAACATTCTTTGACAAATAACAATGGTCTGCTTTATTCTGTAATGAGTTTGTATTTCAATGAATAGCACATATTACCTGTGTATGTGGATTGCAAACGTTTTAAAGGCAGGAAGTATGTTTATATTGGGTTTATATTTTGTTTCATCCTATGTTAAGACTTGGCTTGCAATTAATAGTATTCTGAGCACAGGATATAGATGCAAATGTCTTTTTTTAAAAAGATTTTTTTCATTTATGCAAACAAGAACTGGGGTACAAGTCAGAGTTGCAGGGGGCGTGAGAGGATCCACCAGAGACAGAGTGGGGAACAGAACAAACAGGCAGACTGACTGAAATACGTTGCTGAGGGGAGCAGTGGGCAAGACAGGAGAGGTCTGCTCCACCATTTGGGTAGCTCCCTGGCCAGCCGGAGATCAAACTCATGCTGCAGAGGCTGTGGATACCTTCACAATGCTGAGCTTAACCCCTTCTGCCACCAGGGAGGCCCTAGATGCAAATGTTTTTTTTTTTTTTTTAATTTTCTAGAGGCATGTCTTATTTATTTATCTATTTGTTTGATTGTTTGGTTGGTTTATACATGCACTGGGTACAGTCAGAAGCCGGGAGGGTGAGAGAATTCACCAGAGCCAGAGCAGGGAGCAGAACAGGCAGAAGGACCGAAGTACACTGCTGAGGGGAGCAGTGGGCGGCAGGAGAGTTCTGCGCGCCATGTGGGACCCTCCTCTGGTGGCCGGGGAGCAGCCGGGGATTGAACCGGCGCCGCAGAGGCCGCGGGCAGCTTCGCAACCCAGCGCTCAACCGCTGCGCCACCTGGGAGGCCCTAGATGCAAATGTTTTTTTATAATTTTTTTTTTTTTTTTTTTAATATATAGAGGCATGTTTTCTTTCTTTCTTTATTTATTTGTTTGTTTTTGTTTATACATGCACTGGGTACAGTCAGAAGCGCGGGAGGGTGAGAGAATTCACCAGAGCCAGAGCGGGGAGCAGAGCAGGCAGAGGGACCGAAGTACACTGCTGAGGGGAGCAGCGGGCGGCAGGAGAGTTCTGCGCGCCATGTGGGGCGGCAGGAGAGTTCTGCGCGCCATGTGGGACCCTCCTCCGGTGGCCGGGGAGCAGCCGGGGATCGAACCGGCGCCGCAGAGGCCGCGGGCAGCTTTGCAACCCAGCGCTCAACCGCTGCGCCACCGGGGAGGCCCTAGATGCAAATGTTTTTAACCCAGTTCCGGAACTTGACTTTCTGATCAATATACACATTAAGGAATAATGCCAAGTTTCCACTGACTATTTAGTTACTATACGATGACACTTTTTTTTTTAAACCCTTCAACACACTGGCTTCATCTAAATTCCAAGCCAGAAGAAAGGTTGTTCAGTAATTAGAAAGGTACTCCAACTCTAAAATGACATATACTTTCTATTTCATCTCTATAGAAAATGAATTGTCACTTTTCAAAATAAATTGAATTACTGATGCAATAATCCAAATGATTTTAGCCATTAGCCAAATACTACTACTTCAAGCTATCTACAATGATTAGTTTCCCACATATTGCTATATAACTTGTAAAGGAGCTTATCTCCACCAAAGCACAGTCAATAGAAACTGCCTCTAGAAAACCATTTCTGGAAGGATTTGGCTGTTTATATTTTGGGCCAGAATTACTTGAGTTTTGGCTTGCAGTCTCTACTTTCCTCTTGGTAAAAACATGTAGTCATAGTATCCTGGCTGCAAAGATGCCTTACCAAAAGGAAAACCACAGCGCTTCATCAAGAAAGGACAGGAGGGCCTCCCTGATGGCGCAAGGGGTTATGTCTCAGCACTGTGAAACTATTCACAGCCACTGCAGCACCATGAGTTCACTCCCCAGCCAGTAAGCTAATTCACACGGCGCAGCAGACCTGTCTTACCCACTTCTCCCCTCAGCAGTGTATTTCAGTCAATCTGCCTGTTGTGCTCCCCGCTCGGTCTCAGGTGAATCCTCTCACCCCCCACACCTCTGGCCTACACCCCAGCTCTCGTGTGCATAAATAAAATAAATCTTTGAAAAAAAAAGAGAAAGGACAGGAACTCTCCCAGGTAGACTAGTGGTGTGTACTCTAAATGCATTATATTAGAAAGGTACTCCAACTCTAAAATGACATATACTTTCTATTTCATCTCTATAGAAAATGAATTGTCACTTTTCAAAATAAATTGAATTACTGATGCAATAATCCAAATGATTTTAGCCATTAGCCAAATACTACTACTTCAAGCTATCTACAATGATTAGTTTCCCACATATTGCTATATCACTTGTAAAGGAGCTTCTCATTATATCAAACTTTTAACTAGTTTGTGGCATTTTAGATGCAACAACCAAGCTTTGCTTCTAGGTGCTGGCATATTGATAACATTCGAAAGTGAAGCTCATATTGAAAGCAAAGAAAAAAGACATTAAAAATTTACACTCACCAAGTACTAATGCAAAGTATAGACGCGAATGGCTACTTGCACCTAAAATTATTATAATTACAGCAAAGTAATTTACATTCCTAATGACCCTACGTCATGAAGAAAACAAAATTACATAGCATTTAATATGGCTGAGAAAGTCTTGAGAGATTTCTATCTACAATAAGTTCTTAAAAAACTTTTGAACTTAAAGGGGAAATTTTCAATTATTTAAATAATTTCATCATTATTCTAATAAGTTATAGATGGTAACAATAATTAGCTTCAGGAAGTTGTATGCTTCAACTTTAGCTAAATTTGAAAAAGTTATAATACGGTGTCAAAAATTTTTTTTTAAGTTTTATTTATTTATTCATGCATATAAGAACAGAGGTGGTGTGGGGGGGTGTGTTAAGAGGATTCACCAGAGACAGAGTGGGAAGCAGAACAAGCAGATCTGCTGAAATACACAACACAGTTGTCAAAATTAATGAGACTTGAAATTGTATTAAAAGACAATGTCACCCTAAGTACCAGCCATGGAGACATCTAGAGTACACAGGAGAAGTCTTTTGTTATTATATTATTTTTAAACAAGTGTTAGCATGATTTCATAGTTAAAATGCTATCACTTTTACTTTCATCTTTAAAATTTATTTATTTATGTGTACGAGAATTGGGGCACAGGCCAGAGGTGCAGGGGGTAAGAGGATTCACCAGAGACAGAGCAGGGAACCGAAGAGGCAGACCTACTGAAATATACTGCTGAAGGGAGCAGCGGGTGAGTTAGGAGAGGTCTGCTGTGCCATGTGGGTAGCTCCTTGCCCGGGGATCGAACTCATGCTGCAGTGGCTAGGGACAGCTTCGTAGGTTTTGTCTTAACCCCTTGAGCGCCTGGTCTTTTTTTTTTTAACAAAATTACAGATCCTTTTTAAATTTCTCCTTTTTTAATTTCAAAGATGGTAAATATTGATAAATAAAACCTCTAATTTTTAAGAGTGTGAATAGGTTCTGAGACAAGAGTATTTAAGGTACAGAACAGAAATGGCATTGCCGGGGTGATCACTACACACTTGTTTTTTACTATTTTTCTTTTGTATTACTATTGTTCCTTATTAATTTGTACTCTATTTTTGGATATTAATTATTTGCTTACATGTACATCAAATATCTTTTCACAATGTGAATAGCATTTTTCATTCCCTCAATGGTGTCTTTTGATATGAGTTTTAAGACTTTTCTCTCACTCTTCATAAAAACTGAATTCCTTACATTAGCCTGAAAAGACCTTAACAATCTAGGCCCATGCATATGCCTATTTCCCACCCTCTATGAGACACTGTTCTCACCCACCACTACTGGTCTCACTTAGTCTGCTCCATTGAAAATGGCCTGTGTTTCGAGCATTATTCCTTTGTGGCCTCAGGATCTTTCCCCTGGATTTCCCCCCTACTGGGACCTGACTGTACTGGAGTACTCAAAATTAATAACAGAAAAGAAGTACAGGGATTATCGAAAGTCTGCAAGGAATTTCTTCCAATGTCTCTGTTTGTTAAACAGTTTTTATTCCTCCTTAGAATGTTTATTCAATTTTTTTGCCTATTTTTTGGAGCCTAAACATTTGCTCCTTTTTGAATTTGTGGGACTTATTTTAAATATTCAAGATGTTAATAATTTTTGACCTTTAAAGCAGATATTTTTCTTCAAGTTATATTTTTTAAAAGTATATAAAACTTTAAATTTCATTTAATCAAAATTATAAATCTTTATCTTTGGATCACTTTCTTTTATTCAAACCTTAATAATCCTTTCCACACCAGAAATAGGAAAAATAGTTACTCTTGGGTTTAACAATTTTATCATGTGACTTTTGCATTTGAACACTTTAAAATGTAGATATTTTAGGTATTTGACCTAAATAGAATTTATTTTGATGTAGTATGGAATTAAGTATTATAAAGCACTATGTTGCTTCACACAGTGCCCACCCAGCAGACTGTAAACACTCCAAGAAATGATGGTGGTGGTATTGCTGCTGTTTTATTATTGCTAGATTAGCCCCAAAGGACATTCTGGGACCCTATGGGTTCTTGATTGCTCCATCTCTAACATGTCAAGCAGAGCCCAGAGGACCAGCTGTCATACAAGTTATATAAGAGAGTCCTACATTAGGTGGCAGGATGAATCTCATAGGCTCTCAAGTCTCTTCTTTAAAAAAAAAATATATATATTTATTTATGCATACAAGAACTAGGGTGTAGGCCAGAGGTATGTGGTGGGGGGCAGTAAGAGGATTCACCAGAGACAGAGTGGAGAGCAGAACAGTTAGATTGACTGAAATACACTGCTGAAAGAATCAGCATGTGCTACAGGAGAGGTCTGAGTTAGCTCCCTGGCTAGCCAGGGAATCGCCCTCATGCTGCAGTGGGCAGAGACAGCCAGAGAGGCTCCTCTCAATTTTCTTCTAACACCGTGCCTGTATGACTCTCTCCTGTTTTTTTATGATTTAGCCAAGGATGGAGTCAGCAAGGTCTTATGATCTTACAATTCTACGTCAACTCAAGTGCAAAAACAAAGCAGTTTGTTTTTTATAGATACTGATCAATTCTTATAAGACTTACATAAAAATAAGTGGCGATGTCTTTTCAGAGAAACTTGGATTTTGAGTCATAAAATTCCAATATTTTAAAGAACATTTCAAATTTTACTCAAATGTATTTTTAAAATAAATTAACTTGGTAAAATATAATTTAAAATAATAACATAGAGATTAAAATAGACTCCTATTTCATATCTCTTCCACTTCTAATCCTCTCTGATCTCTTTAAATTCATGAAGGCCAAACATTTACGTGTATAGAAATAGCAGATGGGTTTGTTTCTTAAAGCTGGTTTCTTTTGCAAGACATTAACATCTTATTCACAGATTTGTAATGTTTGAGATCTAAGTAGATTTGTAATGTTAGCAATGACTGACTCAATTATTCCCAGAAACTTCATCTTAAAATAGGCATCCAAAACATGATGAAATGTTATGAAACCATGAAATAATGTCTTTGTGATTCTTTTAAATACTGAAAAAAAGAAAAGGCATTAGTGTACTGAAAAAATGTTTGTAACTGTGTTTTTAAAAGTAGTTCATCGGGAGAGAGAGAATAGATGTTACTGCTCAATAGAAAAAAATGACCTCAAAACAAGATTATCTATCACAAATTTTCCCCAAATTGACAATTTGTTATCTTTCACAGCTTTGTGAGTTGATGACTTCAGAATGACCTTGGGGTTGTTCATGCTTTTGCCATCAGATGGGAGCTGGGCTGAAGTCACATGATTTACATCTCAACTGAGTAGGCTGATCTCTGTCCTCTCTGTGAGGCTAACTTGAGCTTCCTCATAGCATGGTGCTTTTCAAGGTAAATTTCAAATGGCTACTTGCATCCCCCAGAACAAGCATTCCAAGAGACCAAGGCAGAAGCTATAAGGCTTCTTGTGATCTATCCTTGTGTAACAGGGTGGTCCCCAGGAAAGGGGGAGGTTCCCTGCCCCACCCAAGGGAGGGTGGAGCTGAGCAGGATGGAGCCAGGAGACCTGGAGGAGGCGCATGGAGCCTAGAGACACGTGAAGAAACTGCGCTTGTCTTTTGGTCGTGGACTGGGTGACACAGATGTGGGTGAGACCCGTGGGGAGGTGACCACGGCAGCTTTTATCTTGATGTTGATTTTGCTCTTTTCCTTCCGGGCTTGTTTGGTTGTTTGTGATCCTTTTCTGTGGGTCCCCACTGGAAGATGCTTTAGACTTGTGGCAGGCCTTGGGGCCTTGCTCTGGGCCAATCCCATATGGATGGACTTTTACCCACGAGGGGACGGGTAACTGGGTGCTTCATTTAGAAACTAGACTCTTTGCCTTACCTGTACTGTTTCCTAGTTTTATTAAAGATCCTTCCCATTAAAGTCTCCTATGTTTTGTGTTGATGCGGCGGATGGCAGAACCCATTTAAAATAGGCAGGTTTGCGGGGCTTGGGCTGCCCCTCTCCCTGTCCTATAACACTTGGAAGTTAAAACCATTGCTACTATTGCACGCTATTTGTCATATGGAGCCAGACTGGATTTAATGTGATTGATTGATTGAGAAGAGACTACAAAGGCATGAATACTACTAGGTGTAATCTACTGGGAGACCGTATTTGGAGACCAACTATCACAAATACCTTCTACCACATTTTACATAAAGGCTGACAAAAATGATGCCCAAAATGACATCAAACAAATACTGTAGGTTTAAAGAGGTGGGGAGAAAATATCACCAGGAATGATTCTTTAATACTGTGTAGCCAATATGAATTTTCCAGTTAGCTTTTCAATATTTAGATAATCCCTATAACCTCTATTTTTGACCAATTTAATTTTGTTTTCAAACTGATTAACAGAGAATGACAAAGGGGCAAAGCAAATGCCCACTAGTCCCAATTGGATGATACCACATGAAAGTTCAGTCATTAAAGGGCTCCCCAGTGGCACAGGGGTTAAGTGTCAGCGCTATCAAGCTACCCCAGCCATTGTGACCTTAGCTTGATCCCCTGCCAGGGGAGCTAAATAACATGGCACAGCAGACCTCTCCTGTTTCACCCACTGCTCCCCTCAGCAGTGTATTTCAGTAGTTCTGCCTGTTCTGCTCCCCACTCTGTCTCTGGTGAATCTTCTCACCCCCTGCACCTCTGGCCTAGACCCCAGTTCTAATATGAATAAACAAAATAAAAATAAATCTTTAAAAAAAATACCTAACAAATATACTATTTAATAAGTACTAGGTACTTTATATATACCAACTCATTTCATATAACAACCCTATCAGGCAGATACTATTATCACACTCATTCAACAGATGAGGAAATCAAGAAATTAAATTGTTGGATGTGATTTGAGTATGGCACTCAGTAACTGTATGGCACTCGGTAACTATATATAAATATTCTGGGGTTAGCATACCTAAGTTAAAATGAGCTGGACAGTGGTTCATTTCTTTCATTATGTTTTCCTTTGGTCAATGGTTAAATATACATTGGTAGAGCACAAATTGATTTGTTTGGTCTTTACTTGAGGAGACTGCTAAGACTATATATGCTCACTCATTAAATTTTATATTTGAGATAATTCCTGATTACTACTTACTTTATTATTGAGATATAATTCACATACTATAAAATTCACTCTTAAAGTATGTGATTCAGTGATTTTAATACATTCACAAAGTTATATAACCATCACCACTAATTCTAGAATGGTTTTATATAGAAAAGGAACTCCTTACCCCTAAAATGGTCATTCCCCATTTGCTACCTCAGTAGATTAACAACTACTAATTTATTATCACTCCATATGGATCTGCCTACTCTGGATATCTTGTCTACTAGAATCATAAAGTATACAGTTAGTTCTCACTTAAACATCATCAATAGATGAAAAATGATGTAAGAATTATATAAAATAAAAACATCATCAATAGGTTTTTGGTAACTGCAACTTTAGCATACACCGAAAGCAGTGCCTCATATAATATCATTTCATTCAATGTTCAACAACTTTCAGGAATTTTCTTTTACTAATCAACATTATAGGACAACAATGTTAAACAAACCTGCTATATAAGCTTTTGTGTCTTACATCTTTCATTTAACACAATTTTTCAAGTTCATCCATGTTGTAGTCTGTATTGTACTCCATTCCTTTTTATAATAACGCTATCTGAATAATATTCTGTTGTATGCCATTATACATTCATCAGTTGATAGACATTTGAGTTGTTTCCACTTTTGAGTTGTTAAGTATAATGTGCAGTGAACATTTAAGTGCAAAGTTTTCTGTAGACACATGTTTTCAATAGCTAGGAGTAAAATTGTCAAACTACTTTCCAAAGCAGTCACACCATTTTACATTTTCACTATAAAGTATGAGGATTCTAATTATTCCACTTACCAATGCTGTAATACCTACTTTCTGATTGTAGCCATCTTAGTGGATGCCAAGGGATATCTCATGTTGTTTTTTGATTTGCATTTTTCAAAGGACTAATTATGTTGTTCTCTTGTTCTTATCAGCCACTTACATATTTTCTTTGAAGAAATACGTATTCAGATAATTTTACCATTTTATAATTGGGTGAATTTTCTTTTTACTGTTCAGCTATAAAAGTTATTTTCCTCATTAAAATTAAATAGGGTAAAATTGCTAGGCATTGTTTTAACAATAAACAGAAAATAGTCTCTGAAATTGCAACTTATAGCTCAGATACAAGGTTGTTATCATGAGATCCAGAATCAAATTTGCTTATACTGAAATTTTATTTTTTTAAGATTTTTATTTTTATTTATACAAGAGCTAGGGTATAGGCCAGAGGTGCGGGAGGATGAGAGGATTCACCAGAGACAGAGCGGGGAGCAGAACATACAGATTGACTGAAATACACTGCTGAGGGGAGCAGCAGGCAAGAGAGACCGAAGCAGTCTGCTGTGCCATGTGGGTTGCTCCCTAGCCGGGGATCGAACTCACGCTGCTTCATAGGTTGCGTCTTTACCCCTTGCGCCACCAGGGAGGCCCTTATAATGAAAATTTTTTAAATCATCTTTTAAAAAAAATACACGCTTTAAATGTTCAACAGAGAACTGGTATCAGAAATATTCCCTTCACTTATTACCTTAAAGAGCAATTCTTTCAAAGAGGTCAAATAAAGCAGTGTTAGTTATAGTGGTAAAAGAAAAAGAAAACACATTTTCCTAAAACTTAGGATTAAGACAACTATTGTATGCCAATCTTATGGACTACACAGAGATTAAGAATTATATGCATTTGCAAAATTTTTATATATGGCAATATGTTCATAAAGCAATGGTAACTATAAAATACCTGTTTGTACAGCTGTGCCTCCATATACTGTAAGAGATTTGTAAATGTTTCTATGTCATTTTGTCTTCAGACCAATTATAAAGTACATTTATTTTTATAAATCTATTAAAATATTGAATGTATAATTTTATATCATTTTGTCTTCAAACAAAATCTATGTCAGATTACATATATATTCAAATCTATTAAAATGTATGGATGTACATTGACAAAGCGAGGTAATGTTCTTTGGTTTCAAAAGAGCAGTGTTTCACAAAAAATTATTTTATTGTATTAATAAGTATTACTCACAACTGAAGTTTCAGTGCTTAAGACAACTTGGGAATTTGTTAGGAACAGATTTAGTAAATGTTTTAACTGCAGAAATTCCGGGAGACTTTACTTCATTAATATGCACTGTGAATCTCTAAAATGAAAATATTATCTATCTCAGTGTTTTTTTATTTGCATCATGATTTACACTGATTCTACTTGTGTAAACAAATTTGTATAAATCTTATTTGCACTTGTTTACTAATTTACCTTCCCCATCAAACCATAAATTCTATCAGGTAAATTCATCTGTTTTTCATCATTGTTTCTATGTATGGCAGGGAATACAGAGGAGCTCAATAAGTATTTCTGTGGTGAATAAATTACTACAGGGAGCATCTGAAAGAACTCAAGCTTAAAGTTACACACTTTGGGAACTACCACGTTAAAGTTATTCAATTGTATAATAATTTCAAAGAAAAAATTGTGTTAACACCTCGAGGCCACTAGAGATCCATTTAATAAATTATTGCTGTGCTTCAGTGGAATCAATTACTACTTCAGGGAACTAAAGAGATTTCTCAGAGAGCACGTCATGACCTGGAAAATCTTGCGAAATGTTTTTATACTTTGGACTCGAGCTGAAAAACAATAGTAAAAACCACTATTATCATGGAATGAGTTGAAAGGATTCATTTGTTGCTGCATCAACAGCAACATCTTTTTAGAACACACTTGGTGACACAAGATTTTCCATCAAAGACATTTGCTTCCTTTTGTAGTTCAGGTATGAAAAACAGATAATACTTCTGGAAATTGCACTTTTATTGACTCACGGATTCTCTTTTAGAATAAGTGATTTCACACATTTCTTTTCTGGGGGAATAGCCAGAATCATATTGGATAGTTTTTTGAAATATTTGGCTTTAAAAATACATGGATTATCTACCTGCTTTTATAATAATTTATGATCTTAGAATAATTAGGAAATTCTTTTAGTAACTTTTTGTGAAATTTATATAATGCTGTTTTTTTTAAGCTACCTACTTTATATTAGTGGTTAATATTCATGGATTTCCTCCCCTTGCCCCAATATGAAGTGCTACGAAAATGTTAATTTCATCATTAGAGAGCAGTAGTATACCACGAAATAATAAAAACTGATATCAAAATTAATTTTTTCCAGTTACCATAATGGATTTTCTTTCACCACTTGTCAATGTCTCCCATAACATGACATATCACTAAAAGCTTAGCTTATGCCTAAAGTCTAAACCTTAATAGTATTCGGTGGGGGGATGGGATACATGTCGAGTCAAACAAATGATGCACTTCCAAAGCAGCGTTTGCAAAGGTTAATCCGTGTCTGGGCTACGTGGGGGAGGGGAAAGGGCAGTGTCCAATGATCGATGTAAGACGCCCCCCCCTTCTCGATTTTTTCCCTGGTTAATAAACTACCAGATAATTTTTTTAGTTAAAAATAAATTAATTAATTAATAATTAATGAGACAATGTTTAAACTTCATTTGCTGAAATAGAAGTTTATGAACACAAGGAAAAATTCCCCCCAGATTTGAGAATTTTCGGTAAATTGATTTTTATATCTGAGCATAAAGATCTCTTGGTTCTTTTACACAAAAGTAAAGGATACCCGACTACTTGGTAACCTTCTGGGAGAACATTTACAGAATCTTAGAGTCAAGGGTGCCCTTCCAGCTCCGAGTCTCCTTAATACTCAAGGCCTCTGCGGCCCTGGGAGTTCAGCGGTTTCCCCCAGGGCACAGGTCTGCCCAGCTCGGGGCCTCATCCTCTTCTTCCCAAAACAAAGCTCCCGCAGCACCACCTAGAGTGAAGGTCAGAGGCAACAACCGTGAAAACGGCGGGCTGTGGGGGTCCCCCCAAGGAGGGGTTGGGGAGCTTATCGAAGGGCACTTCGAACATTTCCTCCAAGGACGCAGCCCCGCCGGCAGAGGACGTGGGCGGCTGGAGGTGAGAGAAGCAGCGCGCACCGAAGCAGCAGCGCAGTTTCTCGGAGACTTCGGACCTGAGAGTGGGCGAGAGGGGCGGGGAGGGGCGGTGTGATAAAAAGCAAAGTCTGGAGTGGAGAAGCGACAGCACTGCACCCAAGCAGCGGAGTAGAGAAGCGGGCTTCATTTTTCCAGAGCCGCTTCAGAAGGAATCCTGGGGGAGCCCCGCAGGGGTTGGGAGGGGGCGCGCGGGAGCGGGCCGGATACCCAGTTGCCCCCAGTTGCTGGGGGGCGAGGGGGCGCTCAAAACTGCAGAGCCCCGGAGCGGGTGCTTGGGGCTGCAGGGCTCACGCCCTCGGCGCTCCCCCACCCTCCCGGCTGTCCCCCCGCCTCCCGCGGACCTCCTCCCGGCCCCCGGCGCCCCGCCGCGCGCCCTCGTCCCCGCGCGCCCGGCGCCCTCCCCGCGCGCTGCCCCCGGCGGCGCGTCACGGCGAGGCCGGCCCCCGCGCTCCCGCCCGCCTCCGCCTCCGCCCGGCCCTACGCGTTCCAGCTCCGGGAGGCGGGGAAGCAGCCGGAGCGCGACCGCCGCGGCAGCCTCCCTGCAGCCGCCTGTCGGAGGCGCAGTCCCTAGGCCTAGGAGCCCGGACGCGCCCCGGGGGAGTCGGCGCGGCGCCCGCGGAGCTGCCAGGCTCGCCCCTGCCCGGCGCGGAGGGCGCGGAGGTGAGTGGGTCAGGGAGGGCGAGACCTGGTAGCGGCGCCAGAGTTGCGGGTCGAGATGCAGCCGCGCCACGCGCTGCATCCATCCTCCCCGGCTCCGCGCCCTCTGCGGACGTCCGCCACGAGCTCGCGGGGCGCCCCATCTCCTGGCACCTAGAGGTGGGGAGGGTAGAGGGTGTCGGTACCACCGATTCCGCCCTCGACTCTTCTCGGACTGCCCCGAGCTTAGACAAAGTCCCGAGGTGGGCCCAGGAGGAAGGAGGCCAGGAGCGACTTCGTCCCAGGTAGGCTGTGCCCTGAAGCGCAGGAAGGACGGGTTACCTTAATCTCCTTGAGAGACGCCGAGCACTTTGGGTTCTTGCGGCGCCTTTTGTTGAAGATCGCCCTAGCGCTGCTTTGCGAACAGGTAAGTATGTCTAGTGGTCATTTTGTTTATTACCCGCTTATGTATGTGACCGTGGTGTGTTTAGGCCATTATGTGTTAAGGAAGTAATTTGCCTCGTGTTTGAGTGCCCTAAATTATCCTTGAGCCCTGTGTTCAGCCTCAGCCAAAACTTGTTGAAAATTATGCCCTAAAAATCTTGCTCTTAAAATAGAGCAGAGAGATAAAGAGAATTTTTGTCGAGAGATTTCCATTTATTATCTCCCCCACCCCTTGGAGAAGGATTGGTGTCAGTTTTTGCTCCTCAGGCAGATCTTTTTTTTTTTAGGTGGAAAAACATATTCCAGGTCATGGTTAATAGGTAAAAATTGGGAGAAATAGAATCAGACTCCTGTTCTCATCGCACCCTCTTGACGGACCAGATCTTGGTCCTATTAACATCTTCACTGTTTGTAACCTTTTCAGTTCGCCAACTACCTCCCCACACACTTTCTCCACCTTTATTATTTCTTTGATGTGTTGATCTCTGTTTTTTTTTCTTTCACTAAGGCCATTTTCTTCACTCTGCTTCTCCCCCTGTTGTTTCAAAGCTTATGAGCTATTACAGAAGAAAAATACTCACCCTATACATTTTGCAGGATATTTAGAAACATAATTGAGATAACTGTAGTCCCTTTTTCTTAGCTAGTCATTTTTTTAGAGGTGAGAATGAGACAGTACCAATAATTATAAATTGAGCTAATTGTGCAGAAAGGAATTTTTCATCCAAGTCACTTTTTATTGTACTGGTGATGTGGAAATTCTACTCGAATTGAACGACCTTTATTATATTTTAATACTGAAAATGTAGCACAGATGAAGGCAAACAAATTTGTGAAGAAAAAATCATAAATGAGTTAGAAAAGTTAGAAAGAGAGTATGCCAAGGGTTTGAATGACTAGAACTGCAGCTTCATGAAGTCAGGACATCAGCCAGTAACCATGATGTTGACATAACCATATTGACATATTCCTTACACCCTTTGCACCCATATACCTTGATCAGCAAAAAGAAAAAGGAAAAAGAAAGGGAGGGGGAAACTTACCTAGAAATTCATTACATCTCTTTCGGGTCTGACATTTTTTTAAAAGATTTATTTATTTATGCACACAACAGCTAGGGTACAGGCCAGAGATGCAGGGGGTGAGAGGATCCACCAGAGACAGAGTGGGGAACAGAACGGGCAGATTGACTGAAATACACTGCGTGTGAGACGGGAGGCGGGTGAGATGGGAGAAGTCTGCTGTGCCATGTGGCTGCACCCTGGCATGCCAGGGATCGAACTTGTGCTGCAGAGGCTGCGGATCGCTTCATAGTGCGGTGCCCAACCCCTTGCACCACCAGGGAGGTCTGCTGACATTTTTTTGATGCGTTCTATAACAAAGATTATTTCCTGCCTTCTTATTTATTTACTATGTGTCAGCATTGTGGATGCTGTAAAGGATAATACAATCATAGTTCTGCCCTCACTTGGCTTACTGTGAGATAGAAGAAATAGTAATGAGTAAAAAAGCAATTGCAAAGGAAACTTAAAGGCTGACAGGAAAATAAAACAAAACTGGAGTGGATCTTTCTACTGAAGAAACATAATAGCTTGTACAAAGGACCCAAGATAGGAAAGTAAGTGGTCTTTTCTACTTCCTAAACAAGGATACTGTGGCTGGGCCTAAGGGGTAGTCACTGGCAAGCAGGACAGGATGGAACTGTAAGCAGGGCCTAACTACATCCTTCAGGACCTTATAAGTCAGGGTTAGGAAAGTGACTGCAGTTCTGAGCGCTGCTGCAGACTGGCCACCTTGATAAATGAAATTGATGGCCACAAATTTAAGGTCAAACTAATGGGCTTAGTTGTCTGATTTTTCTTCAGCAAACTTCACTAACTTGGATACAGATCAGTGAAAATGGGTAGCCATGTTCTCGCAGGACTGAAGTTTTGCCAGATGGATGCTGCCAGGGGAAGCAGTTGGTTTTAAAGAGAAAAGAGACATCATCAGATTCCTATTTGAAGATGACCTTCAGTTCCTTGTGGAGAATAGTTTGGGAAGGAACAATAGAGAAAGGAGAGAGACCTGTTGGAAAATGTGTGCAGAGTTCGGATGAAAGATGATGCAGACCTGAATTAGGCTGATGCCAATGGAGAAAGATTTAAGAAATATTTTGAAGAATAAGCATTGGTGTTGGATTTTATGTCAAAGGTAAGGGAACGCAAGGACTGGAGAATGACTCCCAGATTCCTGACGTTGAGCAACTGGAGGGTAATGGTTCCATCAACTGAGATAAGAATAGGTCTGGGTAAAAAAAGAGTTCAGGTTTGAACCTGTTAAATTTAAGATGATCCTGAGGAGATTATAAGAGAAAAGGTTGGTCTCCAGGACAAAAGTAGACAGACTGGCCACCTTGATAAATGAAATTGATGGCCACAAATTTAAGGTCAAACTAATGGGCTTAGTTGTCTGATTTTTCTTCAGCAAACTTCACTAACTTGGATACAGATCAGTGAAAATGGGTACCATGTTCTCGCAGGACTGAAGTTTTGCCAGATGGATGTGATAGGTAGCAAGAGAATTGTCTTAGTTTGTTTATGCTGCTAAACAGGACACCATAGACTGGGGGTAGGGGTGAGGGGTTGTTAAACTACATCTATTTCTCACAGTTCTGGAGGCTGTGAAGTTTAAGATCAAGGCATTAGAAGATTTGCTACCTGATTGGGACCTACTTCTATTCATAGAAAACTGTCTTTTCCCTGTGTCCTCACCATGGCACGAGGGGAGAGAGTTCTCTGAGGTCATTTTATAAGGGCACTTACCCCACTCATAGTGTTATAGGACAGGGAGAGGGGCAGCCCAAACCCCACAAACCTGCCTATTTTACATGGGTTCTGCCATCCGCCGCACGGATGGCTGTCCTAAATCTTCGTGGTCGCCAAATCTGTTATAGGACAGGGAGAGGGGCAGCCCAAACCCCGCAAACCTGTCTATTTTACATGGGTTCTGCCATCCGCTGCATCAACACAAAACATAGGAGACTTTAATGGGAAGGAACTTTAATAAAACTAGGAAACAATACAGGTAAGGCAAAGAGTCTAGTTTTTAGTTTCTAGTCTAGTTTCTAAATGAAGCATCCAGAGTTACCCGTCCCCTCGTGGGTAAAAGTCCATTCAAATGGGATTGGCCCAGAACAAGGCCCCAAAGCCTGCCACAAGTCTAAAGCATCTTCCAGTGGGGACCCACAGAAAAGGGTCACAAATAACCGGACAAGCCCGGAAGGAAAAGAGCAAAATCAACATCAAGATAAAAGCTGCCATTGTCACCTCCCCACGGGTCTCACCCACATCTGTGTCACCTAGTCCACGACCAAAAGACAAGCGCAGTTTCTTCACGTGTCTCTAGGCTCCATGCGCCTCCTCCAGGTCTCTTTCTGGCTCCATCCTCCTTCCTTCCTCAGTCTCTTCTGCAGCTTCTTCTCTTCCTGCTCAGCTCCACCCTCCCTTGGGTGGGGCAGGGAACCTGGAACTTCCCCCTTTCCTGGGGACCACCCTGTTACAATAGGAGTTTCGCTTTCATGACCTAATCACCTGCCAAACGCCACATCTCTTAATACTACACACTGGGGGTTAAGATTTTAACATATGGATTTGGGGAGACAGGGGACACAAACATTCAGGCCCTAACAAGAGTTGAAGGTCATTTTAAATAATATGCACTCTGATATCTCTGATGGATAAAGAGAAATGGGAACGAAATCAATGGAGAGTGAGAAATTAGTGGGGCAAATTAATCAGATTTCTTCTGCTGTCTAGAATTATCAGTATAAATATTTGACTAAGGTTATTAGAAAGCTGGGAAATAGTGTTTAGAGATGTCAGGAAGTGAGTGACTGGGGTGGGGTAAAGGAAGCAAGAGGTCATGAGGTCGAGCGAAGGATGACAGCTGTTAGGGTAGAAAGAAGACTGTGTGTGCTTGGGACCAAAGTCTCCAGTAATACAAAAGAAACTACTCGAGGACAGCAGTGAAGAACGGAGAGAGGGTGTTATAGGGTGCCATAAGCTTCAAGGGAGGAGGGTGTTTGTAGAAATGAAGAAGAAAGGTTTAGATATGACCTTGCAAGGTCAAAAGTACACCTACCCCACCTCACAGCCCTGGAAACTGACATTTTCTAGATACCATATCCAAATCAGCAAGTTTTGAATGTCATCAAGATCTCTGAGAACAGCCCTATCAGATTTATTATCATCCAGTAATTAGTGCCATGTATGTTTATATACAAAACAAATTAGGTTCTGTTTTTTTTAATTAAACAAACAAACAAACAAACACAGCAGCTGCTATGCAGCCAGAGGAATGTCAAGGAAATCCTTCTAAACTGAAAATCTGAGTGTAATCGAACTCTCTTATCTCATAAGTATACTTCAAGTATTAAATGCATATATCAAGTCAAATGCCCCCTCATGAAAACTGTGACTTTGAAATTTCAAAGAGCCCAAATGCTACTTAAATCACACCTTTAGACTGTGAAGTATCACAGTGTTCAATATAAAGTAGTGATAGTACCATTATTACACAGCTTTAAGACTTGAGGGGAAATAATTTTTTGTGTTGGGGCCTCCCTCGTGGCACAGGGGGTTAAGCACAGCACTTTGAAGTTATCCGCAGCCTCCGCGGCACGAGTTTGATCCCCAAACTCCTGGCTGGCCAAGGAGTTACCCACATGGCTCAGCAGACCTCTCCTGCTTGCCTGCTGTTTCCCTCAGCAGTGTATTTCAATCAGTCTGCCTGCTCTGCTCCCCACACTGTCTCTGGTGAATCCTCTCACCCCCGACATCCCTGCACTTCTGTCCTGTACCCCAGTTCTTGTATGTATAAGTAAATAAATCTTTTTAAAAAATAATAATTTGGGCCTTCCTGGTGGGGCAAGGGGCAAAGACGCAACCTATGAAGCTGTCCACAGCCACTGCAGCACAAGTTCGATCCCCAGCCAGGGAGCTACCCACATGGTGCAGCAGACCTCTCCTGTCACGCTCGCTGCTCCCCTCAATAGTATTTTTCAATCAGTCTGCCTGTTCTGTTCCCACTCTGTCTCTGGTGAATCCTCTCACCATTCACACCTCTGGCCTGTACCCCAGTTCTTATGTGGATAAATAAATAAATGTTTAAAAAATAATAATTTTTGCATTGGAAAGGTCGTCAGGAGTGAGGAACAACTTTTATTTTCCATTTAGCAATGGAAACTGAGACCCAGGAAATAAAGGTGATTTCAGAAACCTAGGCCTGTTCTTTCTCAGCACCGCATTAACAACACTTTCTATAAACAACACTTTCTTTTATTTAGTCTGTATTACATTTGATTAACATCAAGTGAAAAGCTAGAGAGTCGCTAGGACCTTGCTAATCAAAGTTTGGCCCATTGAACTAGGACCTTGGGCATCCCCCAGAAAGTAAGCAGAAATTCAGAATCTCCAGTCTCCTTCCAGATGTAGAGAATTGGAATGTGCATTTTAACAAGATGCTCTTGTTATATGCGCATAGAACTTGACTGGCGGGAGCCCTTGTAAAACAGAAAGAAGAGTTTCTGCCATAGGGATATTCTGAATTTTGAATGTTGTGAAAGAACAGGAGCAAAGTGTGTTGTGTGGTGGGGTGACACATCTTGAGGAATGACACTGCCCTTTCCTGAAAATGAAGAGGAAATTGCAGAAGAGTGAGTAGATCTGAGCTGCCTCAGTGGGAAAAGGAAGACTATCTGCATATGTTTAAGCTTCCTGGCAATTGTTATTCTCTCGCTAGTGTTATTTTTCATTATTACAGACCATGATGTGAAAATGAGTGTATTTGAGGAACAAAATATCACATCTGCTACCTTCAAATACCAAAATAAATATTAGGTGGAATCCTGAATCTTTTAGTTAAGCTGTTTCTAATCTTGGCTGCATATTGCAGTGTTCTTTAAAAAAATCCTCATGCCCAGGCTGAACCCAGACCAATTAAATAAAATCCAGGTGGAAGGGTGAGGGTGACTAGGTATCACTATGTTTTTAAGCTCTTGTCATTCCAGTGTTGTACTAAGGTTAAGAACAGTTGCTTTAGTGGGTTGTTCTTCTTTTTTTTTTTTTTTTAATTTATTTATGCACACAAGAGCTGGGATGTTGGCCAGAGGCATGGAGGTGGGGGCGGTGAGAGGTTTCACTGGAGACAGAGTGGGGAGCAGAACAGGCAGATCTGCTGAAATACACTGCTGAGGGGAGCAGTGGGTGAGACAGGAGAGGTCTACTGTGCCAAGTCGGTAGGGATCCCCTGGCTGAGGATCAAACTTGTGCTGCTGTGGCTGTGGATAGCTTCATAGTGCTGAGACTTAACCCCTTTACCCCACCAGGGAGGCCCTGGTGGGTTGTTTCTGACCCTTGTGGGAAGAGTCCACAATTGCAGAGAGACTGCAGTTCTGCCTCTCAGAGACCCTGGCAGGATCCCAGTTAGTCGCATAGCAGCAAGCACAGCTTACAGAACTCAGGTCACACTCTGCTCTGTGCTTGAAAATTGGTGGGGCTTAGAGACCATTATGGGACATAGGATTTTTTAAATTATGTTTATTGAGATAATGTTGATTTACAACACGTGAATGTTTTAGGTATATAGGTTTACATCTCTGCAAATGTTACCATGCTACCCCCACTACCAAAACTCCAATAATCCTGAGCCATAGTCCATTTGGAGGAAAGTAGGATTTTTTAAAGATGGGTTTACTCTTGGCTAGTTTTGTTAAAATTTGAGTTATAACAGTTGCTGCTAATGAACATGTTCTAAAATTGGATTGTGGTGGTGGTTGCAAAGCAGTAAATTTACTGAAAATCTTTACTTTGTCCACATAAAATGGGTAAATTTTATGATAAATAAATTATACCTCCATAGAGCTTTTCTTGTTTTAGTTGCTTTTATGCATTGCACTCATTTAATCATGTTGATTAGCTGGCTGGGAAACTAGTGCTCTGTTTTGTGTCAACAGATTTTCAGCCCCTAGCTGAATGACTGGTGGACAGGGCTCAATAAGATACCAGATTGGTGAATGGCTGGATAAGGGTGAATGATAGCATTATGATCTTTTGTTGTGAATTTATTTCTAAATTGATGTGAGCCACTAGTGATCCCTAGAGTTCATAGCATCCAGTGGAGACATTGATGCCATTTGTAACCTATTACTTGGAATGGCATTGAAATTCTGGAGATGGGTTTGTATAGAGGCTAGAGTAACAGTCTTTCATAGATTACTTATTTACAAGTGAGTTACTACAATAGAGATAAACTTGTATTTGCCAACCAATAAATATGGGCATCCATATATTAAAGTACCCTCTGCAGGGGCCTCCCTAGTGGCTCAGGGGTTAAAGTGTCAGGGCTATCAATCTATCGCCAGCCACTGCAGCAAGGAGCTAACCCACATGGCATAGCAGACCTCTCTAGTCTCTCCTACTGCTCCCCTCAGCAGTTTATTTCAATAGATCTGCCTGTTCTACCCACACTGTCTCTGGTGAATCCTCTCAACCCCTACTTCTGGCCTACACCCCAGTTCTTGTATGCATAAATAACTAAAATAAAAACCTTTAAAAAGGACACTCAGATCCGAGTATTTCATAATTTTTGGAAAATAATTTTCAAATAGGATGCATACCTTTTACCCAAGAATTTCAGCTGAGGGAAAGAATTTACTAATCTGATTTAAGTAGATTTTAATGTTGAAATAGCAAACAGTGGTTAGGCTGTGTTAGATACAAAGGACGGTTAGTCTCAGAGTTTAACCTGCATTACAATTGCCTGAGGGCTTGTAAAAATGCGCTCTGCTGAGCTCCACCCCCAGAATTTCTGATTTTGGAGATCTGGGGTAGGACCTGAGAATTTACAATTCTAACCAGTTACCAGGTAATGCTAATGCTGCTGCCTCAAGGACCACACTTAGACCACCCCTGCTTTAGGAAATCACATTCTTATTTTTCAAGCAGAATTGCAGCTTTGCTTCTGGGGTTTTATAAAGACCTTTTAAGTACCACTTCGAAAAAGTAAAATCCTCAAAAACAAAAATAAAACAGAACATAAAACCCTCACCTCTTCCCTCAAAGAAAATTCTTTATTGTCAAAGATACAAAGTTGGGCTTTATTTGTGTATTTAAATACCAAGAGAATTTCGAGTTTGCTCTGTGTGGCCCAAAGATCATGATACTAAAAAATCACCTTTTAGTTACAGAAAATTAGATTGGGATATTTGATATTTCATCTACAGATTGTATTCATCATCATTCAGCAAGTATCTCCAATTGCATGGAGCTTGCTCCAGGGTGCTTTTCTCTCCTTTCAGAAAGGTTTTCTCTCTAACACCCCAACACCTGTAAGGAAAACTTTCCTATAAAGAGCCTCCTAATGGCTGCTCTATCACTGATCCCCAGACTAGATTTTACAGACCAGTAGAATAAAAAGAGAGTGAAGGGGTCTATATAGGACTGTCAACTAAACTGTTATTATCAATCTCCTTTTATGGAAAAGGGCATTTTGATCCTCAAAAGTAGGAAAAACATACTTAGAATAAAGGACAATTCTTTAAGCTGAATAATTTATGAAAAAAAATCCCTATTTTAGGTAAGATATAGAAATAACCCAAATGCCCAAATATAGATGACTGGATCAAGAAGATGTGGTATACATACACAATGGAATACTATTCAGCAATCAAAAAAGATAAACTCATTCCATTCACAGCAACATGGACAGCTAGATGGGATCATGCTCAGTGAAATAAGCCACAAAGAAAAAGAAAAATATCGAATGTTTTCACTTATAGGAGGAACATAGGGGAACTAAATAAGGGATCAGGGGAAAAAAATAACAATAATAATAACAATAATAATAAAAACTAGGGCCTCCCCGGTGGCACAACGGTTGAGAGCTGGGTTGCGAAGCTGCTCACAGCCTCTGCAGCTCTGGTTCGATCCCCAGTCGCCTGCGAGGGTCCCACATGGCGCGCAGACCCCTCCTGCCGCCAGCTGCTCCCCTCAGCAGTGTACTCCGACGGTCTGCCTGTTCTGCTTTCCCCTCTGGCTCTGGTGAATTCTCTCAACCTCCCGCGCTTCTGACTGTACCCAGTGCTTGTATAAATAAATAAATAAATCTTAAAAAAAATAATAAAAACCAGCAGGCAACCATAAATAAGAGACATTCTATGGGGGTGGGGAGGAATCAGACTATGGTAATGGTTCACGGGTGACTTGATGGTGGGAATTTTACAGGGAATACACAATGATGTAAAAGATAAATAAAAAATAAAGTAGTTAAAACTTAAAAATAATTTTCTGTTGTATTCAAATACTTTCTAATTGTTCTAAACCAATGATAACTTCATAATTGGGAACCATTATCCTAGCACTTTCAAGGTAATATCATAGAAAGCCAACTTTAATTTGGGATCTTTATAGTTTTAAGGTTTAGAATAAATGTGCATTGCACTGTGTTCAATGTGTAGTGTAGAGATTACTTTGTAAGTACAATTTTATGTCTCTATCCTCTACCTATCTACCTACCTGCCTAGCTATAGGAAGAATGACTTGAGATAAGGGAAGTAGAGTAACTAATCTCTGATCATACAGTTTAGTTCTTATATGCTGATGTGAGGGTTTTTTTTTCCTGCTTTTTTATTCTAAGTACATTATGTCTCTTCCTAACTATTGTAAATTCCTTGAGTGTAAGCATAATGCTTTTCTTGTCCTTTATCTCTCATGAAGAGCACACAGTGGCCTGGATAAATTCATACTGGGTCACAGCACAATAGATCTTTAGATTACAGTTGCATCATTCCTCATCAATGGAAATGTAAAATGTAAGGTGTTCAGTGTTCTTTTTTTTTTTGGTAAATAGTAAACCTTCAGCTAGTGGCATTATTCACTTTTATAACATCATTTTTTATGGCTATTACAAGTGTTAACTTCAGCTTAGCTCTTTACCAAGTGATCTGAAAGGTAGCTTAGTAAATTATAAATTCATTGATGAGATGTCTCTTCAGTGTTTCCGCACCAGATAGTTATCTTTCCCTTGTGGAGAGAAGTTGCTCTTAGATCTATGTTTGGGTAAGACCCAGGGAACATACTTCTTTTTCTTTTTTTTTTTTAAGATTTATTTATTTATTTATTTATTTATACAAGCACTGGGCACAGTCAGAAACACAGGAGGGTGAGAGAATTCACCAGAGCCAGAGTGGGGAACAGAACAGGCAGACTGACGAAATATACTGCTGAGGAGAGCAGCAGGCACGGCAGGAGAGGTCTGCGCGCCATGTGGGACCCTCGCCGGAGCTCCAGAGGCTGCGAGGGAGCATACTTCTTAACCCGTTTTTCTTTCCTCCCCTCAATTGATTGGGATTGATAAAAAAAAAAAATGGAATTGTTTTAATATTATCTGTTTTGCAGCTAGAATTCCTAAGTTTATGGTTTTGATTTACCTAAAACTACCTAAATTGAGATCTGTAGTTTAATTATTTAAAGTTAGTGTTGCTATTAGAGAATGTAGTCCTGAATGCCATTTGGAAATCCAGTGTTAATATTTGCCATATAATACTTGTGATTTTAGAATGAGCAGTCAGAAGATTCGTATGTGAATCCTGATAGTGTCACACACTGCACTGTTCAGACACCAGCAGACAGACTGTTAAAGTTCTCTGAGCCTGTGTATCCTCATTCTTAGATGGATATAACATGTACTCCATAAACATTTGTGAATCTAATGAGTTAATATAAAGGAAAATATTGTGAACCATGAAGTAGCACACAAGTGTACACTATTATTACATGCTTTTAGAATACATACATAATCCATTTCTCAGATCCATTTACAGTTTTTTTCTCTCGTGAGTACCTTTACATTCCTCAAAGCTATAATGAAGAGTCTCATTTATTGGGCCAACTTCTTTCTATTTGTAGCCACAGTCATACTATTAAAGGGTTTGGTTAGAACTTGCCATTAGAAATATAATGTGAACAAGGTCCTAACGTGTTAGAGCAGAGCCAACTATTAATATGTATAAATTGTAAAACTGTATGGTGTAATGAGGGGCCTGTCCGTGATGTTATTAGGTCCTAATATATTTTTTACCTGCTCACATTTTGATTTGCAGGAGGAGTTTGAACTTGTTTTGTAAAATAAGTAGATAACTGTTTTACTTGTTTTTAGTTTGAAAGGCTTGATCATGATTCTTAGATTAAAGAATTTTACAGCTTTTATATTTTGGAAGATGCTGCAATCTCTACTTAAAATAACTTGGGGCAAGGACATAGGACTCTTGGGTTCCTGTGTGTGAGTCTAGTAACCCTTATCTCCCTGAATTTTCTTTTTTTCTCCAAAGATTTTATTTATTTATGCATACAAGAGCTGGGGTGTAGGCTAGAGGTGCGGGGTGGGTGAGAGGATTCACCAGAAACATATTGGGGAGCAAAACAGGCAGGTCTACTGAAATACACCACTGAGGGGAGCAGCGGGCAAGACAGAAGAGGTCTGCTATGCCATGTGGGTTAGCAACCTGGCCGGGGATCAAGCTTGTGCTGCAGAGGCTGGTGATAGCTTCCTAGCTCTGAGACTTAACCCCTTGCTCCGCCAGGGAGGTCACCCTTAATTTTCTTATTTTATATCTCTGTCCACCTATCTAGGTAGATAGGTAGGTAGGCAGGCAGGCAGGCAAACAGACAGACAGACAGACAGACAGAATTTTTTTTTGTTAAGTTTACTAGCTTACAGTACAGGTATATGGTTCAGAAATATAGGATCCCACCTCTTCTGGTGTATATTACTATACCACACCCACCAGCAAATGAAATCAGCATTGATTTGATTACTCCTGATTCTTTTCACTGCTCCTGATTCCCAGGATAGCCAATGATAAGTCCAAGAGGATTATTTTTTTTTGTTGATTTATCATTGGTTTATAAAATGATATATATGTATGTATGTATTTCAGAAATACACACACCCTATTGTACTACCCTTATGCCACTGACTCCTGCCTGGCCTTTTGGGTGCATGGATTACTTATAGAGAAAGAAGTGCTTTCTATATTGAAACGCGTGAAATGAAACATGTATTAGGTTAAAAAATAGTGAATTTTCTCTTTTCCTAGGATCTTAAGGTCACTAGGTAATGCTGAGAAACAGTGACATGGCCAGAGAAGGAAGAATGTATTAATATTAACACAACCATAATTATTTCCCACCTTGCCCTCCACACCCCAAAAGAAAGCTCTTTCTTAAATTTCTTGCATGCATCCAAATGACACATGCTTTACATGGTCTGTTTGGATCCTAACCCTAGCTCCCCCACTTTCTTGTGACCTTAGATAAATCAGTTACCTGTCAAGTGTCTCAGTCTCCTCACCCATGAAATGGGCAATTTACTAGCAATCTTAGGTTGTTGCAGGGATTCAGTCAGCTAATGATGAAGTACAAACAGAACTGGCACATAGTATATGCTATTTAGTTATCAGGTAGTGTTATTATCTTTCTAAAGGAATGTACTGATATTCTTGGAATCTTTGAATATGTTCCATTTCTGATGTAAAAGGTTGAATTTTTCCGTAGTAATTTTAAATTTCATTTAAAACCCAAAAATGCCTTTTGAAACATTCTACCTATCTTGTAAAATACATTATCTCCTCTGAATTGATCCACATCTGCTTTTTGCATAAAAGAAATTATGCAATGGGGATGGCATGAAAGCATATTTTTCATTCGGAACCAACAGTGACACTGTTTCATGGCAATTTGATTTGCAATATTGAACAAGTTAGTACAAACATGAACATTTTAAATGTCAGTCTTAATATTAAGTTAAATAAAAATGAATCTGACAAATTTTATTTCTGAGAGAATAACTGCATCACATTCTGTGCAGCCTACAAATAAAATGGGGGAAAAGATTTTATAAGTTTGTGTAATTTAAAGCCATAGATATTACTTTCTCATTGGTGATTTATAGGATACAGAGTGAATGATGAAAGTCTATGGTAATTAATCCTTTGTTCCATTTTGATGTCTTTTTTCTTAAAATATGATGTAAGTGCCAGGGTTCCTTTTTTATTAGCTGATTTATCTTATTCTGGTTTAATAATAAAGCCATGCTTTAGCTACGGAGGTGCACAAAGTAGTTTATCGGCTTTACCCCACATGACCTCAGACAGTCAGGACGGAGTTCTTTGTCTGGTATGGTTTTTCTGCCTTTGTCTATCATATCGCAGGCCTTCTCTTCCTCAGCAGCATTTCTGATTACTGCCTCTGATCCGTTGAGTAGCTGGGTAATCACACTTGTTTAGAACTGTGATTTTTTAAAAAAAAAAATGATCTAAGTAAAATCTTCAATTTCTTTATGTTCCAGTGTCTTACTGCTCAAGACGGGTCCACAGTCCGGCAGTATTGGCTTCACCTTATTAGAAATGCATAACCTTGAGCTCCGCTCCAGACTTATTGAAGCAGAATCTGTGTTTTAACAAGATTCTCAGGTGATTCATGTGCACATTAAAATTTGAGAAGTTCCACTTTAGCACGTCAACTTTGTGACAGTTCATTTTTCTATTTAGAGATCCTTTTCAGCTGACGAATTTTGTCTGGCTATGTCTTAGGATATATAGCTTGCCAAAATATTTTACTTCTAGATACAAGGGACATTATTTAACATCTACAAGTGTATTCCTATTTGGTGATATATTGGTAATTGATCAGTGTTTGATTTTCTTTTCTCTCCCCTAGGATATTCCTGGTTGGTCTTGGAACAGATTATATCATGGAATCAATCTCTATGATGGGAAGCCCTAAGAGCCTGAGTGAAACTTTTTTGCCTAATGGCATAAATGGTATCAAAGATGCAAGGAAGGTCACTGTAGGTGTAATTGGAAGTGGGGATTTTGCTAAATCCCTCACCATTCGACTTATTAGATGTGGCTATCATGTGGTCATAGGAAGCAGAAATCCTAAGTTTGCCTCTGAATTTTTTCCTCATGTAGTAGATGTCACTCATCATGAAGATGCTCTAACAAAAACAAATATAATATTTGTTGCAATACATAGAGAACATTACACCTCCCTGTGGGATCTAAGACATCTGCTTGTGGGTAAAATTCTGATTGATGTGAGCAATAACATGAGAATAAACCAATACCCAGAATCTAATGCTGAATATTTGGCTTCATTATTCCCGGATTCCTTGATTGTCAAAGGATTTAATGTAGTCTCAGCTTGGGCGCTTCAGTTAGGACCTAAGGATGCCAGCCGACAGGTATGTATTTTGAAATTTTATTTACTTATCTGGTATTTTATATTTAAACAATTAAACAGGGCCTTCCCTGGTGGTGCAGCGGTTGAGCGCTGGGGTGCGAAGCTGCCTGCAGCCTCTGCAGCGCTGTCCCTGGCCCCGGGCGAGGTTCCCCCACATGGCGCGTAGACCTCTTCTGCTGCCCGCTGCTCCCCTCAGCAGTGTACTTCGTCGGTCTGCCTGTTCTGTTCCCCACTCTGGCTCTGGTGAATCCTGTCACCCTCCTGCGTATCTGGCCTGTACCCCGGTTCATGTATAAATTAATAAATAAATCTTTAAAAAAATAAAAAATAAAAAAATAAACAATTAAACAAATAACACATATTTCAAACCAAATTCTGACACTCTTTGGTGATTATCATTTGATATGTATGAGCCCCTGAAAATTCACTTATTGATCTGTAATGGCATATTTCGATTTCCAAAATAATGTGGGAAGCTGAGAAAATAACTTGGACTTTCTGTCATAACAGTTAATTCAAGAAAAGGCAAGGTTGGCTGATGAATAGTGATACTCACCAAGTTGAGCCTCTCCTTGCTTTCTCAAAAATAGAAACAATAGCACACATTTTTCTTCATTCCTTTCTTTCCAAACTCTTCCTTCCTTCCCTCCTTTTCTTCCTCCTTCTTCCATCTTTGCAGCTACTTGGTAACATAGTATCCTATTTCTGTGTGAAATGCTTTTTGGTATGATCCTCAAGAGCATGTAAGTGATTAAATGGAGCCTGTGATCATTGCCATTTTTATAACATCATTAGTAAGGGTAATTCTTTTTTTTCCCCCGCAGGTTTATATATGCAGCAACAATATTCAAGCTCGACAACAGGTTATTGAACTTGCCCGACAGCTAAATTTCATTCCCGTTGACTTGGGATCATTATCGGCAGCCAGAGAGATTGAAAATTTACCCCTGCGACTGTTCACTCTCTGGAGAGGGCCAGTGGTAGTAGCCATAAGCCTGGCCACCTTTTTCTTTCTTTACTCTTTCGTCAGAGATGTGATACATCCTTATGCTAGAAACCAGCAGAGTGACTTTTACAAGATTCCTATTGAGATTGTGAATAAAACCTTGCCCATAGTTGCCATTACTTTGCTATCCCTGGTATACCTCGCTGGTCTCCTGGCAGCTGCTTATCAGCTATATTATGGCACCAAGTATAGGAGATTCCCAACATGGTTGGAGACCTGGTTACAGTGTAGAAAACAGCTTGGATTACTAAGTTTTTTCTTTGCTTCGGTCCATGTTGCATACAGCCTCTGCTTGCCAATGCGGCGGTCAGAGAGATACCTGTTTCTCAACATGGCTTACCAACAGGTATGGAACATACTTGTTATTTACCTGGTGCTAGTAAAATAATTTATTAGTATAATTTGTAAAATGTAAGGTTCAAAGTAGTGTAAATTTTTACATATGGTAGAAATTTTGGCATATTTAGGGAGAGGAAAGAATTGTTATTTAAACAATGTTTCTACCTATGGGTAATTCAAAATTATTTAAGGTGAAAGCTTCTACCATCCCTTCTTTGCCAAGAGAAGAGAAGAGAAGTAAAGGGCTGGGGTTTTTTTCCTCTTAAAAGTTACAGTTGCATTGCACGGTAGGCAATTATTGCTTTCATCATTAAGCAATCAATTACTTTAATACTTTTAAATTGTTCATGTTCCCTGAAATGATAAGGCAACTCTCAGTAAACATATACAATTAAAATACAAAACAAAATAGGAAGTCAAGATTAGGAGACACTTAAAAGATGTTTGTTACCAAAGAACAGGAAAGAGACTAGTTCCTCAAGTGAAACTTTTCTAACCCTTAGCTCTTCAAGATCTGAGGGAGCTTCATGGAAGGAGCATGATGAAGTAGACTCTGATTTTCTTCAGTAATTCTCACTCAGCAAATGTGAGAGGTTTTGTTGAAGTCATTTGACATTGTATTTCATTGAAAGCTGAGACAAACAAATGTGTAAAGCTTTTGCATTTTGTGCGGAACCAAGGCATCATGGTAGCACCTACTACTTTTATTTCAACAGTAAAACCTAAAATATTTTGAGAAAAATTTACCAGGTTGATGTTCTTTATTTAAACCATTTTCTTTTCTACACATACCACTTCTCTTAATTGGATCCTTTGGCTCTCATATCTGCTTCATGTGATTTGATACCTCCTTTAAGCGGTTTACTTTGATCTCACCATCTCAATGAAGCCTATTTTGGACATACTTTTAAATTATGCTGCCTGCTTCTGACTCAACCCCTGTTACTTACCCCATCTACTTTGAATTTTTTCAACAGCATTTACCACCTTCTAACACACTCAATATTTTCCTTGCTTATTATATTTACTGTTGTCTGCCTTCTTGAGTAAAAAGTAAGTTCATGAGAGGAGGCTTATGAGGCATTTGTCTTGTTTACTGATATATGTTTAATGCCTAAAACAGTGCCTGGCACATAGTAGACATTCAAGCATACTTGTGGAATAAATGAATTAAATAGGAGGGTAGGTAGATCCAGGTTATAATCTCTGGATATGGGAGAGATTCTATATTCTATATCTTTTTTCTATATCTCTATACAGATATCAAACAAGATAGAACCTTTTTCCTCAGAGGAGCATTTTTGGCTTCTTTTTAGGATATTGGTATGATTGCTCCAGGAAACTGATGGCTAAGAAGTAGCTTTCCTTTTTTTTTTTTTTCTTAACTGGTGTTAAGTTAAAATCTGGTTTCCATGGTTAGTTATTTATTTAGAGATCAGAACAGGTGGATTTATTGAAATTCACTACGAAGAGAAGCTGCAGAAGAGACAGGAGAGGTCTGCTGCACATGGATACTTATTTAAATTAAAGCTTTAGCTCACAGCATCAAACCCTTGATTTGTATTCTAAATTATATTGTTTGCATGCAAATAGACAATTCTAAAAATACTACCTATGCAGAATATAACACAGTTAATCTAGTCTAACTTATCATATATACATTATCAACAAAAGGTAAAGACACTTAAAAAAAAACATTGTATAGGAATAGGCAATTGAACAGTTGGAAAAATAACATTAATGAAGCAGTTTTAAGTGCATAAATATTTGAGTTCCTTAGGGCTTATCCTCAGGGAAGTCCCAGCTTCCTAGGGAATAGAAAGAAGAAAGCCAATTAAACATAAATATTCTTTATGTGAGAGAGGAAGATACTGAAGTAGTTTAGAAATTCCTTATCTGGATTCTAAGTTGAACTAAAGCCCGAATGTACCCAAAATATTCAGCCAAGGTTAAATCAATTTTCAAAAGTACCTTTAAACTTAAGTCTAACAGCCAGTGTTTCTTTTGTGTTACCCTGGAACCAACCACTGGGTATTTCATGGCCTTGGGAGTCCCTGTAACCCTCATGGATGACGTATGTTTACTGAACTTTTCACACATATATGCAAAGGACAGAATTTTAGTCGTTTTGCTTACCTCTCCTTGCTCTTTCCTCCATACCTGCAACAATATCATCCAGTAATAGGTTCTCCATAACAGTTGGAAAACTTAATTAATATGATTTAATTATATCCAGATATGATGTATTCTTATGCCAAAAGTGAACTCTGTGCTGAATCAGTTATATTTCTGTTGAATAAAGGAAATTTACATTACTTTCTTCTTAGGTACATGCAAACATTGAAAACTCTTGGAATGAGGAAGAAGTTTGGAGAATTGAAATGTATATCTCCTTTGGCATAATGAGCCTTGGTTTACTTTCCCTTCTGGCAATCACTTCCATCCCTTCAGTGAGCAATGCTTTAAACTGGAGAGAATTCAGTTTTATTCAGGTATGTGGGGTTTTGTTTGGTGAGGGATTAGGTAGCAAAGTATTTAAGTGTTATGTTGAATTTTAAATATGCTCCTTATAAAAGGAAAGCCTTTGAGGGCTGCATTTATTCATCTAGCTTGGGGAACATGTATTGCTGGAAGCCAGTTTAGAACCATTCTGGTTTAGTTAAGTAGAGGATTCTACTGAAAGGCTGTGATAACAATGCCTGCTGAGTTATAAGGACTAAGGTTGTTTTTAAAAGAATAAAATGAAAGTAGGGGATAAATGAGTTTAGATCAAATTTAATACCAAAATCAACTTACTATTAGCCAGATGAATAAAGCAAAATCAACTTACTATTAGCCAGATGAATAAAGAATTCCTTTATATTTTGAGTTCAGAGATAGCTTCTTTTTTTTTTTAAAGATTTATTTATGCATACAAGAGTTGGGGTGTAGGCCAGAGGTATGGGCGGTGAGAGGATTCACCAGAGATAGAGTGATGAGCAGAACAGGCGGATCTACTGAAATACACTGCTGAGGAGAGCTGCGGCAAGACAGGAGAGGTCTGCTGTGCCATGTGGGTCACTTGGCCAAGGATGGAACTCGTGCTGTAGTGGCTGCTTATAGCTTTATAGTGCTGTGACTTAACCCCTTGCGCCACCAGGGAGGCCCCAGAGATACCTTCTTAATTTGAATTCAAGTGGGAAAATCAGCCTATATGTGTGTGTGCATGCATGCGCACACGCGCGTGCACACACACAGGTAACTAGAGTAATGAATTATGACAAGCAACCAGCCTTATGAATCTTGTTGTATATGGATCAGTTATATATAGATGTATATCTGTAAAGGGGTTTTAAAACACAATTCATTGTGTTCTTTAATAAGTTAAACATACAAGTTCTCCAGTAAAAGATATATAATAAATTTGCATATGTTAAAACTGTATAACTCAAACTTAGATCCTATCGATAGTGTCACAAAATCTATGTGGGTTGTATCCAAGTAATTTATAACATTATATATGAATGAGCATTTTTGGTGGTACACTGAATTTTGTGGGTTTTTTTTTTTTAACTATATGTCTGAGCTTTCTTACTAAAACATCAAAAAAAGTCTCATTCAAGTTAATTCATTTTTCCTTTTTGAAGGAAAGATAATGTGGATACTTTCCCAACTGCCAGTTAATCACACCTGAAAAGAAATATAAGGCCCTCTGACAAAAGGTGCTGGATGGTTGAAAATTATCATTATATATTTAGATGAGCAATTGCAAACAATTTTCTTCTAGAGAGTTGATCCTTTCCCAGTGAAGTTAGAAATTATAAATGCTGATGTAATACTATGTTTTATGTAACTTAGAACATTTCATTTTTAAAATTAACATTGGTTTACAACAATGTATATGATTCAGAGGTATAGTTCACACCACATCAGATATATGTTATCATGGCACACCCACCACCAAAAACATGCAAACACCATAGTCCATTGGATCTCTGTCCCCCCCTTACTCTCCACCTTCTGCCTCCCTTTCTGGTAGCCTTAATTTTACAGTCAATTTTCTAGAGTATGTTGGGGTTTGGTTCACCCTTTGTTTTATTTCTCTACATTCCACCTATCTGCTATTTGTCTTCTCTTTTATTTCCCCTTAGCATAATCCCCTCCAGTCCCATCCATATTGCATTGAAAATGGCAAAATTTTACCTTGTTTTTTCCCCAAGGAAATCATTTTTTATTTTAAATATTCTTTTTTTTAATATTTTATTTTATATAATTTTTACATCATTTTTCATTTTTGCACAATGTGTGCATTTTCATTTTGGTATATTCCCCATACAATTGTCCCTCCCCCTTATTTTGACACTAATCCTTCCACCCCTCACCACCACCCCCGTAGTGTGTCTCTGGTTTATAGTGGCTTGTTGATTTTGATTTTTACTTTGTATGGATTAGTCTTTTTCATGGTCCCTTATTTAGGTTTTCTAGATTCCTGCTATGAGTGAGACCATCTGGTATTTTTCTTTTTCTTTCTGGCTTATTTCACTGAGCATGATCCCTTCCAGTTCCATCCATGTTGCTGCAAATGGCATGAGTTTATCTTTTTTGATTGCTGAGTAATATTCCATTGTGTATATGTACATCTTCTTGATCCAGTCATCTATTTTTGGGTATTTGGGTTGTTTCCATAGCTTAGCTATCGTAAATAGTGCTGCTATAAACAGCACCTGTACCCCTTTGGAATTAGTTTCTGCGTCCTTTGGGTAAATACCTAGGAGTGGAATTGCTGGATCATATGGAAGCTCTATCTTTAGTAGGTTGTGGAATCTCCACACAGCTCTCCATAGTGGTTGGACCAGTTTGCACTCCCACCAACAGTGCAGAAGAGTTCCTTTTTCTCCACAACCTCACCAACATTTGTTGTTGCTAGTTTTTTTAATATGTGCCATTCTCACTGGTGTAAGATGGTATCTCATTGTAGTTTTGATTTGCATTTCCCTGATTACAAGTGATGATGAACTTTTTTTCATATTTTTTCATTTTTTTTTTTTAATGGCTGAATAGTAGTTCATAAGCTAGTTTTATCTAGTAAGCTGTCTTTGGGCATTTAGGTGGTTTCTATAGCTTGATTGTTGTTAATAGTGCTTCAGTGAACATAGGAGTATGTATACCCTTCGAGTTAGTGTTTTTGCATTCTTCAGGTAGATACTTAGGAGTGGAATTGCTGGATCATATGGTAAATTTATTTTTAATGTTTTGCGAAACCTCCATACTATTTTCCTTAGGGACTGGAGCAGTCTATTTTGCCATCAATGGTATACAAAGGTTCATTTTTCTCCACACCCTTTCTAACACTTATGGTTTCTGACATAGACCATTTCCTTTTTTTTTTTTAAAGATTTATTTATTTATGCATATAAGAGCTGGGGCACAGGCCAGAGATGCAGGGGGTGAGAGGATTCACCAGAGACAGAGTGGGGAACAGAACAGGCAGACTGACTGAAATACACTGCTGAAGGGAGAAGCGGGCAAGTCAGGAGAGGTCTGCTGTGCCATGTGGGTTACTCCCTGGCTGGCTGGGGATCGAATTTGTGCTGCAGAGGGTGCATATTGCTTCATAGTGTAGTTCTTAACCCCTTATGCCATCAGGGAGCCCCCATAGACCATTTCTTAAAGTAAGCAGTTGAACATGATAATTTAAGGGAACTGAAATGCTGACCTTTTAGATTCTAACCTGTAAAATGCTTAACTGAAGTACTCTTCATAAACTCATTTAATAGTGCCAGTAAAGCCACATGCTTGAAATGCTTTTTATATTAACACTATAGGGTTTTCATATTTACTGTCAACTAATATATGTGTATATGCACCCATGAGAATGCTTTTTAGTGTTTAATTTTATTATATATGTCTGTGTATACATGTATGTTTGCATGTACATATACACATACTTTTTTATAATCACAGATTTCTTTTTTTTAAAAAGATTTATTTATTTATTTATACAAGGTACAGTCAGAGGTGCGGGAGGGTGAGAGAATTCACCAGAGACAAAGCGGGGAGCAGAACAGCCAGACAGACCCAAGACACTGAACAGCCAGACACACCCAAGACACCCACTGAGCAGTGGGCGAGACAGGAGAGGTTTGCTGTGCCATGTGGGCTTCTTCCTGGCCCGCCAGGAATCAAACCCACACTGCAGAGGCTTCGGACAGCTTCACAGCGCAGTGCTCAACCCACTGTGCCGCGGGGGCGGTGGGGGTGCCCTACATGTACATTTTGAATATATGTATACACATTGTTTTAATGTTCACAATTGGTGAAATGTGGATAACCTTTATAAAGAAATATATCCATTTTTTTCAACAACACCTTGAGGAAAAAGTTCTTGATATGAAATGAAATAACTAGAGTTTTAAAACATATGTGGGCCTCCCTGGTGGCACGAGGGGTTAAGACGCAACCTATGAAGGTATCCACAGCCACTGCAGCCCAAGTTCAATCCCCAGCCAGGGAGCTACTGACATGGTACAGCAGACCTCTCCTGTCTCGCCTGCTGCTCCCCTCAGCAGTGTACTTCAATCTGTCTGTTCTGTTATCTGCTCTGTGTCTGGTGAATCCTCTCATCCCCGCTCCCCCACATCTCTGGCCTGTACCCCAGTTCTTGTATGCATAAATAAATCTTTTTAAAAAAATTAAACTATATGCAATATGACCTAGTATGTAAAAATTAAAATGTACATATAAATATATATTAAAAATATTTAAAATGTTTAATTCTGTAGAGAACAAAGAGCAGATCAATATTTAAGATAAAATAGTGTTATCAAAATATAAACATGGTATAGCTGGGTGGGTTATGTGTGAATTTGAATAATTTATTTCTTATCCTTTGTTTCTTTTTCTTCTTCTCCTGCCCCAAGTCCACACTTGGCTATGTCGCTCTGCTCATAAGTACTTTCCATGTTTTAATTTATGGATGGAAACGAGCCTTTGAAGAAGAGTACTACAGATTTTATACACCACCAAACTTTGTTCTTGCTCTTGTTTTGCCCTCAGTTGTAATTCTGGGTAAGATTATTTTACTTCTTCCATGTATAAACCGAAAGCTGAAGAGAATTAAAAAAGGCTGGGAAAAAAGCCAATTTCTAGAAGAAGGGATTGGAGGAGCAGTTCCTCATCTCTCACCAGAGAGGGTTACAGTAATGTGATAATAAATGGTGCTCACTGAGGTCATATAAAGTTCTCCTCATGCCATTATTTTTATGACTTCCTCTATGTTGCATTTGCACTGTTGATATGGGTTGAAGCCTGTTCAATGAGCTCTCTACTCAATTAGCAGTAGAATTTTCTCCAAATTAATTTTCACAACTGTCACTTTGTGAATATGCAATTTTGTAATCAACTTGTTGAAATTTAGGTATGTTTTGTTTTGGAAAATTGTAACACGATTGTTGTTTGAACAAACTACCGTCCATAATCAGGCAAAAGTATCTATAACTAATAATATAGAGGTAATCTGTTAAAAAAGTAACAAACCAGCAGAACTTTAAGTTTTAACATAATTTGATGGATGTGGGATTTTTCCTGAAGCTTAAGTAATGTTTTGATTATCCAATGTTAGAAATAGAAATGTATAAATCACTTTTAAGAAGGGATACATTACGTTAGCATCTAGGTAATGATATACATTCTTATATTTTTCTCGTAAGATAGAATTTGAAGAAAGTAATTAATTGTCTGAGCCAATGCGAATATATGAGTAACCACAAGTTAAAAAGACAAATTGAACCTGAAATTATATTTAAAATATATATACTAATAATAATTACAAAGATTTTATTCTTGTTACAGAGCAGTTTCATTGCATGTTAATTATTGCAAATTAATAATTTGCAATTAAATTAGCAAATCAATCAAGAAAGGCAGTACTATTTGACCTACAGAACTGACTTTTCTAATATAGTACCAATCCCGAGTATCTTTTCATTGTTCTAGTTAGAGGGAAAGTGTTAAGTTTACATACAAATAGTTGTTTGTCAATTAATCTATGTTGCTGCACCTTAGCCTTGTCAGCACTCTGCTGTAGGATTTTCCTGATACTCATAGATGGCAACAGGCCAGGGACTGTTCTAAGTACTTTACTTGTATTATCCCATTTAATACTTATATTAATCCAGTGACAGAGGTGGTAGTTATCTTTTTTTTCCCTTATCCAAAAGGGTAGATTTATTATATTAAAAATGGAAGATGGGCCTCTCTGGTGGTGCAGGCGGTTGAGCACAGCGCTGTGAAGCTGTCTGCAGCCTTTGCAGTGTGGGTTCCATCCTGGCCGGCCGCAGAGATACCCACATGGCGCAGCAGACCTCTCCTGTCTCACCTGCTGCTCCCCTCAGCAGTATATTTCAGTCAGTGTGCTGGTTCTGTTCCCTGCTCTGTCTCTGGTGAATCCTCTCACCCTCCTGCACATCTGGCCTGTACCCTGGTTCTTGTATAAATAAATAAATCTTTATTTTTTTTAAAAAAAAGAAGCTACACCAACAATAAAAAATAAGTAAAAAGGGAAAGGAAAGAAAAGGACAGGACACTTGCACAGACACAAGCAGGCAGTAAGAGCCTGAAAAGGACAGGTTTGTTAGGGAAAGGAGAAAGAAAAATAGGCTTCTGCAGAGTCACAGGCAGACAGGAGAGTTGCCTATCCTTATTTTCTTCTTTAAATATTTATGTATGCATACAAGAACTGGGGTACAGGCCATAGGTGTGGGGGTGAGAGGATTCACCAGAGACAGAGCAGGGAACAGAACAGGCAGATCGACTGAAATACGCTGCTGAGGGGAGCCGCGGGCAAGTCAGGAGAAGTCTGCTGCGCCATGTGGGTAGCTCCCTGGCCCGGGATTGAACTCATGCTGCAGTGGCTGCAGATAGTTCACAGGTTGCTTCTTAGCCTCTTGTGCCACCAGGGAGGCCCTGCCTATGCTTATTTTATGAGAAAACTGAAGGCCAGAAAAGTTAAGTAATTTGAACAAGGTCACACAGTAAGTGAAAAAGCCAGAATTCAAGTCCAGGCAGTCATCAGAGGCTACAGTTTTAATCACTGGACCCTGCTTCATCCCCATGCTTAGGTCCAGGAAGACACATCGAGATGCATCCTCCTCTATAAAAAGGCATTGACTTAAGAGTGGGTAGTGGGCATCAAAAGATATGTGAACACATTGCAATATAAACATCTTATTGCTCAGCAGCTAATCCTTAATTACCTTGGGGGAGAATCTTGCCTGGGACATGACCCCAGAAACCCATGGTAGGCCATAGGTCTCCATGTACAATGAGTAGTTTTAATAAATTGCTGAGGTTCTGTAGAATCTTTAAAAGTCCCTGTACAGTTGGTCTTGGCCTTTTTTCTTCCTGAAAAGTTCTGCTGTCTGCTCAACCATTCATTAGGAAACAATTTGCAAGCACAGAGAATATTAGGATAAGTGGTTAATTATAACCTACTCTGGAGACATATAATCATACAAATTATTCTTAAAATTTTTCAGTGCTGACATTCCACATTAATATTGCATTATGCTCAAACTTTGGTTAGCATACCTTACAACTTTCTTTCCATTTGCTCTTTCCTTATTAAAAAATAAAGTTGGAGACAAGATACAATATTATGTATTTCTCTTCCTGATATTATAACATTTTTAAATTTGCTCAATGAGGTACTACTGAATCCAGCTGCAAAAATAAAAGGACTTTTATTTAGTGGAGACCAACTTTCCCACCAATGTTTCTTACTCTGCCTTTGCGTTGTGTCACTTTGGTAAATCACACATGATTCTCTGATATTGTTATGTTGATGGATTTTAATATCTTACACTTCAAAGTTGAGCACTCCTTTTATTCATTTTAATTATATTCTCTTAGTAATCATTTGTCAGTTTTTACTAGGAATTCCATTAGGTGATAAGTTTAAAGGTAAACACCTATAAACTACTGTAGGGGACTAGTGAACTAGTGAACTAACAGCGTATTTCCAATGCTTTCTTATTCCTTATTCTCTTAAGAATATGCTTTCAACATTTAATGTGAAAATACAGTGAAATATTTTTTAAAAATTAGATGACTATTGAAGTATATTGTTGCATGCATATATTAAGTATCCAATAATACATATAAAATTATTATTACAGATAAATGGGCTCTTTGAAAATATGCAAAGAGTTTATGAAAATGTATGAAAGACATAACTTGTTTCAAATGGTAATACCTTCTTTTCCATGTTACAAAAATGAAGCAGTTTTGAAGTTTTAGATTAAATGTAATTTACCCATTATAATTCTAAATGTTTAAAAGCTTTTTGACAAACGCAAAATTTTTAGAAATTGCTTTACTTATTGACTTTAAATTCCTACCTGATTATTTTTCTTATTCATTATTTTTCAAAATCTTTTTTTTAAGTCATTATTTTGGCCTAAAACGACTGAATTCTGCTCCTGCTATATGTGGAAATGTTGGAACATTCAAATAGCAGGAATTTGTTAGCTGATCTGTACTGGAGAAGTACCCCTGCGAAAATTATAAGAATGTAAAAATTATACCCAGTCTAATCCTATGCAAAAAAACAAGTAATTTCTCCTAAGAGGAAAATAACCATGGATTAAACCATGCTTCTCAGCTTTTGTGTACAGATTTTGTCTCCTGTATTAAGAATATTTAAATTCATGTTTAAATAAGAATATATTCATGCTGACATATATTTTTCAGAACATATATGGAAATTTAGCCCAGACTGTCTACATGTAGAGATTTTTATTTAGATTTAAAAATATTTTAAAGTATGAATAAATTATATTTATAGGTATTTATTGGAGATAATTATTTTGTTCTACATACAGGATTGGCTAATAAGCTCCAGTGTTGAGCTGATTAATTTCTTATAAATTAGCATAATCTTGACTTGATTAAGGAACTTTACTTTCAGTGTTAATTTGATAATAGTAAACTGAAGCTATATTTATATTTACACTACAGTCAAATTACAAAAATTATTTGTGTAAAAAGGGCTTCAAGAATATATCATATCCAATTTTTGTAGTTTATTTCATGTAATATGATAAAACCTTAATTTTTTTAATTGTCTTTTGCCATTAAGTTATTTCATAAAAATTCTGTACAGTGTTTTCCCCCAAAAGAGAGGCTTGTGAAATTTAAGGTTTCTTACATGATTTTTTAAATAGGTGTCAAAAACGTAATTCATCAGTATTTCGTCAGGAATATTATGAACACTGAACCTGTGCCAGCCTATAAAATGTTTTGAAGTATTTAAACAGCCTAAAATGTCATGTTGAATTTATTTTGTAAATTCATTACTTAAACCAGTGTTACACTTAGTTTGGCCCAACGCAGTCCAATGTTAAGAATCATATTTGTGATACTGTCTTGAAAACAAGATGTTCCACACTCAATTGTGCATAAGTTAGTAAAACAAATTGTTCATAAGTCAGCATATATTCATTTCAGTATGGAAACACAATTTATTCATACCTTTAAACAGTGAATTTTACAGGATGATAGTTTCTTCAATTTTTTTTTAATGTGAGAAAATTACAAAGTTTTTGCTGTTCAGATTCTGTACATATGATATGTTCATTTCAACTTAACGCACATACATACTGATTTTTTTTTTTTAACTTTACAAGTCATTGGATTTCCATTGTGTAATCATCCAAAATTAGGGCAAGCTACATGGATTCATCATCCAGTAGCTGCATGTGCAAAATTAAATCCAAATCAGGTACTTTATTTGATTTCCAAATTGTCCGCTTCAAAAAGGTATTCTTTCAAGATTTTTATTAAGGGTTCTTCACAGCTTTCCAGATATCCAGTCTGAACAGGTACTGAAAGTTGTCTACTAATGTCTATTTACTCTGCTTTAAAAGCTGCCACCCATCACATTCCTCAGCTGTCCTTGAAGTTAGGTGTATCCAGGAGACTAAGTTTCTGCTGGTGAAATGTACAGGGACTGGGATATAAGTGTGACTTGGTACAAGTCTCTTCAAAGGAAAGCAGTGGCTATTCATTATCTTATTCCTCCATCTTGCTGCCAGGATGTGCATATGATACTAGGAGTCCTGGCAACTCTGTAAGGCCAAGAGAGGACCAAAGTCACATCCTACTGGAGGAAGGCTAGAGACTGAAAAAATCTTAAGTAGTTTACTACTTCGACTGCCCTTTCCTGTATGCAAGCCACTGTAAATTTGAGTTTTCCTGTATAAAGTCGTAACTATTCATGTCTGGCCTTCAGTTCTTTGTCATGATGCTATTTAACACTGTTTGAATAAACTAAATTGCAATAATTCTTACTTTTAAAAGCTTTTAAAGGATTATGTGCAATTCACATTAGAATTGATTTTTCCATTGTTAATTTATACTCATTTTCTCTTGCTTTGATATTTCATTAAAACTTTTGTATGTGCTTAGAAAATACTGTCTTCTTTATAACTGTGTAATTGATATTTGTTAAAATTCTGTAATCTCCAAAATATAGCTATCGAATTACATACCATGTTTTTACATCATTCTCATAGATTTGCCTTATAAACATCTAAATAAAAAGTACTATTTAATATGTTTTGTCTTTTGAATTGTATGCAAATGGATTTTTCTTCCTTACTTTAATTCATTTAAGATAGAGGTCATCCAATACTTTTTCTGACTTTTTCTCCTTTTTTCTTTCTCTTTTATATTCCGAAAGTAGGACATGTAATAATTTGGGGTTGGGAGGGATCATTTATTTGTTTTACCAGCAGTCGTTTAGAATAATCTCCATTTAGTGAGTCGGTGTCCTTAAAATTATTTCATTTCACTAGCATTCATTGTCTTTAAGCCATAATTCAATACAATATTCAAGCTCTAGTAGATGCGTGATGTGCATGGGGCATTAGTTCCAGTCCTTCCAAGATTGGTTAGATCTGTGGATGCAGAACCCCAATAGAGAGAGCCTACTGTACATTCTGTAAGCACTCTGAGAACAGGAACTCTGTCTTATTCACTAGTGTATTCCCAGTCTCAAGAAAAGTATCATATTACAAATAATGATGAGATATTTTAAAGGATTTTTTTTTTTTTAATAGAGGCATGCTTTATTTATTTGTTTGCTGGCTTGTTTGTTTTGTTTATACATGCACTGGGTACAGTCAGAAGCACGGGAGGGTGAGAGAATTCACCAGAGCCGAGCGGAGAGCAGAGCAGGCAGAAGGACCGAAGTATACTGCTGAGGGGAGCAGCGGGCGGCAGGAGAGGTCTGCACGCCATGTGGGACCCTCCTCTGGTGGCCGGGGAGCAGCTGGGGATCGAACCGGCGCCGCAGAGGCCGCAGGCAGCTTCGCAACCCAGCGCTCAACCGCTGCGCCACCGGGGAGGCCCTAAAGGATTTTTTTTTAACAGAAAATTATTTATTACCCGTGTCCATGCAGCCATGTGTATATCTTTCTGCCCACACCCCTTCCTTCTTTACTGTCATCTTTGGTGTTAAAGTTGATGTCTAAAGGGTTGAGGAGTCTAAAATTGAAGTCCTGTTGTGCAAGAAAAAGGAAAGGAGACTGTCAAGTATACCACCCATTATTGCAATGAAGGAGTGTTATGTGTTAGAAATTATACTGTAGATAAATCATTCCTGAGAGTGTAACAAATGTTTGTCTTGTCAAGTCAGACAAAACCATGCAATCAACTTGCACAATGGCAGGTACATGATGAACACCGAAACACAGACCAACCCGACAGGGTGGCTGCCTCATGGTGTTTGTTTATTAAATATACTTAATCTTGCTGGACACTTTACCCAAGGGAAATGTTCCTTTTATCAGCTGAATGCTACCATCATTAGTTCAGAGAAGTGACTAATTCATGTATTCAAACCATCACAGTTTCAAACAATTTTTATGTGCTAAGGATGGCAACCTTCTCATTATGTTAAACTACCAGTAAACTGAGATGATACCTGTTTTATATTCAAATGAAAAATACAGATATGTGGTGATCCCAGAGGAAGTCACACTATTGCAGCTACCACTGCCAGCACATTGCTACAGTGAGGTGGAAAAGTCAACCTCCTGCTGTGCAGAGCTTCTGTGGGTGCTCTGGCTTCACCCACAGCTGCCCCAGAAGGGCTTGGGTCCTAAGAGTGGGATGCCAGATCGAATACAGGACAGTCAATTCTTTTAAATTGCAGACAAAAAATAACTTCTGTAAGTCTATTACAAATATTGCATGTAACTTTTTTTTTTAGCTATTTTTGGGAATCCTCCTTAGCCATGAACTTTGGGCAAGGAAATGCAGTACAAGAGGGAGCTGGTAGATAAATTCTCCTTTCCCTCTCCCCAGATGGCCTGTTCCCAAGTGTGGTCATTCATAAGGCTCCCATGAAGATAATACTAAAAGATCGAGTAATTATTCCAAAACTGACCAGTGTAATGATACCAATATGGTGTCCCTCCTCCACTACCTGCATCATTTCCATCTTTTCCTCACTGTTTCCCAGAGATAGCAACCCCTCCCCCGGCCCCCCAAAATAGCAACAGGTGAATATGTCAGGCTCTAAGGAACCTAGGCTACCCCAGTGCTTTTGGTAGATTCTTCAAATAGAAAATGAAACATGAAATACTGATTTTGACAAAGTCAGGCGCAGGGTCTTGAAGACTCAATCCAGATAGCTTGAGACCCTGAGAGTAAATACATCTCTCAGGAACAGATTCACATTAATCAAATGTACAGTGATAGCATGTTAAATCAGAACAGTGACATCACTACTGTGAGAAATATCAATATTCTAAAGAATACCAGTATTGCCTTAACTAAGCATATTCTTTTCTTGAAATTGTCATTTTTTAAAAAATTTTTACTTATGTACATTGTTGTTTTTTTTTTTTTAAAGATTTATTTATCTTTATTTTTATTTATACAAGCACTGGGTACAGTCAGAAGTGCGTAAGGGTGAGAGAATTCACCAGAGCCAGAGTGGGGAGCAGAGCAGGCAGAAGGACCAAAGCACACTGCTGAGGGGAGCAGCGGGCAGCGAGAGAGGTCTGCACGCCATGTGGGACCCTCCTCCGGTAGCCGGGGAGCAGCCGGGGATCGAACCAGCGCTGCGGAGGCTGTGGGCAGCTTCGCAACCCAGCGCTCAACCGCTGCGCCACCGGGGAGGCCCCTGTTTTGTTTTTTTTTTAAAGCTGATCTACTGCTTTATTTTTGAAAAGATTTATTTATGCACAGAAAACTGAGGTGTATGCCAGATGTGCAGGGGTTGAGAGGATTCACTAGGGACAGAGTGGGGAGCAGAACAGGTGGACCTACTGAAATACGCTGCTGAGGGGAGCAGTGGGCAAGACAGGAGAGGTCTGCTGCACCATGTGGGTCAGCTCCCTGGCAGGGTTGGAACTCAGGCCTTGCCACTGCAGGGACAGTGCTGAGACTTTACCCCTATGCCAACAGGGAGGCCTGAATTTGTTCTTTTTAAGAAGTAAAATTACAACCCAAAGGCTGCTGGGGCCTGCTATGGGCTGAATTGTAGCCTCCTAAAATTCATATGTTGAAGTCAACCCCCAGTAAGTCAGAGTGGCCGTATTTGCAGACAGAGCCTTTTAAGAGATAATTAAGGCAAAATGAGGTGGTATTATGGGCCATAATCCAATATGACTGATGTCCTTATAAGAAGAGGAAATTAAGACATGGAGGGAAGACCAAGTGATGACAAAAAAATGACCAGAGAGGCCTACAAACCAGAGAGGCCTCAGAATAAAACCAATCTTGGACACCTTGATGTGGGGCTCCAGAATATGAGGAAATAAAATTTGATTGCCTAAGCAAGCCAGTCTATGTTATTTGCCCCAGCAGACCTAGTAAACTAATGCAGGTTTTATGAAATTAGAACAAGTCAAGTTATGTAATCTGAATAATTAATGTCAATGTAATAAACTTATCTGATACATCTTAGACCACCATAAGGACAGTTCTAGCCTAGCAGTCTTCACTGTAGCCTCCAGCCATGTAAACACAATGATTAGGTTTTAGTTCTAAAAGCTGGAAAACATTTTCATTTCCTGGAAATTTTCCCATGTTATGAAGCTGAATTTTTCATGAGTTAAAAGTTACCATTTGTAAGTTCATTTTATTTACTACTATTTAGTTTCTCCACAAAATATGAATACCTTCTCCATCTTCCTATGTGAAAGTCGCTTGCTATTTGGATTACTTATATACTTTTTATTAGAATAACTGACTTTGGGGTGGCTGTACTTTGTTTTTTTGTGCCCTATACTTATTTCTTCCAAATTTGCATTAATGATTGTGTTGGAAAGATATAGTTTATGTTTCTTTTTAGGCTTTGTTTCTATAACAATTAACTTGAAATTTTTTTTTTAAAGCATAAAGTAGATTACATTCCAACTTTATATGTATTTCTTCTATTACCTAATTCCCCTAAAGCTAACCTACTCATTAAATTTTATATGTGCTATAAAAATTCTCTTGTTTAAAATAAATTATTCTGATGTGGAAAAGAATAACATTTGCTTGAACATTCAGAACATTCAGCATTAGTTTCAAGATTACCAAATTCATACATATACTTATTAGAAACATTCTTATGTATGCTAATGAATAATTAATATTTAACTACTAATTAGGCAGAGTGCAAAAATATATCAGAAAAAAATCAGAAGAATAATATTAAATATTATATTCATGTTAAGGATATAGTCAGCTTTGTTACATTAGCTCTGTTACATTTGAAAGTAAAAAATGTACATAGCTTAATCTTTAAAGGCACAAGTCCTTCTAAGAAATTATAATTTGGGGGCCTCCCTGGTGGTTCAAGGGGTTAAGCACCACGCTGTGAAGCAATCCACAGCCTCTGCAGCACTAGTTCGACCCCGGCCTGCCAGGGAACAACCCACATGGCGAGGCAGACCTCTCCTGTCTCGCCCACTGCTCCCCTCAGCAGTGTTTCAGTTAGTCTACCTGTTCTGTTCCTCGCTCAGTCTCTGGTGAATCCTCTCACCCACCCGCAACTCTGGCCTGTACCCCAGCTCTTGTATGCATAAATAAATAAATCTTTAAAAAAATAAATTACAATTTGTGGGCCTCCCTGGTGGCGCATGACCCACATGGCGCAATCTTTTCCGCCCCCACCCACCCTTGGCCTGCACCCCAGCTCTGATATGCATAAATAAATAAATCTTTAAAAAAAAGTTACAATTTGTGACTATAAAGAAATGGTAAATTCTACAAAATTGTTAACAGATTGAAGCATTTCTATTCTACGTGTAACTTGTTTCTCATATATTTCTCCACAATTAATTTATCTTTTTGTTGATATAATTTATCATTTCAACAGTTATTTTACCTTTACGTCCTCCTATTCTTTTGTGTCATGAAAATGTCTCCTATGCTCTTAACAGAGTCTTCAAAAAGCTATACTAAGGAAGGTTCAATGAATAGTAATAAGTTTAAATCCAATACCTAATTTTAACAGTTAAAATTTTTTTTTTTAATTTTTGCGTAGAAGAACTGGGGTGTAGACCAGAGATGCGAGGGGTTAGAGGATTCACCAGAGACAGAATGAGGAGCAGGATAGGCAGAATTACTGAAATACACTGCTGAGGAGAGCAGTGGGCGAGACAGAAGAGGTCTGCTACGGCATCCCTGGCTAGGATAGAACTCAGGCCAGTTTGCAGGGATAGAGCTAAGACTTAAACGCCAGGCCACCAGAGAGGACCCTAAACAGTTAAAGCTTTTAAGAGCCTAAACTGGCTGTGCTTACCAAGAAGAAAAATGAATAAATTCACTTAATTTTATCATCTTCGAGGAAACAAAAGATACAGAAATTTAACAAATGGAATACTTAGTGAAAGACAGCTTTATGGAAATTGTTAATACTAAAAAAAAAAAAAAACAACCTAGTGAAAATATACACACTAGAGCAGTGCTTTTCAAATTTTAATGTGCATATTAGTCACATGGAGATTCTAATTAAGTAGGTCCTCCGTCGTGGCCTGAGAATTTGCATTCCTCATTTCTACCTATGTTGTAGTCAAGGACCCCATATGGAGAAGCTTGAACTTAGCATTTATCTTACTTTGGGTAAACTTCTGAGATGCTTTAATTTGGCCTCAAATCAAATAAGTAATTTATAATCTTTGAAATTTCAATGACTATTTATTGAGAATCTGGTATGATTTAGACCAGCAGGTCCTAAAGTCTAGTCACCATCAACTTCACCTGGGAACATGCTATACCTGCAAACCCTTGGACACCACCCAGACTTACTGAAGTTTGCTCTGGAGGTGGGGTTCAGGACATTGTTTTAACCTCTTCTCTAGATGATTTTGATGCACACTAAGTTTTGAGAACCACTGCTTTAGACACTGAGGGCTAGTTTTCAAAAATCAAAGTCCAGTAGGATGACTTTGAGCTGCTTAGCCAGTAATACATTCAACATGTGTGGCACAAAAACAGAAGGACGAACAAGATGGCAAACAAAAGGACACACGGCAGAGGATGTAGCGAAGACTTCCTAGAAAAGGTCATGAGCTGAATTTCTTTTTTCTTTTTTTTTTTAAAGATTTATTTATTTATTTATACAAGCACTGGGTACAGTCAGAAGTGCGGGAGGGTGAGAGAATTCACCAGAGCCACAGCAGGGAGCAGAGCAGGCAGAAGGACCGAAGTACACTGCTGAGGGGAGCAGTGGGCGGCAGGAGAGGTCTGCGTGCCATGTGGGACCCTCCTCCGGTGGTCGGGATGCAGCTGGGAATCGAACCAGCGCTGCAGAGGCTGCGGGCAGCTTCACAATCCAGCGCTCAACCACTGCGCCACCGGGGAGGCCCATGAGCTGAATTTCATTGGGAGTTAGATATGTAAAGACAATCAAAGTACAACATAGGCAAATGTAGCAAAGGAGGGAGTTGACAACTTCTTAAAACTGCAGGAATTTCACTCAAAATGGTTTGAGGACTTCCATTCTGGTCACCTCTTACCTGTCAAAAAATAAAACACCATTTGAGCTAAAAACAAATAACAATAACAAAAACCACTACAAAGTTGGATCTATTAACTTGCCAAGTAAAGGAAGCTATTCTATGAAGAATTTCACCCAGAAGGAAAAATTCAAGGATTTTTAAGTGCTTAAAAAAAAAAAGGATGGGAGTTCGTGGGAGAGTTGGCTATTGAACACTGAAAAAACTAGTACTCTGTATATAAGACAAAATGAATATATAGATCTGTTCACAATCAAGTAAAATAATTTAGAAATCCCAATTTTCATTGTTCTGGAAAATATCTTTAGTTAAGTCCAATGAAGGCCTCCCCGGTGGCGCAGCGGTTGAGCGCTGGGCTGCGAAGCTGCCCGCAGCCTCTGCAGCGCTGGTTCTACCCCCGGCCGCCAGCAAGGGTCCCACATGGCGCGACAGACCTCTCCTGCCGTACCTGCTGCTCCCCTCAGCAATGTACTTCGTCAGACTGCCTGTTCTGCTCCCCACTTTGGCTCTGGTGAATTCTCTCACACACACACCTCCTCTCCCCTGTGCTTCTGACTGTACCCAGTGCTTGTATAAATAAATATATAAATCTTTAAAAAAAAAAAAAAAAAAGAAAAGAGTCTGTCTTTCCAGGGTCACAGAAGTTTATGAACACTTACCAGCTTCTGTTGCTGAAACACCAAAGTAAGTCAGTTGTCATCCACCAGGTAAGCTCTGTTTCAAGTGGAAAATTTTCTCTGGCAACCCTACATCTTTGTCTTCCACTGTTCTGAGTTCCTAGGATAAGCACACAAAGGGTAAGAAAATCATTTGCTTGTCAGCTCTCTGCCACTGTCTTGTTTTCAAGTGCCATTTCCATAGGATTGCATGTATTTATCCAAATGATTTCAGTCTCCTTTTGATGTAATATATAGGAATGTGTAACAGCAATTAAAGTCCTACTGGTAATACATTTAACTCGCCTTCTGCATCCTCCCTGTGTGATAGCAAACTCAGACCCAGTGAACCCACCTCTGAGTAAGGTCTGACAGCACCTCTAAAAACATCAATGTGTAGCTGAAAAGGTAAAGAAAATAAAAGAATGCTAAAGTTCAAGCAAGAGAGTTTTCAAGAAGGGGAGAGTGTGGTCAAGTGTGTAAAATACTACAGGCAAGTACAGAAGACGATGTCAGGAAAGTGCCCACAGATTATGACCACAAGTGTTGCTACCTGAGTCAGAGCAGTTTCAGAGAATGAGGAAGAGGATAGTGGAAGAATGAGTAGATTTCTGAGAGGAGAGGACTGGAATTTACTTGAAGGTCCAAAAACATCATTTAGTGTTTGTACTAGTTAAGGCAACAAGCTCACTGATTAATCTGCTCATTCTACAAATGGGGAGAGAAACACTGAGCAGTGAAATTAAATTTATTTTCATGGCATTTGTATAATTTCTAAATCATAAATTTTAGAAGATAGAAAAGCTCACATGTTAATCTTGACGAGTTTGGGAGGCTTGAAAAAAGACTTAAAAGATTTTAAAATCAGTTTTCAAAGCCTTCAACTTAAGTGATTAAGTTACACTGGTGATTATGAAAGCTTTCCATTACAGTCCTGTCTCTTCTCGTAGTATTACTCAGTATAATACAGTAATAGTAAAGATAATGACAATCTTAAACATTTACTAGGTTTGCATTATGTGCCAAGCACCACTTTATAAAATTATCTCATTCAGTCTTTTCACAACAATACTACTTCGCAGATGTGAAAAGTGGGACTCTAACAGTTAAACAACTCTATCCAGTGATTTGATTAAAGAGCCTTCTAAAGTCATGTGCAAAGCATGTTTATTTCACTGTTCGTTAGGGCCATTAAAATACAGAAGAGGAATGTAGGTGACCACTGTTACTGCGTTAGGGTAAAAAAACTCGCTCTGTTTCCAGTATTATCAGTCCATCATTCATCCCTCACCCTTCCACCCCGTGCCTCAGGCGGTTGAGCCCCGCACTGTGAAGCTGTCCTGGCCTCTGTAACGCGGGTTCGATCCCGGCTGGCCAAAGAGACTCCCACATGGCGCGCAGACCTCTCCTGTCTCACCCGCTGCTCCCCTCAGCAGTGTATTTTGTCAGTCTGCCTGTTCTGTTCCCCACTCTGTCTCTGGTGAATCCTCTCACCCTCCACACCTCTGGCCTGTCCCCCAGCTCTTGTATGCATAAATAAATAAATCTTAAAAAAAAAAAAAAAGGAGACCCAGCGCAAACCACCAAGGCTAAGGTAACCTAAAGTTAACCCTCCCGACTACCTACCGAGGTCTTCCAGAGCGCAAGCACACCCACCATTCCCAGCGTCAGAGGAGCGGAACCGGTGTGGGCGTAGTTTGGCCTCCAGGGCTTCCGTAGGAGCCGGCTCCCGGCCCCGCCCCTAGCAACGCGCGGGCTGTGTTGACAACCCGACGGCCCGCGCGCACCTGAGGCGGTGGGTGGGCTGGGGCTGCGCGATGAGGGCCGTGTCGTGGTGGCCGAGGCCACAGTCAGACCCCCGGGGCTTCCCTCGACTCTAGCGGCTCTCGGGCGACCTGCCCTTCCCGGCGGACGGGTCTCCGGGCCCCGAGATTACGGGCATCGTGTAGGACAGGAGGACCCGCATCCCTCACGCGGCCACCTCAGCCATGTCAGCAGCAGCAGCAGAGGCCGCGGAGACGGCCGAGGCCCAGGAACAGGGCAGCAGGAACAAATCCGGCAGCCCTCGCCAAATCCCAGTGGTCGGAGTGGGGACGGAAGGCGAAGAGGCGCAGGTACCGGGCGGCGTCTGCGCTTCGGAGCGGCGGGCTTGAGGAGGAGCGGGGCTTGGGGAGTGCCGGGAAGGGTGCGATCTGGAGGCGGGGACAAGGCTTGGGGGCGACTGAGGTGGAATTGGGGTCCGATTGGAATCCAGGGTAGCTCGCGGGACAGCCGTTCCCAGCGCAAGCTGGTTCCCTAGAGAACCGCGCCGCCTGCGAGGGGGTTGACTGTCGTCACCCACCTGTCTGGGGAATCGCGCCGCGTCGTCCTCCCGGAGTTCCCCACTAAACTGAGTAGGCGAGGGTTGCTGCAGCTCCAAGGAAGGTGTCACCACAGAGGGCCTGGGAGGAAGGAGTCGTAATTAGCGAAAACAAGGATTTGATGACCAGTTTGCCTGCACTGAGCTTTCCCATGGAGATCCCCATTCTCGAGTGATGTTCTTGATATAAACGTGAATTGTCTCCCATGTCCAAATTTGTTGCTACTAAAATCCGGAATTTGTTGCTACTGAAGCCTGGGAAGGAGGAAAACGCTGTTAAATTAGAAATTAAACATCTCGTTTTTATATGAAAATAGAAGCTAGTTGTGGGGCCCCGGGTGGAAGAGTTGGAGGGAATAAAACGGATTGTATTGTACTTGTGTTTGGTTTTGAGTTACTTTTGTTATGAATCCATAACTCATTCTTTCGAGTGGGTCTGTTGAGACATTCCACTTCGGAACTCTCATGTGTACGTCCATTCGTGGCGAGGGGACTTAGAAACTCCAAGTCGTTCTTGTTTCGTACTCGGGTTCTGAGGCTTCTGCCAAAGAGTAATGATCGCGCCCTAAAATGTGAACTCTACGGAGGAATCCACCCTGCCTCCCGACACTAATGGAGTGGGGCCACTCTGGGAATTTCCGTTGAGGATTCGCAAGTCTCAGGCTGCGTCAGGAACCCTGTCTCCTGCGTCCGCATCCTGAGCCCTGGAGAGTTCCCGGGGAGTGGTCAGTTGACTGGGGACCTCTTGTACTTTGGGAACAGCGTTGAGTTCTCTGAGGACTGCCAGACATTTACACAATAACCTGTGCAGCAACAACACTTATGCATGAGGAGGAGCAGGTGTTAGGGGAATTTATCTAATCGGTTTTGTGGAAGAATTCCAATCTGGGCGGGGAGAACTTTGAGGAACAGTAACTAACTCTCCACTCCTGCAAGGCTGCAAGGGCGCTCAACACGACCGCTGTTATCCCAAGCATGGCCCCTGACAAGCAGGTGAATTTGGTGTCTGATGATTCTTATTCTTTTTATACTTGATGTGTTAAAAAAAAAAAGGGGGGGGGTGAGGGGAGGGAGAGCAAGGTTATATGCGGTAGGCAAGCCTGGCTTAATAAGACAAAAGATGGGGTGGGGGACAATGTGATTATTTTAAGAGGCCATTGCCAAAACAGCCCACAATATTCTAAATGAAACAAAACAGGTATTCCTTTGTGCATATCTATCTATTTTCTCCCTTCCCCCCCCCCACTTTTTTTTTCTTTTCTTTCATTACCACCTCTCATCTGGTGTACTTTCACAGACACATCGAGCAGCTTTTTTTTTTTTAAAAAAACTAGATAGTTGGGCCCTCCCCAAGATTTGCTCAATAAGAATCCCCAGTGTGGAGCCTGGGACTCTTAGAAAACTCCTGCAAATGATTTTTAACCTTATAACTGCTGAATTAGATGATAGCCAAAGTCTATCTCTGCCATCACTATAGTGCCTCAACTTCACTTCCTGTCCTAGTTTTAAGATTTTCCGGTGTATAATCTGTACTGTATCTGTAGTGTGTGTGCTGCTCAGTACCCCTTCCATGTGGACAGAAATCTTTTTATTTGTGGCTTTTTTCCTGTAGTGTTGCCCATAATCTCCAAGTATCCCAATACCTGTATGCAGGGTACTCTAATAGTGCTCAGCACCATGCCTTCTATGCAGGGGTGATATTAAATATTTATTGAATGAATGCCCTTTCCTCTTTTCTCTCTTTTTTTAAAGATTGATTTATTTATGCATAGAAGAACTGGGGTGTAGGCTAGAAGTGATGGGGGTGGTGAGAAGATTCACCAGAGACAGAGTGGGGAGCAGAACAGGCAGACTGACTGAAATACACTGCTGAGGGGAGCAGCTGGAGAGTCAGGAGAGGTCTGCTGTGCCATGTGGGTCACCACCCTGGCCAGGAATCTAACTCGTTCTGTGGATAGTTTTATAGTGCTGTGTCTTAACCCCTTGCAGCACCAGGGAGGCCCGCTTTTCCTCTTTTCTGAATTTGAATCTTACCCTACCTTAGAACTTAAATTTTATCCAACCTATAGGATCTACTGTAGAGTACTCCTAAATAGGAAGCACATCCCATTTTTCACCCTCACAGATCTTCTCACAAGTGGGTCAAGTCCTAGGTCTGAGTTACCATTTCTCACCTAATTATCACTTATTTTATGTTGAACACTGTTTCATTTGTCTGAATTTTATTTCTTCACTAGAATATGGTTCCTTAAGTGTGGGAAATATATCTTGTCCTTCCCCTCCTCTACTTTGAACTCACAGTAAAAATTTAAGTCTTTAGGAAATAGTTTGCAGAGCTTCTGTGTTCCAGCCACACTGGCCTCTTGGCTTCTCGGTCATGTCGGGTGTGCCCCTGTCCCTTGCACTTGCTGCATCACTTCCTGGAAGTTTTCCCTCGATATCTACTGCTTGTTCCCTTACCCTTCAAAGACTTTGCTGAGATGTTACCTTCTCTGTGAATCTTTTGCTGACCACTACTGCCTACTCCTTTTTGGACAAAACATTACTATATTGTACTGACTCTGTAATTTACTATTTTTTCCTTCCCCAAAGCATATAAATTCTTTATGAAAGCAGAGTTAATTTATTTAATTTCACCCAATACCATATCTTCGGCACCCAGAACAATGCTTGACATTCAATAAATATCTGTAGGCCCTCAAAAATATTTATAGAATAAATATAAAATTGTGGTTGAATTGCATAGATATCAAGGCAGAGCTTGCTTGCTAAATTTGCTCTCCCTCTGAGAGCCTCTGGGAACCTCCACAATCTGCTAATTGATGTCACAGCCAGCCGCTATCTCATACTGCCCTGGACTGTGTGTCCTTAAAATCCTCTGCCCCTGTTTTGGAATAAAGGCTAGAGAGAACCTCGTTGGTCAGTTTAGGAGTCAGGCAGAGAAGTGTGGTGTGAGAATTAGTGTTCCTGCATCAGACAAACCTATCTGTGGGCACATTTACTAGCGATGTGACCTTAACTGGTGAGGTCTCAAGGCCCCAGTTTCTCATCGAGGTAATAATGCCACCTTTATATGAAATATTTGAGGATTTATTAAGACATAAAGTACCAGGGCCTCCCCGGTGGCGCAGCGGTTGAACACTGGGTTGAGAAGCTGCCCACAGCCTCACAGCAGCGATGGTTCGATCCCCGGCCTCAGGGCAAGGGTCCCACATGGCGCGCAGACCTCTCCTGCTGCCTGCTGCTCCCCTCAGCAGTGTACTTTGGTCCTTCTGCCTGTTCTGCTCCCTGCTCTGGCTCTGGTGAATTCTCTCACCCTCCCGCACTTCTGACTGTACCCAATGCTTGCATAAATAAATAAATAAATCTTAAAAAAAAAAAAAGATATAAAATACCAGAAACATAAAAGGAGCACAGTAAATTTTAGTTCCTATCTCTAAACTAAAGTAGCAAATGAGCAAGATTTTTCCCCTTTGAAATATCCCTTGGAAGAATTGGAACATAAGGTCATTCCTTAGCTTGAACTGGAGGTCTTCTAAGGTCTTCTAAAGTCTTCTCCTAAGCAGTTTATTAAACTTTTGATCATATGTTTTGCTAAATATTTTTATAATTGCTCCATAAACAGCTTATGAATAACAACAGCAATTATTTTTATATTTACATCTGGGTGTTCTCTTTTGCTTCTCATTTACTCAAATGCTTGTGTGATCTCATTTACTCAAATGCCTCCAATTATTATTTTAAACCTATGATGTAAAAATCTTAGCCCCAGTTTTAATTCATCTTCAAATCTCAACACAAGCCTCTTCCTCCAACTTTATCCTCTCAACAAAAGGTGGCATCACTTACATAATTTCTTAAGCCCGGGAGTCAGTCATACTCACCTTTTCCTTCTCTTTTCACCAATTCAACCTCCTTGATGTTTTTCATTCCATTCACTATTGTCTTTTGCAGTTGCTACCACCTTAGTCAAGGCCTGAAGTTACATACTGATTTCTCACCTACCTTCAGTTTGGAACTTTTCAGTAGTCTATTCAGCAGACAAAATTACCTTTTTATTCTTACATCAGGCTGAGTAAAACGTGGAAATAAACAAGGGCCATTACAATGAGAACAAACAGAGGGTATTTATTCTGAGCTTGCTTTAGAAATAGCCAGCACTATATTTGGCAGGGACTCCAAGGCACACAGGGAAGCTTAATAGTGAAAAAATAGTGAAAAAAAAAAGCTTAATAGAAAAAAAAAGCTTAACTGATATATTCTGGTTAGAGAGTGTTGCCAGGGGGAGGCTGTCTAGAAAAACAACATCCTGTTTTATTGATTTGGGAAGCATATTTGGATTTTTCTACTTAGTACTGCATTGTAAATGGGGAATCTGGCAGTCAAAGACCAGAATGTGGTCAGTTAACTTTCTAAGCTTCAGAAGTTGGGACGTGGCCCCCCACGTTGGTCATTGCAAAAGTTGTAGGCCGAGTTCTATTGACATATGTAGTCTGGCCACTGTCTATTTATATATCCCATCTCTCAAGCCATCTTATTGATTCTAAAGATCCTCAGTATAGTATACAAGGCCTCCTGTAGAATGGAGTTAGTAAAGTACCTACCTCACAGACCTCAATTAGTTATAAGCATGTAAAGTGCTTATAATTGTACCTAGAAATTGACACTAATAAGTGTTAGCTATCAACATCATTATTATAATTTATGATTTGACCTCTGCTTACATCATCAGCATCATCTGTAGCCCCTAGCTCCTGCATTATCCTTTCCAACACACCAAACAACTCACTGATCCTCTGAAAGTCTGCTTTTTTCTCATCTCTGACCTTCATACATGCTATTCTCTCTTTGCCTCCACCTCTTAAACCTTCATTCAGTTTATCTCACCAGTTCGACTTAATCTCACCTGTTTGAAGATTACTTCTTTCAGAAGCTGCCCCGGGTTCCGTCCTCTTCTCCACATGCTACTCTGTGCCTCTTCTATGTGCTTCTAGAGCATACCTCAACATTTTGGAGCATTATGTAGCATATTATTTATATTATATTCATACTATGCCAGACTGATAGCTACTTGAGATCAGGGTAATGTATACCCTACACCTAACATAGTTCCTGAAACACAGAAACTGATTATAAATATTTGTGGAAGGAAGAACAGACTAAGGTGAGGGAGGGAGCAATCTAAAAAATATAATATATATAAAGCAAGCAAAACATAAGGTAACATGAAATGACAATGCAAAATAAATCTAACAGGAATCTATGCTTTAATCTATGCTCTGTTTCTTATAAAAGTTATACCTTCTTCGGGGGTGAGGTAAAGAAGGGGACCCTGATAATATATACAGGTATTAAAAAGAAAATCCCAAATTGATTTTTCAATTCAATATCCTTTGCAACCCTCAAAAATAGAAAATCAGAAAATAAAAATTATGTAATATATGTTTTTATTTTGTTTTCAGAAAACATAGAAGGGAAAGAGAAAAGACAATTAAGGCAGTGACATGATATTTCACATCTTTATTTATTTATTTTTTTTTATATAGAGGCATGGTTTTTTATTTATTTATTTGTTTGTTTGCTTGTTTGTTTGTTTATACATGCACTGGGTACAGTCAGAAGCACGGGAGGGTGAGAGAATTCACCAGAGCTGGGAGCAGAGCAGGCAGAAGGACCGAAGTACACTGCTGAGGGGAGCAGCGGGCGGCAGGAGAGGTCTGCACACCATGTGGGACCCTCCTCTGGTGGCCGGGGAGCAGCCCGGGATCGAACCGGCGCCGCAGAGGCTGAGGGCAGCTTTGCAACCCAGCGCTCAACCGCTGCGCCACCGGGGAGGCCCGATATTTCACATCTTTAAAGGAAAATTCTATTTGTTAAAAATTTTGGTAACTAATAAGCTTAATATATAATTTAAACAATTCAATAGTACAATTTACCAATTTTAATGGCAGCCATAATACCAGCTATAGAAAAGTATTTAGTGAATCTTTTTGGATTGTTAATTTTATTTTATTTATTTATTTTTAAAGATTTATTTATTTATTTATTTATTTATTTATTTATTTATACAAACACTGGGTACAGTCAGAAGCACTGGAGGGTGAGAGAATTCACCAGAGCCAGAGGGGAGAGCAGAGCAGGCAGACTGATGAAGTACACTGCTGAGGGGAGCAGCAGGCAGCCAGAGAGGTCTGCGCGCCATGTGGGACCCTTGCCCAGTGGCCGGGGAACAAATGGATTGTTAATTTTAAAAGTAAAAATGTCTGAGTACATAACTCATTCAAAACTCATTCAAATACTTATTCTGGAGATTTAAAGTTAGAATGCTTAGCAAAATTTGTTTCTGAAAGACATGTCTTGTGATCAGAATATATGAATTTGTAATTATGAAAGAAAAAGAAATTATAGACTTAGCAGGCAATAAAATAATGATTATGTAGAAGTATGGAAAGACATGTATTACAGATTTTAAAAGCCAGCAAATATAATAGTGTTAAAACTAAGTGAAATTATGTATTTTTCTAAACCAAAAGAAAATAAGATAAAAAATATAAAGAACCAGAAAAAGTATATTAAAAAATAAATGCTTAGATGATAGGAATAAGTAAGACGCTTTTCCCTTTTAAGTATTTTTTGTACTATCACTATATCATCTTTTCAGACAGCTATTTTAAAGTAAAAGTAAATATGAAAGAAAGCTAGACAGTCAGGAAGGTGTGCACAAAGTAGCCTGGGATTACTTAACATGTCTGATGGGAGTAAACAATATTGATATAATATTTGAGTTGAAAAGAAAATGACACACAACATAACATTCATCTCCCAAGTAAATGTAGCCAAACTGCATTTAGAATTTGGAGATTTGCGTATCGTGCATAAGTACTTAAACTTTGAATACTACCTTCAGTTTTCCTCTCCTGCTTTATTTATTATAAAATGACCTCTTTTGGGTAGTGTTATAGGCATTTTTTGAGTCACTAATGATACCGTATGCTGGGTCCTAATGCTACGATAGTACTGGGGATGCAGGAAAAGAAAAGTCAAGTGAACTTTGGGGCAGACTGTGGTGGGGATAAACTGTTTTAGAACACTGGAATGGGGGGCCTCCCCGGTGTCCTAGCGGTCGAGCGCTGGGTTGAGAAGCTGCCCACAGCCTCTGCAGCGCTGGTTCGATACCCGCCCCTGCCGGATGAGGGTCCCACATGGCGCGCAGACCTCTCCTGCCGCCCGCTGCTCCCCTCAGCAGTGTACTTCGCCAGTCTGCCTGCTCTGCTCTCCCCTCTGGCTCTGGTGAATTCTCTCACCTTCCCATGCTTCTGACTGTTCCCAGTGCTTGTATAAATAAATAATAAATCTTAAAAAAAAAAAAAAAAACAAACACTGGAATGGGAATTGTGATATGCTTAAGGCTGCTATGGGAGAACAGAGGAGGGCCATTGTTCTACCCTTTTTTAATCCCTCAGGGAGGTGACACCTGCGCTGTTTCTTGAAGGACCTATGGGGGTTAACCAAGGAAAAAAACAGGGTTGTAACAACATAAATGGAATAGAGAAGGGAGAAGTGGTGTGAGCTAAGACTCACTGAAAGATTCACATAGATTATGTTCAGACTTGAGGTTTATTATTCCAGCCAGAGAACAGAGAATGTAGTTGAAGGACGCAAGAGTAGAGGTAGGGAGCACAGTAGGAATCCTTCAGAACTGCATGAGAAATGAGAACTGAATAAATGAGTAAGATGGACTAGGCTTAAGAATAATTAAGATGTAAAATTTGTAGAATTTGGAAGTTCATGCTTTCAGATGTGGATGACTGTAAGAGTGCTGGTGCCAACGGAGAGAGGGGATAATAGTTCAGGAAAGTGATCTCCTACCTGACATTATCTATCTATCTGTCTATCTATCTGTCTATCTATCTATCTATCTATCTATCTATCTATCTATCTATCTATCTAAGAGAGAGAAAGACAGACAGACAGACACACACACACAGAGCAAACTCAGTGTAATATTTATGCATGCAATATATAATTGTATGTATAAGATAATTTTATTTTCCAAAACATAGAAATTCTATTATAGCCAATGTTCTCTTAGGCTTTTTAGGACTAATGAAATGTAAAGGCAAAGATTTTAAGATACTACAAGAATTCAAGAGGTGTTTCTCTTTTTTAAACTCCAAAATGTATTTACTCCTACAAGATTTAATCTGCTTTTCATTCTCCTCTTACTGTCCTTTTGTCACAGATTTGTTTAGGGGTCATATATAAAAGTAGTGTGTTTGATGTGGTTTCTTGATTCTCATGATATAGAATACTAAGAGTTGTGGGTTGTTGCTTTTTTTTCCAGAGTAGTTTTAAGCCTATGGACCTAAATCGTGTCATCAAACTCCTAGAGGAAACTGATAAAGTGAGTAAGTGTTGAGAGAAAATGTCTCTGCTAGACTTATAAATGGTGATTTCCCTGAAAAGTAACTCATTTTGCCACAAATGTAAATTTCATATCCATTGTTTTGTTGAAAACTTTTCAAATAGTATATGGCTTATATTCTAAGACTGTTTCAATTTCATGTGAATATATTTAACCTAATAGGTTGGTTGTAGGAGATTAATAGATTTGGTTTTGTGGGATGGACAAATCCACAGTAGATATAAACAGAAGGAATTATATGAATAGAGAAAGAATCTAGTCTCTTGTCAGCAAGTAGGATAGGAGGAGTAAAGGTAGATAAGTGTATCATGAGGTACATTTAAAATTTTTTTATATGTAATTAGGAAATATGTACACACTCATATAAATGTATAGGCTATTTTTCTGAGAGAACTCTTATACAGAATGTAATAGAAATATATTTCAGACACAATATTCAAAATGGACAGCTTAGGATAATAAGCGCATATGCATACATGCTCACATACCACATTCTCCTAAGGTTACCCAAGTATTAACTGGTTTAAAAGTCAGCACACACTATAAAATTATTATAGAACTAAGGAGATTTATACATTTAATAAGGGAGGAAATGGGTGGTAGATACCTATCAAAATAAAATAATTTCCTATGAATAGTAAGCACAAAATGTCATTGTTTTAACATTTTTAGCTCTATAATTTTACATAAAAAGAAGAAAAAGCACAATAAAAATAATGACTAAGAATAATATATCTTTCACTAAGTTTATTGTGAAAATTATTTTAATTGTGAATATATCTGCATATTTAAAAAGAGAATCCAACTATATAGAGCTCCACCTAGGTGTTCAATGAGGGTTACCAAACCAAAAAAAAAGTATAGAAAATGCCACGACTTCTCACAAGCAGTTTAAGAAAATTAAAGGAACAGTGTTTTGTTTTGTTTTATTTTATTTTGTTTTGTTTTGTTTTTAACTGGCTGAAGATAATTGGTTTGTAATAACAGTATACTGGGCGTATTTTATTTTATTCTATTATTTAATTTTTTTTTTTTTTTGCATAGAAGAACTGGGGTATAGAGGCTTGGGGGGTAAGAGGATTCACCAGAGACAGAGTAGGGAGCAGAACAGGCAGATTTATGGAAATACACTGCTAAGGGGAGCAGCGGACATGACAAGAGAGGTCTGCTGCCTCATGTGAGTTAGTTCCTTGGCTAGAGATAGAACTCAGGCCATACCAGTGTTACCACTGACATAGCCCTAGGCCATGAGGGAGACCCCTTGGCATATTTTAAAAGTAAAAAATACATATATAATTTCTGGACTCAGATTGCCAAGTTTGACTCCTAACAACACCACTTAAATTTCAGTGTGGTTTTGGATAAATTACTTAAGTGTTTCAGCTTGAGTTTCCTATTCTGGAAAAGAGGGATGATAACAATACCTTCCTCATAGGGTTGTCTTGAAGATTAATGAAATGATATGTATATATAGTACCTAAATATGGTACATGGCATAGAAAAATGTTCAACAATTCAGGTATTGTTAATATTTCTGCAAAAAATTACTGCTTTTATATAAACCTACTTTTGAGTCTCAATTTCCTAATCAAATTTAAATAGTAGCTTATGTTTACCTTTACTGTTTCAGGAAATATATAATGCTTACATTATAATAATTAAGAACTACTTGATATTTTAATGTGTCTACTTTCTTTTTATATTAAATAATTTAAAAATTTCTACTGATTTAATTGCACAAAAAAACTAAAATAGGCCATTTGTTTTAGGATGATTTAGAAGAAAAACAACTTAAATCTGTCAAGAAACTGGTGCAGTGTTATCAAAATGGACTTGTATCCTTTACATATATATGTTTACTCATTTCCTTTACCCTAAAATGGAGAATATTTATTAGAAAATGTACTTGGTCCCTATTGCTGCCATAACAAATTATCACAAACTTAGTGCCTTCAAACAACATTTACCTTATAGTTGTGGAGGTCAGAAGTCCAAGATCAAGCTCACTGATCTGTCAAGGTGTTAGCAGGACTGGTTCCTTCTAAAGGCTGTAAGGGAGAATCTACTTCCTACCTTTCCCTAACTTCTAGAGGCTGCCTGAATTCCTTGACTCAAGGTTCCTTCCTCTAAGTAGCATCACTTTCACCTCTGCCTCTGTCATCACGTCTTCTCTAATCCTCTCCTGCTTCTCTCTTTCCTTTATAAGGTCCTTGTGATTACCTGGGGTCTAACTGGATAATTTAGGGTAACCTCCATCATAGGATCATTAACTTAATCACATCTGATAAGTCCTTTGTCGTTTAAGGTAACATATTCCCAACTTCTGGGATTAGAATCTTTAAACAGACCATATTCTGCCTAGCACTAAAATATCTAACATTTTGTGTTTTTAATAAAATTGTGGGGCTTTTTTTTTAAGAGACTATAAAGTTGAAGAAACCAGTATAAATATAATTAACCATGCAGATAATATCAGTTTCTATAGATTCAGAGGGACAGTGGGTATAGCTAGGAAGGCCAATTCAAAACCTTCTTTCAACCAATTTACTTGAGTATTTCCACTGTTGATAATCTTAACTTCTTCACCTTTATAAAATAGGGATAATATCACCTCATTAGATAATGTACATTCAAGTGTTTGATAACCTATACAACATATAAATTAAGATATTATCCACCCTGAATACATGATCTGATCAGAATATATGGAGGCCAGTGCCTCTCAGAACAATCTTTACTTAACCAGTTTGCTCTTGGTTTTTTGTTTGTTTTTTAACCTTCCCATATATGTGCTGTTGTAAAATACAATAAATATGTCCTGGAGAACTCTCACTTTCAGTAGTCATCTTGTCACAGAACTAGCAGTGACCCACAGGCCACAGTTTCAGTGGCACTGATTCTAGCCTGCTCCAAAGAAGACAACAGTCTAATAGTCTCTTGTTCTGGTATTTCAAAACATCTTAAGCTTCCCATACAGGGAAACATGCTTCATAATTTTATCTAAATATTTTCTTACTTTATTTTAGCCTGAGTTGTATATGGGTGTGTGGTGTCAGTGAGTTGTCTAAGGTCTTGTCACTAGCAAACACTGTTTACCAATAGCCAAGAAAATTGACTAGCAAGTGCTTTCTTTTCCTCTCTTAACCTAACACCTCACTACCTCCATCATTTTTTTTTTTTTTTGGCCTCAGTTTAGCGAGTTGTTGCAAATGACTCTATTACTGAATGTGTCTAGTAATCTGTCTTTAGTAGGTTGTAAAATGTAAAGCAAAGATAAGTTATTATCTTGGTCACTTCTCTAGGAAGTTAACAAGAGATTTGTACTTCTAATGTACCCAGTCTCCCACCTTTGCTTAAGAAGCTCCTAGGATGAGACTATAAATCATAGGATTCAATCAAGAAATGAAAGTCACAATTAACATGTTCCCTCAGCTGTAAAACAAAATCTGGGAAATCTGTTTGGGTACCAGTGAGGTTTTTTGAATAGGTAAAATTGAGAGTACTTTTACCTAATGATCTAGAGCTGGTGCATTTTGCTTTCATACTAGTTTAAATGAAATAAAATCTCAATCTAAACCTTAAAAACAAGAAAGTACATCTGAAAACATTAATGAAATAATAGAGAAAAGTACAGTAGACCTGGTTTACTAATTCTGGAGCAGGGTATGTTTTTTGCATGTGGGTGGAAAGGAAGTATATAATTGAGTCTTAATTTTTTCAATGTGTTATGACTCATTGCCACTAGTAAGTTATTGATGTAGTAGTTGGTAAGCAAATTCTAAAGATGTTATCAGAGGAGAAAAACTATTTTGAATAAAAGGTTACTGAGACAAAAACCATATTCCTTTAGAAATTGTGGTTCTACGTTTTCCTCCTTAGAATTTAAAAATTAGTATTATTAAAATAGGGTCAACTACATTTAATGAAATTGATGTTATAAAGAATAAGTTATAAAAATATTCTTCATTTTTTTCTTAACTAATAATATTAAAGCCTCTAAGGGATTTAGCACAGATATTTAAAATTCTGAAGCTGTGTGCAGGAAAAATCGAAAACCAGCCTAATTTTATGGAATCTACATATGATATTCTAAAATTATGCAGGTAAGTTATTCTTCTTTAATTTTATAGTAACGTGTAGTATTTTATTATGTTTTATTTTGTATTACAAAGATGTTATGCACTGTAGCAATGTGATAAAGAACTGAACTAACTTCCCTTGACTACTTGACTCTAGTAGTTGGTTATTTTAAAGGTCAGCAATTTTTATTGTAGCCAGAGATAACTCTCCATGATCATAAGTTTCTCTAAATAAAAAATGATAAATGGTAGCTAAAACCAAGAAATTTTCATATTTTTAGAGTATCATTGAATAAATTTATGAGCAGTATTTAATAGTTGTCTAGTTTTTTTCTGCCTCATTAGAAGATTCAGTTCTAAAAGTTACACTAGGTTCTGTGTCATGTTTGATTTGATTTTCCAAATTTGAATGAAAAATAAAATGCCACTAGTTACTTTTGGCATTTTTTTAAATGTAAGTTAGAGATCAGAATTATAACATTAATTTGTTCCTTCTCCTATGCTAGTGTTTCTCCAACCATTTTGGGGGAACTAGGATACTCTTCTGCTTCTTTGCTGCCACATAGTGGCAAATCAGGATATAAATTAATCAGGATATAAATTATTCATTTTCAGCTTCAATATAATAAAAGAAATTTCTTGAAGTAGGAATAAACCTTTCTTACAATTTAGTCTTGCAAACCTTTTACAATTTAACTTTTTAAATTGCATGTTTCTTTCAATATACAAATAATAAGGTTTGTAGGACTATGGATACATGGTAGATTTTTAACTCTCACTTTTAGATATGGCAATCTATTCAAAATTACTGTATAAACTTTTTGTAACTACATTTATTTTTTTATATTGAACAATATGGTAAAAAGTTAATTTTTAAAAAAGAGACCATGAAAAAGAAAAAGGAAAAAAGAAATTATTCCTCTGGTACTTTCAAGGAACTTTAATATACCAATTAGAAACCATCCTACTGATGTGAGAGTGTATTATGAAAACAATTCCAAGTTTTGAGGCTGTGCAAGTCCTGGAATACCAGGTTCTTATGCATTACTTTTTTTTTTTAAGATTTATTTTTACTTATTTATGCATGCAAGAACTGGGGTATGGGCCAGAGATGCAGGGGTGTAGGCCAGAGGTATGAGGGCAGAGACAGAGCGGGGAGCAGAACAGGCAGATCTACTGAAATACACTGCTGAGGGGAGCAGCTGAAAGACAGGAAAGGCCTGCTGTGCCATGTGGGTCAGCTCCCTGGCCTGGCATCAAATGCATGCTGCAGTGGCTGGATAGCTTGATAGGGCTGAGACTTTAACCCCTGTGCTACCAAAGAGGCCCCTTATGCATTACTTTTAATATCAATACTCCTACACATCTCTCAAGAATTTGTTTTCTGTGAATGCTGTGTTGAATGTTTCATTGCATGCTATGACAATTTTTTTAAAATTATACCCCTTTTCCTCATATTTCCAATTTATTCATATTACTTAATTTTTTTACTTTCCTAATTTCTGCACAACTCACCCTCACTTGAGTCCCTCTTTAGAATATTTTTTGGGAGATAAAAACTTTGAAATTTTTGAAGAGTAAAATAAAGTCTTTCTGGGGCCTCCCAGGCGGTGCAAGGCGTTAAGTCTCAGCACTGTCATGCTATTGCCAGCCACTGCAGCATGAGTTCTATCCCTGGCCAGGGAGCTAACCCACATGGCACAGCAGACCTCTCCTGTCTTGTCCACTCACTGCTCTCCTCAGGAGTGTATTTCAGTAGATCTGCTTGTTCTACTCCCCACTCTGTTTCTGGTGAATCTTCTCATCACCACCCTCCCTTCCACCCCCTCCCCCAGAACCTTTGGCCTACCCCCAGTTCTTATATGCATAAATTAAAAAAAAAAAAAAGTCTTTCTAAACACACTCTTTTTCACTGCATCAGAAGTATGCCTTTTTTTCCTTTTGGTAAACTTTTTGGTCAAGAATTCTACTGATGTTTTATCTTCTTGGTTGTTTCCTGTGGTATTAAAAGAAAAAGGTTGGGAACAAGAACTAGTTCCAGAGTTATTCACTTTAGAAATCCACCAATGAGCTGAATAAATTGTTTCAAATTAAAATTCTAACATCTTGTTGCATATATAAAATTGTCATTTTCATAGCTTGTCTATGAACTATCTTTAAATTTTAATTGATACACATATATAAATTATATGTACATATCTAAAATATATATCAAATATATATACATATATGTTATATATCAAATATATATCTATTGTTCCCTTATCCACATGCAATAGTTCTAAATGTTCTTTTCAACCACTTGGTTAATTTTCTTGAAAAAAAGAATTTAAAGTTATATATATAAGATATATTTTAAATAGCACAAGAGTTTCAAATTTTGAACTCATGAAATGCTAAAATAGTTTGTATTTTGTATTTAAGAAATAATTTTTATCTCTTCTTTGACATTTAGACTAAGAACCTAAGTTTGAGTATCCTGTCTTTGGTGATTTGTAAATGTTACTTTCAAATAACTTTGATTATTTGTGAAATGTAATTCTAATATAATTAATACTTAGCTGGAATTCCTTAGTCTCCCAGAAAGTATATGTTATTGTTTTTTGGTAACTGATTCAGTTAATAAGGAAAGTGGCATTGATCTTTAATACAAATAGACTATTGATTTATGAACTAGAGTTACAAAAATTTCAGGAAAAGCCTTTGAACGGATTTTAGGTTGAAACCAAGCTTAGATATATGATTTGCATCAAATTATCTAATGTCTTCCACAGATATTTTTTATTGTGCTATGAATATACACTATTATTTTGCCCTTAGAGAGAAAGCGAATTAAGGTTTTGTTTTTTATGCAGTGTTGTAAAATAGTTTTCTTAGCCCATGCCTTTATATCCATCTCTCTTCATTTTTATAAATCTATTTTCTTTTCTTTTTGGTCAACTAATTAGAAACACAAAACTTCTCTCCAGAGTTGTCAATATCCCAGGGCTAGAGAATAGGATACTACCCTCACTTTATTCTTAGAAAGGAAAATTTTCCCTTTGTAAATAATGCTTCAATTAAAGACTTATTAGACATAATTTATATATTTTACATTCTTATTGAAGCCTGCCATTTTTGAAAAAGAAAGCATTGGATGAAATAACATATACTGAAGATACAGCTAATTCAATTGCACTTCTGGGTAAGTTAAGATTTCCTTAAAATAAATAAGTAAATAAATAAATAAATAAAGATTTCCTTAAAATAGAGGGGTTTAACAAATGACAGATCATACTGACAAGAAGGAACTCTTCTCTCTCACTAAATTTCACTAAGAATATGCCCCTAAATTTAGGGTTTAATTTTTTGGTTGGGAATTAATCATAGCATGCTTGATGAGAAACTTTATATTGTTTTCCACTCAGGTGTCTCATTATACTAACAAGATTCTTTGTTTTTTATTTATAAGGTCTGACAGATAATTCTTTGTGCTTATTTGTCCAGTTATTATTTAGTTTGATGAAATATTTTACATATTTATAAGTCATAAGTATGTGTCCCTCTCAGTATCACAAAAATGTTTTCAACTGAAGTCTAGTAATTACTAGAATCTAATTAAGCTAGTCATTGAGAACCAAATTGTTTATTAAATAATCTAAATATTAAAATAACATCATAAATTGTAGAATATTAAGAAGTCTAGCATAATATGTGTGTGTGGGTGCCTGTGTTTATAAAAATATGAAAAAGTATCATAAAAGAACAGATGCTTGTGTTTGGGTTATTACTTGATTTCCTAGAGAAAGAAAACAATAACTTCCTAGAAAATGAGATGAATTAAACACTAGTTCCTTGAAGCAGTCCTTGAGATATGACAGCATGTTCCCAAAACAAATCCTATATTAGTTATACTCTGATTAATTTAGGTCTTTATTTATAAAGGAGAAATAGTTGAGCAATTATTTAATAATTGACCCAACATAGGAAAAATGAGCATTTGTTCCCAGCATTATACTCTATACTGAAAGATGTTAGAAATCCAACTGGAATGAGTACAAAACTTTTTTTTAATACAGACGCTAACTCTTTATATCAAAGTAAGTTTCCAAGTCTTTAACTGTGACTATTTTGGGAGGAATAAGTATAGCTAGAATAGGTAAGGTGTTAATGAAATTAGAATGAATATGGAAGTTAAATAAATGACCTAAGAGCAAATAGGCTGAAAACTAATTGGAAAACTAATTCTATGAATCTCTTTCATCAATGGGAAGCTAGCTCCAAAGAAAACAGTAGTATTGACAGATTAAAAGTATAAATTTGGTTGATAAAATTTTTAACGATGACATGCCTCTGTTGCCCTTTATTTATTTTTTGCCCTTTTAAATTTTTGAATGTTTTCTTAAAGAGTGTCAGCATACATTTATATAATAAATATGTGACCTATTTCTTACTGTTTGCTCTTCATTGAATGACTGCCTATCTCTGCACGGTACTGTCTCATTTGAGGAAGTATGAACTCTTAGCTTAAAATGAGCTCCCATCACTGATTACTGACTGTAAATACTGCTGTACTGTCCTTATTTTTTTAATTACTGGAAACATGAATTTAAACTAATTATTTATAGTATAAATGTTGAGCAAAGGCTATTCATTTTTATTTATAACTTCCAGTATATTACTTTTTCTTCTAAATAATAGATATTTCTTTTTTAAAGACTTATTTTATTTATTTATGCATAGAAGAACTGGGGTGCAGGGCAGAGATGTGATGGGGTGAGAGGATTCACCAGAGTCAGAGTGGGGAGCAGAACAGGTGGGGATCTATTGAGGGGAGCAGTGGGCGAGACAGGAGAGGTCTGTTAAGTCATGGGAATTAGTTCCTTGGCTTGGATGGAACTTAAGCCCCAGTGGCTGGCAATAGGTTGGTAGCCCTAAGACTTAACTCCTGAATCACCAGGGAGGCCCTAAATGATAGATATTTCTGACTCAAGAACAGGGTTCTGGAAATGGATCAGGGAAGCAGTTGGTACTCTGTCCTGAGATTATGAAACACAAACTGTGGAAAAAATGATCTAAAATTACAGAAGTTAAAAGGGTGCAGAAGGAGATGAGATACTATAGAATTTCCTATAAATCTGAACATTTTGGCTAGTTTTGTTAGAAAAGTTTAATTGGTCCTGTTTTAGTCATTTTTTAAAAACAATGATTTTTCAGCTTCAAAGGAAGGGTGCCAAAATTAAAATTAAGAGAATAATCTTGATGCTGAATATATATATATATTTCCAGCAACTCACAGATAATTTTCAGGTTCTCTGGGGATTATATTTGCAAGGACTTCACTAGGGCAAATGCCACCCAATCGAAATAAGGCTGAAGATCATTCAAAAGTAGTTTAGTTATGACTACAAAGGAACCTCCTTTGTCTTCCATCACTGCTCAGATAACTTGCACACAAAAAAACTATTACCTGTAGGGCACAGATTACCTAGAAAATCACTGTCTTTCAATCTGTCAGCAAATTGAACAAACTTGGAATTTCCCCAAGAAAAGGCAAAAAATTACACAGACTCTAACTAGGGAGAAAAATGCTAACCCATATCTTGCCAAAATAATAATAATAATAATTTAATGGATGCCAGGCACTTTACTCATATTAATTCAGTCACTCCGCCTACCATTCTTAAATGTAGTAACTGTTGTTATACCCATTTTATAGATGAGAAAACTAAGACATAAGTTTACACAAGTAGGAAGTGACAGAGCCAGGATGTAGTCTCAGATAGTCTGGTTCCAGCATTTATACTGTTAATCAACATTTTTTTCTTTCTGGGAAAGACTGAGTTGACTGAGAGGCCAAGTATTGTAAAGGTATAACTGGTGTGTTCTGTGAATATGTGTGTTTATGGGTGTGTGCATTTGTGTATGTGTATAAAATTACACAGCCCATTTGACTCTCTGATTAAATTTTTAATAATCATATTACTAACACTTTATGCTTCAATTTGTAAATAAACTTATGACAGCATTATTAAATAACATTCATGTATCTTTCTGGCAGGTAATTTAATGAAAATACCAAATTCTGAATTGAGGATACAAATTTGTAAGTGTATTGTGGATTTTTATCATGCAGAACCACCAAAGAAGCATATTACAGGTGAAGTTTTCTGTGGTCTTTCAGTAATATCTAATGTCTTCATAAAATAGAATAACCCATCTCATTTCTCCTTGAAAGATACAGTGGAATTATAAATGCAACACTTCAAAAACAATGCTTTTTTGTAGTATTAGGCTTTTTATTCATTTCAAACAAAAATGTATATATGTACTTTTTCAACTTAAGATTTACATGATGTTTTTATTCTGATGCTAAATATTTTTAAGAGATTTTAAAGTCACACCCAAATTAGTTTAATTGCAATTATTACTATTAGTTAATATTACTTAGTAATGTTGATATAGTCATTGTTTTTCTAACATTTTATAATTATTTATGACATCTGTCCCACCCATTAGTTGTTAAATTCCTAGTGCTAATAATAGTCCCCATCATGCTTGGAAAGATTTCTGCATGTATTGCAAAGGAATCTTATTAATAAAATTAATCACATTGAAATGTGTGATACATGTGTGGAAGACATGTTATTTAGGACATACTTCTTACCTAAATAGTTTCTGTAATTTATAATAGTTTCTGTAATTTATAGTTTCTTTAATTTATAATCAGGAAGGGAGAGAAAGTCTAACATTTTAAAAGTTTTATGTTCCTTAAGAGAGGTGGATAAGACACTGTGGTAGAAAAGAAAGATTATAACTAGGGAAAAATGAAAAGGCATGGAATTCAGAAATGTTTAAAGAGATTACTAAAATGTCAAGTCTGAATTATTGATAATGTCAACAGTTGCAAGTGTTTGAAATATAATAGACATTGGATACTAAAAGTAAACACCAGAAATAGCAGTTTGGAATTCATCCAAATAGAGATGAAAATTGAAGTTATTGAAATGGTTAGATTTATCAAGAGAGAAAGTATATATAAAATGAGGGACCAAGAAAGCCATCACAGAGATTGCCCAGTTGATGGAAATTGCCCAGTTGAGGTCTGGAATAAAAATGATTCAAAGAAATTGGCAGTGAAGGGAGATTCAAAGAGGTGGAAGAAAATTTAAAGACTGTGGTGCATTGAGTGTTAACGAGTGAAATGTTTGATGCAGGAAAATATGAGATGGTCTCAGTGTCAAATACCATAGAGGCTTCTGTAATTGAGGAAATGAAAAGATCAAGTTAATGTGCTAACTGAAAAGTTGTAGTTAAACTTTGGTAGATCAATTACCGTGAAGTGGCCCTGGTACTTAGAAGGATTGTGAGAATAGAGGAGGTGGAAGGGAGGGAGTAGAGTCAGTGAATAGAGGCTAATGTTTTAAGATCAGATGGAAAAAAAAAAAAAAGAAAGAAGATGGAGAACAGCTCACTTGATAGCAAGCTCAAAGAAAGATATTTAGATTTTTTTTAAATATTTATTTATTTATTTATACAAGCACTGGGTACAGTCAGAAGCACAGGAGGGTGAGAGAATTCACCATAGCCAGAGCAGGGAACAGAGCAGGCAGACTGACGAAATACACTGCTGAGGGGAGAGCAGCAGGTGTGGCAGGAGAGGTCTGTGCGCCATGTGGGACCCTCGCCCCGAGGCCGGGGATCGAACTGGCACTGCAGAGGTTCAGGCAGCTTCGCAACCCAGTGCTCAACCACTGCGCCACCAAGGGAGGCCCGATATTTAGATTTTGTTGTCATTTCTCAGATAAGGAAAAATTAAGTTTGTAGCCAAAGGAACAAGAAGCTAGTTAGTGGGAAATACAAGGGTAAAATTTCTGAAAAAAGTAGAAGAGAATGGAATTTAGAGCACAACTGTGGGGTTAATCCTGGTAAGATACAGGCATTCTTTTTTAAGATAGAAAGGGAGACAAATGCTACATAATGTAAGACCATGGAGTTAAGATGCAGAGGAATGAGTTTTCCCTTAATTTGATCAAGCTCTGAAAATGAGGAGCCTGAGGCAATGTCCTCATTAACTGTCACATAGTTAATTTCAAGTGATGGGTATGGCTGGGCATTCAACTGGGACCACAGCTGAAAAGTTCTCAGTAGAGAAAAAAGTAAGAAATGTAGCCCTGAAGACAATAATCAAATCCATGAGCCTTAATGTTACTACATCCTTCTATAAATGTAAAGTCAACAGGGAAAGATACAGGAATTATAAAGTACATTTTGGTCCAGTCATGCTGTTAAACATCTATTATGCATATAAAATCATGACTTGGTAAATATTTTACAGCACGGGGAAAAGCTTACAATAAAATGTTTAGTGGTTGCAGCAAAATATAAAATTCTGCGTATAGTATATTGTTAAAATTATACATCAAAAATATCAGCAAGCAATATACCAAAATGTTAAAGTTGTAAAGTTGTTATCTCTAAATAGTGAAATTACAATTTATGTTTTCTTCTTTGTACTTTGTAAATGCCTAGATAGGGTAGTTAGGACATGCCATAAAGAACTCATCACAGGAATGAATAGGACCTTGTCTCAAGCCAGGTCTCAAATTCAAAACACTAAGATAAATTGATATACATCTCAGAACTATGTCAAAGTTAAAGAACCCAGTTGGTCTCAAAAATGAGTAAGTCAGGAAGTTAGATTAAATGATATCACTGAGAGAAAATAGCCATATCTCAGGTGTGCAAGAATGCTCTGGAATTTAATCTCTCACATTGAATGTAGTCGGGCAGGCTATAGCTGTATCAAAAGGAGAGGTAGTGTTTCTCATGGGTGATAAAATAGAAGGAAATTTTTATAAAACATGTCTCCAGGAATCAAGCTTCCCTAAAATACTTTTACAGTCACTGGTATATATTAGAACAGCATTACATATTCATTTAGTATTTCATTGCCTTAGTATTTCATCACATACTTGCTGCCCCTTGAAAGCACTAAGTAATTACTGACAATAGTGAAAACTTTCAGTATTTGCATTCATGCCAGTTTCCATCATTGAAAGACATATCTACTCACAAACAAGGTGCATTATTCTTTTTAAACTGTAAGATATGCCCCCCAAAATTTGTGGTCCTATTTCAAATGATACACCAGACATCAGCAAACTATAAACCCAGGTCAAAATTGGCCTACTGTAAAAAAGTTTTAGTGGAACATAGCTATGCTCATTTCTTTATGTATTTTCTATGTCTGCTTTCATGCAATGGTACCAGAGTTGAGTAATTGAGACCAAAACCTCACAATCTACAAAGTCTAAGATATTTATTACCTGGTCTTTTATACAAAAAGTCAGCCTATCCCTGTGCTACACCATTTTAAAATACCGTATACTTTAAAAAACTTTCATTGTTACTGCTGTTGTAAATTACTCATTCCTTTGTTTTAATGTAAATTATTATGACTGAAATACTGTACATATTTATTAACTTAATGTCATTAGGTTACCACCAAGCTAGTTCCTCATATAAGATACAAATGGCTGAAGTTGGAGGATTAGCAAAAACAATGGTCCAGTCATTGGCCTTGCTTGAAAATCAACTTGTTGAGAAACTTTGGGTACTTAAAGCTCTGCAACATCTCTCAACTTCTGGTTTGTATATTATTAAATCTGAACAGTTTTATTTTTTACTATTTTTGTTACTATCTGACAATGTCAAGAGTATACAATATAAATAATTTTCAAATTTCAGAAGTTAATTGTACTTTAATGATGAAAGCACAAGCAGCCAGTGGAATCTGTGCTCACCTCAATGACCCAGATCCCTCTGGACAGCTCCTGTTTCGTTCATCAGAAATACTGTGGAACTTACTGGAAAAGTCTTCAAAGGAAGAAATCATACAACAACTCAGTAACTTGGAATGTTTGCTGTAAGTATATGTGATTAGATACAAATAGACTTTAGCTTAAAATGATAGCTAGTGACATAACTAACATCTTTATTTGAATTTGTATTCATTTGTGCTTTTGATTCATGGAATGGCTATGTTTCAGAACATCTTTTTTTGTGCCATGATAGAAAAATGCATCTACACAATAATACCATTTTTTTCCCTATGTGGGAGGCTTTTAAAGTAGCTTGTTAACAAGATTAAATTGTGTCTTTGAATAGAAGTAAAATCAGGCATTTAAAAGAACTATTTCATGTATTCCTTCAATATACTTGCTGATTTGCAGATAGTATAGTAGCCATTAGCAATAAAACATGAGTGAGCCTTTTAGTTACTATTCATTTATTGTCTACTCTGTGCCAACATCAGTACTCAGCTGTATAAATACAACTGGAAATAATGCAGGCGTAGTCTCTACTTTCATAAAATTTGCATTATATTAGGAGAGATGGACAAGTAAATAAGGCAACTACAGGAGACCACATTAAATGTTATGAGATTTTTTTTTCAAGGTGCTACATGTTCTCCAGAAGAGGGTGAATCATACATTTTTGTTTGCAAGTGACTAAACGCTGAACCTAACTGATTTAAGCCATACAGAAAATTTATAGGCTCATGGAACTACAAAGTTAAGAATAAAACAGTTTCAGGCACAGCTACAGCCAAGACTCAGCAAATATCAGACTATCTCTCTGCACTGTCTTCTTTGGTGTTGACTTTATTTTAAAGGTTCATGTGATGAGACCTAAGTTCACATCATCTCAACCCAAATCAAGCAGAAGACTTGCTGTTCTTAAAAGTAAACTTCAAATTAAATCCCTGTTGGCCCTGAGTGGTCTAGTGTTGGCCATGTGCCTATTTCAAAGTGAATTACTAGTCACAGAGAACAAAAGCTCAGGGGGAGCTGAAGATCCCTTCACAAGATCAAATGTGGAAGAAAGACAAGTTTGAATAGAATTTAGCCAAATCAAAAAACTGAAAGACATTCAATATTGTGAGAGCAGAAAATACAGGGTAGCATAGTGAGAGATGAATCTAATAATGTTAGTGAAGGACTACAACATGAAAGGCTTAATACGTTTTGGTAAGGAGTTGGAGAACTTTATTCTAAAAACAAAGAAAAGTCTTTATGAATATAGTAATTTTAAGAAGGAAAGTGATATGATTGAATCTTTATTTTAGATTAGTCACTTTGATCACAATGTATAGATTGGGTTGGTGGATATTTAATATGATACAAGGTGAATTTGGAGGCAATCAGGAATTTCCAGATTCCAAATGGAAATATGGGAAAAATTGGAAATACATCGAAATGAATAGTATAATATAAAAAGGGAGATTTTGTTGAAATACACTTAAGTTGTATTTATGTAGAAATATGGTTTTAAAGGTACAATTTTACTTTCTAGGGCTTTGAAGGAAGTATTTAGAAATCTGATTATAAAAGGTTTTAGTCATTACGATCGTCAGCTTAGAAACGATATATTAGTGATCACTACAATTATTGCTCAAAACCCCGGAGCACCAATGATTGTAAGTATTAATCAAATTACATTAATTTTAATTGTGAAAATTGTGGATATGGGGAGAGTCATAAACTATATTATAACTTTTATGCACTTTATCCTAATGTCAAGTTCTGTTATAGTGTCACAGTGGTCCCCGGTATACTTGTTACGTCACTCATTCTTTACATTCCTTTAGAAGCTTGAGATCCTCCTTGTAGTTTATCATTTACTCATTTTTGATGTATTTCTTTGTTTCCTGATGATTTAGGTTTCTATCTGGTATCATTTATCTTTGCTCTGAAAACCTTCTTTGCCATTTCCTGTGATTCAGATCTGTTTACTGTTGGCAACAAATTCTATTAGTTTCTTTTATGTGAAAATATCTTTAATTTTCCTTAATTCTTGAGATCTGTTTTCACAGGATATATGATTCAAAGTTGATTTTTTTCTTTTATCACTTTGGAGATCTGTCTTATGGTCACCATTGTTTCTAAAGAGAAATATTCAATATTGGGTATATTCAATATTGAGTATAGTATATCAATATTCAATATTGGGCCTAGTATATCAATATTCAATATTGGGCATAGTATATCATTTTGTTATCTCTCTGGTTTTCATGATCTCCACAATATCTTTTGCTTTTAGCACTTTTACTGTGAATTGTCAAGGTATGATTTTCTTTGTATTTATCCTGCTTGAGTTTCATAGAACTTCCTGAATTTGTGAAGTCATATCTTTTACTAAATTTGGAGAATTTTTGGCCTTTGTTTTTCAAGTATTTTTCAGCCCCATTTTCTTTTTCCTCTTCTTCTGGAACTCTGATGACATGTGTGCATGTAGATACTCTCCCACAGATTTGTGAGTCTATGTTCACCGTTTTTTTAATCACTTTTCTCTCTATTCTTCAGATTAGATATTTTGTATTGGTCTACATATTAAATTCACTGCCCTTTGTTTCAGTCATCTCCATTCTGTTATTAATCCCATCCAGTACATTTCTGTTTCAGATGTTATGTTTTTCAATTTTAGAATTTCCTTTTGGCTCCTCTGTATAGTTTCTACTTTTCTGCTGAGAGTTTTTGTCTTTCCATTTAAGATGAGTATCTTCACTGTGGTTTCTTGCTTACTCCTCTGAAAAGTAATTATTTGCTTTTTGTATTATTAGGTAATTAGTTTGCCTAGACTCATCCTTATAGTAAATGGCAGCTTGATTTTCAGTTCTTTCAGTCTTACCTGGAATGCTTAAGTATTTCTTGGCCTAGCCTGCTGCATTTACTAACCAGAGATTTGGGAAGTTATACACAGTATTTGGTTCTTCAAGCCCCTAAAATCAAAGGTTTCCACTGAGTTTTAGCATTCCCAGAAGGTGCAGGTGAAGGCCTTGTGTCATTCTAAAAACCACTGAAAAGAAAAAAATGGGGGATATTATGCTGTGCCATTTCCTTATTCAAAGTCCTAACTCTATTCCAGTATCTGCTTGGTTTTGGTTACAAGATATTTTTATATTTTGTTCAGAGTTTATAGCTGTTACCTGCAAAAGGATTTCTTAGAGGAGCTACTCAGCAATATTAGAAACTAAGCCTCCTCATATTTTATGATATAAAAGCCATGGTATGATTGACATTCTAGAGTTGAGATCTTTGGCAACAATAATCACATAATTGATAGTTTCTAAGTTATATTTAAAGGCTATTTGGCAGTGAAGTCCCAACCCCTTATCAATAGACATCAATTGATCCCAAAAATAGAGAAGAGGCAAGGAATTCATACTGCACAAATGTGAGAAAATTGAGTCTGGCTACCAAAACTTGAGAGACAAGAATTGGTAGAAGAAATCAGGTATAATCAGGAGTCAGCCAACCTGAGATCATAGGCCACCTCTCTGAACTGGGGGAAAGCAGGGACTTGTTTGGGGGAGTACTAAGTACAGAGGAGAGGCTACAGGTCTTTGCTAGCAAGATTTCAGAGAAATAGATAGAGAATTCTAGGGATTGCATTCATGCCCCTTATTCTTCCAACTTTAGTCTTGACCTACTCTGTCATGGTGTTGGTTGGCATGCTTTTTACTATGTAATGAATAATGTAATATACAAAGTCCAACTAAGATATCTATATCAAGAAGGAGTTCCCACATGCTAAAATGTTTCTAACTTTTGACACTATAATGACAGTGGTTAGGTAGGGATAGTTTGGGGAGAACTTTAAGAAGAAAATCTGTTGGCAATAACAGTGTTACCCTCCCTTTATTTTGCCACTTGAAGGTAAAGATAATGAATAACATAAGTAACCTATAGGTTTAATATATTTTGAGCTCTTACCAAGTTTTAAACAGTATCTTTTTTTTTTTTTGTGAGTGCTAACTGCTAGCTAAACTAAATTAAATCTTAAAATATATTATTTATTATGATTCTACTACAACCTAGTTGAAACTACTATTATCCAAAAAATGTTTCTCTGCTACAGTTGGATATCTCTTATTTTGCCTGCCTAACATGTAGTTCTCATCTTTCTGGTAATACTATTTATTACATTGAGAAATGATCTCCTCTATCTTATGAAATATTCATTGAATAGTATAGAATTTTTCTTAGAACCTACAGAAGTAAGTTAAAAACTAGACAAATACAGGTTATCTGGCTGTATGCTTTTTTCTGGCTTTTACTCCTTGCTATTATTCATGTTTTTGGAATTCAAATGAGTGACAATAGGGAAATCTGATAAAGATTCTTAAATATTCATAAATATGGGTTATCTGTCTTAATTTTCATCTAGTTAATTCATCCTTTTTTTTTTTTGTATTTATATTAGGAATGTGGCTTTACCAGGGATTTGATATTATTTGCAACATTTATTGAAGGTAAAAACCAAAAAACTTTCAACTTACGATTATCTTGATAAGTCCTATTCATGATTTTAGCTTTTTTGTTTTTTTTTTTTTTCTCCCTCACAGTTAAAAGTCAAAATCCTTTGGTAAAAGGTATTAAACTTTCTAATTGCTATGAAGATTTTGAGTTGAAGAAATTGCTGTTCAATATAATTGTGATCTTATGTAGAGATTTGACTACTGTACAGGTAAAGAATAATTAAAATGAAAACTAAAATCACTTCATTTTGTAGTACAGCTTTTCGTTAAAGTCATATTGCAAATCTTTTATCAGGCATATATTTCTTTGGCCATAGAAAATAGCAATCTTTCATTGGTCAGAATTTTACCTTTCCTTTTGCTTATCTGTTTTTCCTTTCCTTATCTGTTAATAAACATTGGGCTTGCCCAAATCTAAACCATATAAACCAAAGAAAAACAGAAAAACCTTAGCAATTTACTTATATATTTAGATCTCCTGAGTAAGAGGAGATATAAAATGAAAAAAGATCATCTAGGTACATTCCAGCCAAATATTTATCTCTGAACATAGTAATAAGGGATGATTTAATACTGAAGGAAATTGCTAACTTCTGTGCTGCCAATCTCAAACTTTTATGAACATGGTGTTTCCTCCACACAAACCTACCATCTTTTTTTTATTATTCATGAACGTATCTTAATGCTTTATTTCCTATATAGCAGCATGATGTTATACCATGATGAAGAATACTGGAATTTCATTTCTGTCTTTTCATCTACTAGCTATGAGGCCTTGCTAAAATCGCCTAACTTTCTGAAGTTTGTTTCCTACTCTGCAAAAGAATGGTTGTAATATTTTTGCATGGCTGGCAAGGCTGGTGTGAGCTTTGTAACTTATAACATGATACAAAAAACAACTTCATTGGTTTAGTTATTTGCTGCATTAAGTGAAATTTCTTTTTTGTTCTAAGACTCAAGTTCCAATAGGTTACCATGAAAAATAAGTGGAAATTCCTTCTATCAATATCAATGATAATATAAAGGTGATATAGTATATTAGTTAAGGCTTTAATTATGTGGAATCCATTGTTGTCACTTTCTAGCTATATAAACATGAATAGGTGGTTTATTTTTTTCTAAATCCCAGATAGCTCGACTTCAAGATAGGGATAACACCTGCCTTATAGGATTATTATGAGGAGTAAATAAGCTCAGAATTTCCTTCGTAATGACACTTTGAGCACTGTATATACTAAAAAAGGCTAAGAAAAAAATCTTTGCAGTTTTAACTATTATTTACATCAAAAATATATATACTAAGGAATCAAAACAGTGTAGTATTGGCATTAAAGAGTTACAGATTAATGGAACAGAATAGAGAGGCCCCCCAAAAATCCCTGTATTTGTGGGCAATTAATGGCACAGTAGGCAAGAAATAAATATGGGGAAAGGAAAGTCTTTTCAATAAACGGCACTGGGGAGACTGGACTACTATTTTAAACCACACATAAAAATTAACTGAAAATGAATCAAAGACTTGATTACCTGAAGTAATATCTGAAGCCATAAAACTCCTAGAAGAAAACATAAGCAGTAAACTCCTTGACATTGATCTTTTTTTTTAAAGATTTATTTATTTATGCATACAAGAACTGAGGTACAGGCCAGAGGTGCGGGGTGTGAGAGGATTCACCAGAGACAGAGTGGGGAACAGAACAGGCAGACTGACTGAAATACACTGCTGAGGGGAGCAGTAGGCAAGGCAGGAGAGGTCTGCTGCACCATTTGGGTAGCTTCCTGGCTGGCCCGGGATGACCTAATCCTGCAAAGGCTGCAGAAGCTTCACAGTGCTGTGCTTATTAACCCCTTGGGCCACTAGGGAGGCCCTCCTGGACATTGATCTTGATGCTGCTTTTTTTGAGCTTTTTCCAAAGACAAGGGAAACAAAAGCAAAAAATAGACAAATGGGATTATATCAAACTGAAATGCTTCTGCATAGTAAAGGAAATCGACAAAACAAGAAAGATAATCTACTGGCTGGGAGAAGATAACATCTGTCAGAATGGCTATCATTGAAAAAAAAAGAAAAACAAGTATTGGCAAGGATGTACACTATAGGTAGGAATGGGTCTAAAGGACCTAAATGTATTTTCTGAAATTCCAAATAGAAAAACATAAAATATACACTGATAGACAATAATAAGAACTTACACTACAGTTTATAAGCCAATTTTAGTGGATAGCAGAATCAAATGTCACAAAGCCATCAGGCATTTTATTTTTTTTTTTTTTTTTTATAGAGGCATGTTTTTATTTATTTATTTATTATATTTGTTTGTTTTGTTTATACATGCACTGGGTACAGTCAGAAGCGCAGGAGGGTGAGAGAATTCACCAGAGCCAGAGCGGGGAGCAGAGCAGGCAGAAGGGCTGAAGTACACTGCTGAGGGGAGCAGCGGGCCGCAGGAGAGGTCTGCGCACCATGTGGGATCCTCCTCCGGTGGCCGGGGAGCAGCCGGGGATCGAACCGGCGCCGCAGAGGCCGCGGGCAGCTTCGCAACCCAGCGCTCAACCGCTGCGCCACCGGGGAGACCCTCAGGCATTTTATTTATTTATTTTATTTATTTATTCTAGCACTGGGTACAGTCAGAAGCGCAGGAGGGTGAGAGAATTCACCAGAGCCAGAGTGGGGAGCAGAGCAGGCAGACTGACGAAGTACACTGCTGAGGGGAGCAGCGGGCGGCAGGAGATGTCTGCGCGATGTCTGGCAGGAGAGATCCCTCGCCCAGTGGCCAGGGATCGAACTGGTGCAGCCCAGTGCTCAACTGCTGTGCTACCAGGGGAGGCCCTATCAGGCATTTTATAGGAACAGTGGAATCAGCTAATTTTTTGTGTTATATATTTGTTGCCTAGTAATAGTTGTGAATATGTGTATTATTTTCAGGTCACAGAGTATATACAAAAGTAGTTGGTACTCTTAAATCTGTTTTCTTAATTTTAAATTTATTCTTTCCATGTGGACTACTAGAGATTTGAGAAATTCACAGGTGTTATTATGAAAAAAATAGGAAAAATATTCTTTATAGAATAATACCAGATGAAAGGAAAATTGAATACAACATAGCACATGGTTTTACTACCTTGTAAACCATACATATGCATAAATCAGCATCATCTATAATAATTTTAACTTGCTTGTCTTAATAGTTATTCATTTTCATTTTATTTTTATTGAAATCATGGATTCAATACAATTTTTAAATTCTAGGCTTATAATTAAATATGGCTTGTGATTTGAGTCCTATTCACTCAATAGAATATGTATGTATATCTTCTGTTTGGTGTGCTCAAAAATTAGCCAGAGCTGTTTCTTACATAATTGATTTTTACAGTATATGATTAAATTTGTAAAATGTTTTCTTTAAATAAGGGGTGGGAAGAAAGAAATGCCAGCAGTTTTTTGTCCCAAATTTTCTACTCCTGTGATCTTACCATACCCAAAGCTTAATTATACATACGGGCAGCATAGAAAAAACCCAAATACTTATTTTATATAATTATCAGCTAAAAAGTACTTACAGAAAATGGGAATATAACAAACCGTTGTTATTATTAAGTTGCTTTTCTGTTTGCTTGCTTGTTTGTTTTTGTGCTTAAGTTGGTTGGGACCTTTAGGAAGGAAGTATTTTGAAAGGATCATCAATAAAACATCATATTGAAATCTTTTATATAACTTTCTTAGATTAAATAAAATTGTTTGAATTATGTTTCTAACAAAGTGCTTTTTTGCCCTTTCTCATAGTTATTAATTGATGGCAAAGTTACTTTGGCTTTGTTTACCTATGTTAAAAAGCCGGAGAAACAAAAAACAGTTGAATGGTCTGCTGCACAGTATGAAGAATTACAGTTGCATGCAATTGCCACTTTGTCATCAGTGGCTCCTTTGTTAGTAGACGAATACATGTTGTGCCAGGGAAATGCTCGAATTCTTGCATTTCTAGAATGGTGTGATAGTGAAGGTGAGTGGTCCTTCAAGATTTTTGTCAAAATTTTAGTCCACATATTTCAGTTAAACTCTCAATATATGTATAGAAAAAGAAATAAACCAGAGAAAAAAGCATACAAATCTGTCTTCCAGTAATGTTAATATATTTACATATTATTTAAACAGGAAAAACCCTGAGATTTCATTTAAAATAAGACATTAGCAATATAGTAACTATAGCTGATGCATACTTCTCAATAAAAGAATACATATATATAATAAGATTTCAGTATTTGTATTGTTATGCTTATCATTATACTGGGTCCTGGCAACATTTTAAATATTCATTCAACAAATATTTATTGAATACCTAGTAGGTACCAGATACTGTTTTAGCTGCTAAAGATGTTTATATTCAAAATAAATCTCCCTTCTTGGAGTTTAAAATCTAGATCTCTAGCTAGAAGTAAGACTCTACATGAGTCTATCAAATTAGTAGAGTCCCAATCTGTTTGGTTATTTTATTTTAATGTCTACAATTTTTAGAAAGGAATAAGAAATTTTAAAAAAATATTATAAGGAAGCTATTGCATCTTTTCTAGTATTAATTTTGCTCTGGAAATAATTTTGTATGATGCATTTTCATTAAACCAAGAATATTGTCCATGGAGGAAAACATTTCCGCTTATTTTTTTCTCTAGTTTCTAGTATGCTGAGTTGCTAAATTTAGTCTTGTTAAGTTACTATGCATTAAATAAAACAATTATTTTGTCTACATATCATTTATGTTTACGGAAGGTGATAAAATATCATTTGTGTTATAGAAGAGGAAATACTGGCAAGTGAGTGGAAGACAGATAGCTAACAGTTACTGGGTACCCACTATGTGGTAGGCTTTAAACACCTTACAGGTATTACCTCATTTAGTCTTCACAACAAAATGAGAAGTTATAGGTAGAGGTTCTCAGATGGTTAGAACTCAGTCAGAGAGTTAAATACTTTGTTCCTGGCCACACACTAAGTGGCAGAGCCAGGATTTAATGGAGGCAGTCTAGATCCAGAACCCACATTTTTAACCAATACACATAACAGTTTTTTGAACTTTTTTATGTTTTAAACATAAAGCTGCTTTTACAAGAACATCTTAAAAAATAAATTTTCTTCAAAGAAGACAGAAGAACTTGCCTTCCTGTTTATCAAGACATCATGACATCATAGAACAAGCCTAAAATTAGAAGGTTCTTTTTCACTTCTGAATTTATGTTTTACTTTTGTTTTCATGTAAGGTATACAATGCTACTTAATTTAACTTTGTCATAAATGAGTAAATAAAATATATTTTCTATTTGTGAAGCACTATATAACCTTAAGACTACTATCTATTTATTGTGAAATACTTAATACTATTAAGGAAGTTGTTTAAAATAGTTTATTAAGGTTATTTTTTATAATTAGGAGTTAAAAGTTTTTTTACTCCATATATACCTATATTAAACCCAAATCCCTCCCCCAAAACTTTCATTTTTCTTTTGGTTTAAATATTGCAAACAAGAATTAAAATTACATATAAACTATTAAAAAACAAAAACAAAAAAACCAAGACATAATAAAGCTATAGTAAATAAAATTGTGTGGTACTAAGCCAGAAATAGACCAATGGAATGAAACAGACCAATGGAATGGGAAGTTGGCATTCTCAGAGATCAGATTGTCAATCAATCAGATAAGGGTGGTGCTGGGGTATTTGACCCTCCATGTGAAAAATTATTAGATCCTTTCACCTTGTAGAAATAATTTTAAAATGAATCAAAACCCTAAATATGAAAAGGTAAACCTATAAAGTATTAGAAAAAAGCATGAAAAAATATTTTTATAAGGGAGAGATTTTTGAAAGACACAACCTTAAACCATAAAGAAGGCTGATGAATTTAACTAATATAAGACTTTGAGATGTTTGTAGATAAAAACTGACTTCAATAGTAATCTACAAATTGAGAGAAGACATTTACTACCTGGAGACTTATTAGGATTAGAATTGAGGTTCATAATGAACTCCTACATATCAAACACAAAATAAGTAAAGAAGTAGACAAAGTCAGAAAAAAATCTCAGATTAAAAAAAAAATGTTTTTAAATGTTCAACCCCATGTACAATCAGAAATATAATTTGACAATGAAACTTACCATTTCACATTTAACAGATTGTGGAAAAATCTACTAGTTTTATACACTGTAGCCCTATAACCATTTTGGGAAACAATTTAGCAACTTGAATAAAATGTAAGGTGGGTATACTCTATGTGATTCTGGTGTCACATGGGGAAACTCCTCTTTGGGAATAAGAGAACATGAACTAGAGCAAGCGTGATAAAATCATCATCTTAGACTTGCAGTTAGTACAAAAATGTCTGATATTCTGTTTCGTTTATTTGAAATGTTTAATGCTTTAAGTTTCCTAATACAAATTATTAATATTTTCCCACAGATTCCTTCTTTAGTCATGGTAATAGTTTTCATGGGACAGGTGGTCGTGGCAACAAGTTTGCCCAGATGCGTTACAGTTTAAGACTCCTAAGAGCTATGGTCTACCTTGAGGATGACACTATAAACCATGATCTTTGTGAAAAGGGAACAATTCAGCAACTGATAGGTAAAACATAAGATGTTTATGGACTGATGAAAGAATATTTGTAATACTGGAAGTTTTGTTTGATGTGTTTTTCTATAAATGTATTTTATCTTTATACCTGAGAAACTCCTAAATATTTTGATTTTTGTCTCAGATTGTTGCTACACATCAATTTGTCTTTACTGAAATATCATGATCATTCAGGCTTTTAACATTGTTTACCAATTCAGGTACCATTTCATTTAGGATTATTATCTTTTCTTTTAATGAATTATTGTGAATTATTGTTTTGTTGTTTTTACTAATAAGATGACCAGTTTTTTATAAAACTTTTGAAAGTCATCTTAAAAGAGGATAACATTACATTTTCCAGTATATCTGCTATACCAGGACACTGGTATGATGATATATATAGGAATATACAGAGGAGATTCTTTCTGATATGAAATATCCAAAATCCTTGATTTTCAACTTAGAATTCACTATGTTAGTCACCTTATCTCCAAAGTACATATATGTGAGATCAGTGTAAATTCAGAATGCCTTAAAAAAAAGCCTTTTACCTTTTGTTAAAAAAAAATAGTCTTCCAGCTGTAACTCTACCTGATTTTGAAAAGAATTATATTTATTTTCAGTGATTGCCTCATGAGTGATAAAATTTACCAGATAGTAAAATTACAAGTTCTCAAAAACTCCTCTACCTATTAAGTGTCTATTCTTCCATCATTAGTGGAGTGGTGCCCTCTAATAATATTAGTAAGCAAAATAAGGATACTGAAAAGGGGGCTAGGCAGAAACATTCACTTTCTTATTTTAACTATGAAATTATTTTTTTTTAGCTAATATTGGTTTACAACACCGAGTATGGGTTCACATCTCATCAGATGTATGTTATCACACCATGCCCAACATTAATGCACCTATCATCCTCCATCATAGTTCATGGGATCCCTTCCCCTCTTTGTTCTGCACCCCCAGCCTTCCCTTCTGAAACCTCAATTCTGCAGTAAGATTTCAAAGGTTTGTTTTGGTTTGTTTTTTTGGTCTGTTATTTCACCTTCTTTCTTTATACCCTATGTGTGAGTGAAATTATCTAGTATTTGTCTTTTTCTTTCTAATTTATTTCATTTAACATAATCCCTAATTCCGTCCATGTTGTCACAAATTGCAAGACCTTTTTTAATAGTGGAGCAGTATTCGACTGTGTAAATATGCCATGTATTCTTTTTCCACTCATCTCTCATTTGACATGTAGATTGTTTTCATAGCATGACTACTGTGAGTTGTGCTGCTGCAATGAACATACATGTGCGTAAGTCCCTTTGAACTAGTGTTTTAATATTCTTTGGGTATATATTTAAAATAGAACCCACCCTATCAGTGGGTTGAGCACTGCACTGTGGAGCTGTTCACAGCCTCTACAGTGTGGGGTTCAATTCCCGGCTGGCCAGGGAGATTCCCACATGGTGCGGCAGACCTCTCCAGTCTCGCCCGCTGCTCCCCTCAGCAGTGCATTCAGTCTGTCTGCCTAAATCTTTAAAAATAAATAAATAAAATAGAATCATATGATAGGTCTATTTTTAATGTCGTGCAAAAACTCCACACTGTTTTCCATAGAGTCTAGGCCAGTCTCCATTCCCACCAACAGTGTACAAGGGATCCTTTTTCTCTATACTCTCACCAAGACTTGTTTCTGTTCATTTGGACTTGGGCCATTCTCATGGCTAGGAGGTGGTATCTCATTGTGGTTTTCATTTGAATTTCCCTATGACAAGTGATGAACATTTTTCCATGTGCCTGTTGGCCATCTGTATATTGTCTTTGGAGAAGTGCCCATGTAGTTCTTCTTCCTATTTTTGATGGGGTCATTTGTTCTCTTTTGTTGAGTTGTATGAGTTCTTTGTAGATCTTAAATATTAGCCCCTTGTCAGATGTATGATAATATGCAAATATGTTAGCTTTCAAGGGTTAGTTTTCTAGCTTGTTTTTATCTGATTCTTAGTTTAGTTGCTTGGACACCCTATTCTGTAGGGTCTTTTCATTTTAGTAGTTTTTCTGTAGTTTTTCTCTGTGCAAAGGCTTTTTATTTTAATAAAGTCCTCATTGTTAATTTTTGCTTTTGTTTCCCTTGCCATAGCAGTCATATCCCAAAAGACATCACTGATGCCAATGTCAGAGTATTTTGCCTGTGTTTTCTTCCATGTATTTTATGATTTCAAGTCTTACATGCAAGTCTTTGATCCATTTTTTAAATATTTTTTTTTAATTGAGGTAACATTTGGATACCCTATTAGGTATTTCCACCATAGTACACCCACCACCAAATCATCCATATTCTACTACCATAGTCCACTGTGCTTCCTTCCCTCTGTTCTTACCTGTACCCAGCCCCTCCCCCTTGTTCTTTAGATCTATCTGTTCTGTAGTCACTTATCAAAGGTTAGTTTTCTACTTGTCTTTATCTGATTCTCAATTTAGTTGCTTTATATTCCACATATCAGTGTCACCATCTAGTATTTATCTTTCTCATTCTGACTTATTTTTTTGTATGATGTGAAGTAGTGGTCTGGTTATATTGAGAGCTCAACATATCCATTTATCATCTTCATCTACATCACCAAAGTAGCTATGCAATTAAGAAAGCACCTTTTAAAATGGTTTATCTAACTGAAATTTTATGAAGCTTTCAAAACAAAATTAAAACAGGGTCCAATAACAATATTCTGTAAATTTTTTCATACAGGAATGTTTAAAAACACAATAAACAAGTCTAATGATAAGGAAGAGGCCATTGTTTTGGAAATTCAGTCTGATATATTACTTATCTTATCTGGTCTTTGTGAACATCACATTCCTAGAAAGGTATGGATGCTTGTATATGAAAGTTTTGTTTAGATCTTCTAATCAGCTAACATTATGAACTTTTTCTCAGTAATTGTCCATAAATGTTGGTTTTTTAGCCTTGTGAATGTGTAATTTAGTGTTCCTTCTTATAATTATAAATATGTACAGTAAAGTATATAGATCTCAATATATAGTTCAGTAGGTATTGACAAATTTAAACTATAACCCAATTAAAATATAGAATATTGTTAGCTCTGAGGCAACCACATTCTGATTTCTATCCCCATAAATTAGTTTTGCTTATTTAACTTTATGTAAATGGAATCACATATTTACTTTTATATGTGGTTTGTCATCCAGCATATTTCTGAAATATATCAATGTTGTTAAGGTATCAGTAGTTTATTTCTTTTCATTCCTGAATAGTAGTGAATGAATAGACCTACACTTGTTTCCCATTCCCACATTGTCACTTAGGTTATTTCCTTTTGGGACTATTATGAATAAAGCTTAAATGAACATTCTTGTAAATCTATGTGTTATCATAATGATTTTATTTCTCTTAGATAGATACCTAGGAGTACAATCAACAGGTCAATATGCATCATAAAGTAGATGCATATTTTTAAGAAGCTGGTAAAGTGTTTTCCAAAGTGGGCTATACCATTATAAACAATGTTTCAGTTTTTAATTGAGTTCATACTTAAAAATAAAAGTTAAAAATAAAAGTGTAATTCCTTTTGATAGTTTTTAACTCCACAGCAAACTCTGTGTCTTAGGGATTGATAACTTCAATACCAAGAGACAGAATTGGAAAGACAAAAATTTAAAAAATTTGACAGTTTCGATAGGGATATTTTAGGGAGAGGCACCAAACACAGTAACTGTACACTTAGCTCCAAGCTTTGATGCAGCTTCTCCTTATAATTGATACTCTACCTAGGCTTTTTTTTTTTTTTTTTTTTTTTTTTTTTATTTTTACAAGCACTGGGTACAGTCAGAAGCGCGGGAGGGTGAGAGAATTCACCAGAGCCAGAGCGGGGAGCAGAGCAGGCAGAAGGACCGAAGTACACTACTGAGGGGAGCAGTGGGCGGCAGGGGCGGTCTGCACGCCATGTGGGTCCCTCGAACCAGCGCTGCAGAGGCTGCGGGCAGCTTCGCAACCCAGCGTTCAACCGCTGCGCCACTGGGGAAGCCCTCTACCTAGGCTCTTCTAGAATAGTTTTCAGTCTTGTTTCTGGAAACTAAAACTGAACAAGAGGCAATGAGAATGGTAACTGGTAGGAGACAAGTATTAAATGGTAATAACTTCATATAAATTATTAAAGGTTTTAACTATTTGTATACTTACTTCTCTTAAATTAGTTGTTGCTGTCTAATATTTATCTGGCAAGATGTTAGGTTATATTCATTATAACATGGAAGAAATCATGGCATAGGTCTTATTTTTTGTAATAAGGAGAAAGAACAAAAATACAAAGGAATATTAATCTGGCCTATTGATTGATGTCCTCTCTTTAAATGATTAGCCTTATACTATTTGTCTTAAATTTCTAAGAACAAGTAAGTATAAATTTTTTAAAATTTGCATCAAATATACTGTTTTCCTAATAATGTTTTATTTCTGTGATAGAATAAGTTTTAGGGGATAGAATAAAGTAGAGAAAGGAAGGCATTGTTCATTTAAGAAATAATGTAAAATAAATCTCTTAGGAAATTTTTGGAACTGAAGGAGTGGATATGATTCTTCATGTAATGAAAACAGACCCCAAGAAGTTACAGAGTGGATTAGGCTATAATGTACTCCTTTTTAGCACATTGGACAGCATTTGGTGAGTATTACTTTACCCAACTTAGAATCACAGTACAGGAAAATTACCTCCACAGCTATGTATGCCAATTCTCTTTTTCAAAACTACAACAGAAAGATAACTCTCTCAATTCTACTTTCAGTAGTCTAGAAATGACATTTACCATTATCCTTTGGAAAATAACCTTGTCCATCACTCAAATACAAAATTATTCTTGTATCTAAACATAAATCCTTGGTTTGGTGTTTTGAACCCATTCCATTTTGGCCTGGAACTGCCTCAAAAGTGGGAACAAAATGAGCTGGATTCATACCCAGAGATGGTAAAAAGTGGCACCATCTAAGTGGGAGGGGCCAAGCTAATGGCCTTGATGCACCACTCCCCACAACTCAAGCAACTGCCATTACCTAACAGCAGCTGAAACAAGGCTCTCCTTTCAGAGGGAACTATATTAAACAATTACTGTTATTATTTAAACACAAATAATTAAATAACAGCAATGTTAAATAGAAAAGGGACACAGGAAGTTGACCCCAGAAGGCTTATAATACCTGAGAGGAATAAAGGAGATTAACCTCTGTGACTATGTTCCACCTCACCACACCCACCAGTTTAACAATTTTTTCAGCCCATATCCATCTCCCACCTGCAAACCAGTGAAAGTAGCTATGGCACCAACTTCAATCCCTTATTCTATGTGAGTTGCAAAAGCTAAGCAGCAGGCACATTAGCAAATAATATCAACTACAAAGATGAGATGTAATTAAAAGTCATCAAATGTTTGAGATATGCCAACACTGTGAGAGAAAATAAGTGGATAAACCTTGAAGAGAACAACCAGAGACTTGTAAGATTAATTAACATCATGAAAGCAAAGGAGAATATTGCATCTTCAAGGGGGGAAAAAGGCAATTATGTAAAAGAATCGCTAGTGGTTAACAATAGATGGAACTACACTGGAAAAGTCTCTTCAAAGTTCATTTTTTTTTCAAAGATTTATTTTTATTTATTTATACAAGCACTGGGTACAGTCAGAAGTGCAGGATGGTGAGAGAATTCACCAGAGCCAGAGCAGGGAGCAGAGCAGGCAGAGGGACCGACGTACACTACTGAGGGGAGCAGCGGGCAGCAGGAGAGGTCTGCGCGCCATGTGGGACCCTCCTCCGGTGGCCGGGGAGCAGGCGGGGATCGAACCGGTGCTGCAGAGGCTGCGGGCAGCTTCGCAACCCAGCGCTCAACCGCTGAGCCACCGGGGAGGCCCTTCAAAGTTCATTTTTAAAGGAAGAATAGTTACTTGATTTAAGGGAAGAGAGAAATATATTCATTGGTAATGTTTTTCAATGGAAAAAAGTAAAAAATTAAGTTTAACAATAAATGCTTGTTAAATGAATAGCTTCTTTTTATTTAAGGTGCTGCATTTTGGGTTGTTATTCTTCAGAGGATTACTTTCTTGAGAAGGAAGGAATTTTTCTCCTTTTGGATTTATTAGCAGTAAGTATTATTATAACAATTATAAGAGAAAAGATAGATTTGTCTTTCCAAACCGAGTAGCACAGAACACTATTCTGTGATTAAATTTGCCCATAAATCATGTTCAAATATTTGTTTTAAACAAAACCCTCCTGGAGATTCATGAGATACTTAGCATATTAAAGGCACTGAAAATTCCTCCAGCAAAGAAATTTTTAATTAGGTCAGTGTTACTGTTATAGGACAGGGAGAGGGGCAGCCCAAACCCTGCAAACCTGCCTATTCTAAATGGGTTCTGCCATCCACCGCATCAACACAAAACATATGAGATTTTAATGAAAAGGAACATCAGTACAATTAGTAAACAGTACAGGAAAGGTAACGAGTCTAGTTTCTAAATGAAGCACCCAAAGTTAACCGTCCCCTCGTGGGTAAAAGTCCATCCATATTCGATCGGCCCAGAACAAAGCCCCAAAGCCTGCCACAAGTCTAAAGCATCTTCCAGTGGGGACCCACAGAAAAGGGTCAGAAACAACCAGACAAGCCCGGAAGGAAAAGAGCAAAATCAACATCAAGATAAAAGCTGCCATTGTCTCCTCCCCACGGGTCTCACCCACATCTGTGTCACCTAGTCCACGACCAAAAGACAAGCGAGCGCAGTTTCTTCACGTGTCTCTAGGCTCCATGCGCCTCCTCCAGGTCTCCTTCTGGCTCCATCCTGCTTCCTTCCATCCTCAATCTCCTCTGCAGCCTCTTCTCTTCCTGCTCAGCTCCACCCTCCCTTGGGTGGAGCAGGGAACCTGGAACCTCCCCCTTTCCTGGGGACCACCCTGTTACATTACCAGAGAATTTGTTTCATGCTGTTTTGTTTTTTTTTTTCCCCTACCAACCTAGAAGAAACAGTTTGTCAGGTGCTAGAATATATTAATAACTTCTGGCTTCTCTTAAAAGTTAAGGGCAACATTAGACAAAATAAAGAATTGCATTTTGCAGGTATGTCATGGACCACCATTTTACAAAATGGATTGAGAATACTTAATTCCTGCTGAGGGGAGCAGCGGGCGGCAGGATCGGTCTGCGCGCCATGCAGGACCCTCCTCCGGAGGCCGGGGAGCAGCCGGGGATCTTCACAACCCAGCGCTCAACCGCTGCGCCACCGGGGAGGCCCGAGAATACTTAATTTCTAATGACAGTTGCTTCTAGCAGCAGTGAAGAATGACAAAGACCCACCACTTTTCTTCAAAGTTACCTCCTACTGGCCTCAATTCTAACTCAGAGTTCTACATATGTCATTGTGACCACCATTCTTGATTTTATTAACAGAATAAAATAAACTTACTGTTAGTTTAAATTAGCAAAGGTAATACTAACATTGTGTCCTCATTTGTCTGAAAGCAAATTTATTAGCTATAAAACACTATAAATAAGTTAATAATAATGCAACTTGATAAACAGGAATGAGTCATAACCAGAAACCCTAGGAAAGTTCAGAAAATTGAACATAATACAGATGGATATAGCTTTACTAATGTAGTCCTAAATGATGTATATAGCTCAGAATGTTTCCCTCGCTAAGTACAAGAATGTCTGGAGACACAGTGATGTGTCAGAGAATTCTCAAAGTCACAAAATTAACTTGGCACATCTTTCTGGAATCTTGCTTTCACTTCAAGATTTGGAAGTCAGCTGTCCTGCCTGCCTGTGACTCCGCAGGTGTTTATTTTCACAAAACTTTTCCCTTTGCAAAGAGGAGCAGCAGCTTTCCTGCCCACCTGTGACTAAACAGGTGCCTCTCTTTCTTTCTCCTTTTCCTAATAAACCTATCCCTTTAAAATGTAATATATATGTATACATATATATGTATTTGGAAGTATTAAATTTTATATATTAAATAATTAGATCTTATATTACTATTTAAGATTATATAGAAAACTTCAAAGACATTATTCATTGTGTTCACTTTCCTTTGCCATTTGAATATCTTTGATGCAAAAGAATGAAGCAGCCTGGTAGGAGAAACCATATGGTATAGTGGCTAAGAATGTAGGTTGGAATCAGTCTGACAGAGCCTCCAACACTTGTTAGCTGCATAGCTTGAATAAGTTACTTAACATCTCTGTTACCGATTTCTTCACCTGTAAAACAAAGCTATCACTTGTGTAGAGGCAGCAAAGCACAGGGCAGGTTCTCTATGGATCCAGAGAGATGAGTAAAGGAGAGTCCTGGCTCCCTCACTGGCTTTTTCCTATAATTACAGTGACATATATATATATATATATATATATATATATATATATATATATATATATATATATAGCACTGCTGACCTTGCTCCACTTAAAATTAATACTTTCACTTACTTTTACAATCTCCCTTTTTCCAACTCATGACCACATCAGAATTATATTGACCACATTAGAATTATATTGAATCTTTTTTTTTTTTTTAAATATTAAATTTTATTTTTATATTCCCCCATACAATTGCAAACGCCCCATTCTGACCCCAATCCTTCCCCTCCCGCCCCCCCACCCCAAAAAGTGTCTCTGGTTCATAGTTTTTTGTTGATTTTGATTTTCACTTTCTTATATTCATTTTCCTGGTCCCTTATTTAAGTTTTCTAGACTCCTGCTATGAGTGAGACCATCTATTGAATCTTTTTTTAATCCCCTAATTCCAAATATTTGAAAATGTACTCATTATCTGTTTTAATATGTTGCCCCAAATTATAGATTCTGAATTTTATAATACAATCATTTAGTAGAAACTTACTGAATAATAAAAATGTTTCTACCTTTCTTTAAGGCAGTAATTCTTAATATTATTGCAATTGCTTTCTTTTTCTGTTTCCTTGAAAAAGTTGAACCAAAAAAAATTCTGTAATTTAATACTTGGAATAATGGTTGAATTTTGTGATAATCCCAAAACTACGGCTCATGTCAAGGCTTGGAGAGGGAAAAAGGACCAGACAGCTGCTAGTCTTTTAATTAAATTGTGGAGAAAGGAAGAAAAAGAACTAGGAGTAAAACGTGATAAATATGGGAAGATCATTGGTAAGTATATTTGTAATTGTTAGTAGAAGCAACTAGCTGCATATTTTTAAAAGAGATCTTTAAGAAGAGTTCTTTAAGAGATATTAGGAGAATATGAAGAATTTTATATTCTTTAAGTTCTTTTCACAACAATTAGTTCATAGTTTTATAGAATATTTTCAGGAAATGGTATTATATTCTTTAACTCAGAAAAACTAACAGTACTTCCAAAAGAAGTTTCTTTGTGTTAATTGCCTTTACCAATAGATTCAGTAGTATTTCATTTACCAATAAAATTTAGGATGTAATAAGAGTACTTGAAAACACTTTTTATAGTATTTTGTACATACCTGTTGACTCATATTTATATAATTTACTTTTTTTATTTTTATATTCCCCATACAATTGCAACCCCCTGATTTTGACCCCATTCCCTCCTTCCCACCCCCACCCCCGCAAAGTGTGTCTCTGGTTCATTGTTGTATGTTGATTTTGATTTTTTTCTTTCTTATAGTTATTCATTTTCCTGGCCCCTTATATATAATTTACTTTTTATATATGAAAGGAGAAACTGTTTTCCAAAATAAAAATCAAACACTGATAAATTTTAATCACTAGATTCTAAATTAATGAGGTTGATGGCATCAGTATTTATAGTTCACTTATCTGTTCTACAATGATAACATTACATTTTCTAAATGTCTTAAGATTCTTATTATGGTTTCATCTAAACTGTTAATATTGAAGCAAAATCAGCCAGAAGGAGAAAAACAAACACCATATGGTGTTACTTACATGTAGAATATAGAAAAACAAAACAAAATGTCAGATAAAGCCAAAATAAAAAAACTAACCCTTGAAAAGTTACTGTGGAAAGGGGGCTTAAGAGGGGGAGGAGGAGGGAGAAGAGGATGGATGAGAACAAAGAAGGAGGTAGCCAGTAGGCCTATGGGGGGGACTATGAGTTCTTTGATGGTGGGTGCAACAATGCCTGAAGGGGGGATCCTATTGTGGAAACAAAGCTGTAAAACAATATTAACACAAGAAAAATATTTTTAAAATACATAATAAACTGTAATTAATATTTCTTTTTAAATGAATATACTTCCTCTTTAATTCTGACAATTAATGACAGAAATTCTGACAATTTCTATCTTCAATCCATTTTAATTGTTTTACTTTTTTCTATAAATCAAAAAATAGCTTTTAAACCTATAGCATTACATCCAGAAACCAAAAGCAAAGATTACATTGTTCCATTAATGTTGTTAGATTTCTGGATCTAAATTTTAGATAAATTTTACATAATAACACAAGTAAAAGCTTTAATTTTTGTCACAGAATAGGGAAGAAATAAGTGATTATTTCTTATATAACTGATAATAGTGTACAAGGCAATATTTTACTGAATTATAAGTATTTTAATATATATTATAATAGTTAATCTAAAACCCAAAAATTAAGTGTTAATTTGCTATGATTTTTATTTCTCTCTTCAATGTTGTCATGTTGTCCAATGGATAGATACAAAGAAACCTCTATTTACTAGTTTTCAAGAAGAGCAAAAATTCATGCCACTGCCTGCTAACTGCCCAACTATAGCAGTTATGGATGTTGCTGAGAATATCAGGGCAAAAATTTATGCTGTGTTGGGTAAACTAGGTAAGAAGCGATTTTACAAATTCACAAGAGCCTCCCTATTTTGCAGAATGCACAAGTTAATTTTGCTTTGGAATCCATTTTTCAAGCATGAACAGAAGTCCCTTTGTATGCATGCATGGATGCATGTTCCATTGTTACCCTATTGCCCAGGCTACATCCCTGACCAATTAATCAAAATCTCTGATTGTGAGTTCCAGGCATTCATATTTTTTAAAGTTCCCCAGGAAATTCTGTGTGCAGACAGGATTAGATGCAGTTAGTTCAAATGATTAATGATTAGGCTTAAACACTAAAATTCTGAATCATCTGAGTTTTTTTAAGTCCTTGTTCCTATTAAGGAAAAAGTTCTTAAGCATGTTTTAGCTTCTGGAAGTACAATATCATTGTCTACAGCAAAGGAAGAATTTTTTTTCTAATAACTAGATAGGATGACCTGGTGGATGTTTGTCATAGAAAGAAGCCAGCTGAAGTAACTATTGAGGTAACCTTTTTATAAATTGAGATGAAATCAAAACTAGTTGTTTATACTTTTTAAAAAAAGATCTATTGGGCCTCCCTGGTGGCGCAAGGGGGTAAAACGCAACCTTTAAAGCTGTCCACAGCCACTGCAGCACGTGTTCAATACCCAGCTGGCCAGGGAGCAACCCAGATGGCACAGCAGACCTCTCCTGACTCGCCCACTGCTCCCCTCAGCAGTGTATTTCAGTCATTCTGTCTGTTCTGTGCCCCACTCTGTTTCTGGTGAATCCTTCCCTCTGCCTCCCCCACACCTCTGGCTTGTACCCCAATTCTTGTATGCATAAATAAATAAATAGATCTTTTTTTTAAAGATCTATTTATTTATGCATACAAGAACTAGGGTCTAGGCCAGAGATGCGGTGTGTGGGAGGAAGGGCTGGTAAGAGGATTCACCAGAGACAGAATGGGGAGCAGAACAGGCAGATCTACTGAAATACACTGCTGAAGGGAACAGCGGATAAGACAGGAGAGGCCTACCTCAGTTTGCTCCCTGGCTGGGAGATCAAATTTATAGTGTAGTGGCTGATGATAGCTTGATAGTGGTGAGACTTTAACCCCTGCACCACCAGGGAGGCCCGCTGTTTGCACTTGTTTTAATGATTGAGATACAGCTTTTGGAATCACTTGCTTTCTTAAAGTAATTCTCACATTATAAACTTTGTTTAGATTTTGAAAATTTACCTGGCCTATCTGCAGAAGATTTTGTCACCCTCTGTATCATACATAGATATCTTGATTTTAAAGTGAGTACTTTCTTATTAAACTGTTGTTAAACTCTAGTTGGCAAAAAATCAACTGTGAAATAATGTCTTCATAGTTTTGAGCAATCATTTATGTACTATGCAGTTTTTATTTTCCATTTTGCACTTAGAAAATCAAGAAACACAACCAATTAATTGGGTATTCTCCATGGCATGAGATTTCATCCAACCATGCATTTATAAAAGAAGATGGATGGATGTTATTGATGTAGAACTATTCAAAAACCTAAAAAAAATTTTAATACAATTTCTTCTCTTTAGAGAGCTTTAGGAGCTATCATTAAATGAATTATTACTTATTATTCTAATCAAAATACTATTTTTTTTCAAGTATTTTGTCATTACTTTATATGATTGTCAAAAATTGAAGGATATTAGGTCACTGATCTTGCTGGTTATAATCTTTTTTTTTTTTTTTTAAGATTTATTTATTTATTTATACAAGCACTGGGTACAGTCAGAAGCACTGGAGGGTGAGGAAATTCACCAGAGCCAGAGCGGGGAACAGAATAGGCAGACTGACGAAATACACTGCTGAGGGGGGCAGTGGGCTGCAGGAGAGGTCTGCGCGCCATGTGGGACCCTAGCCCAGTGGCTGGGGATCGAACCTGTGCTGCTGAGGCTGCGCGCAGCTTCGCAGCCCAGCACTCAACTGCTGTGCCACCAGGGAGTCCCTGGTTATAATCTTACGAAACTAAATGCTTTTGAGTATTTAGTTCTCAGTGGGTTTATTACTTGCTTAAGGAAAGTCTTTTTAAGTGAACATTCTCTACTAATAATAGTATTGTGTATTTAAATATAAGTGAAATGAAAACAGAACTGAATTTTATCTGTATCCTGGATATATAGATTTTTCTCAAAACTTAAGCATAATCAAGCAATTAGTTTTTAGATAACCCAGGTTATGAGATGGGATTATCGCCATGATGAAACCATGGAGTTAAGAGCTTGAGATTCAATGACTGTCTTAACTAGAATGTAAGTGGCAGGGCCATATAGCCCATATATCCCCAGATAGGCGGGCAGGGGGCCCTTGGGTTCCAGGAATCCCCATGTTCATTATCCTACAAGTTCAGCTTGACTTATCCTTCAATACCAGTATTTCAAGAGGATAAGAGTGAAGCAGCAATTTTTGCACCTGTGAAAATAGTGACTATAAACCAGAGGGCAGAGATGATGGCAGTGAACTAGACTTAGAGCCTCATCAATGAATGCCTTGTCATTGAAAAACATTTGGTAAATTACTTCCAAAGACTCAAATGTAATTGGTGCCCCAAATATTTGCACTTAACTAATTCCCAATAAGTAAATTAGGAAAAGCTAGATCAGTAATTGTTAACTTTGGAAGACCACCCAGACAAAGGATTACCTAAAATTGTATCATTTATTTTTGGTTAATTTAAACTTAAATTTTGCTATAACAGATTGGAGAAATATGGAATGAAATATATGAAGAAATAAAATTGGAAAAGTTAAGACCAGTCACTACAGATAGAAAAAATTTGGAGGCTATTACAACAGCATCTGAAAATATTGGAAAGATGGTTGCTTCCCTGCAAACTGAGATGATCGAAAGCCAAGTACACCAAGATGTGCAAAATGAACAAAAAGTATATACAAAAGTAAGCCATGGATACCATTAAGGCACAAGATCATAATTTTAATATAAACCGGCTGAAGTTAGCCATAGAATGTATTTGCCTTATTTGTGAATGTTTTGGCATTTAGAATTATTTTGTAGTATTCTCTTGAAGTTATTTTCAGTGTCTTTTATTTATTTTTATACAAGAGCTGGGGTACAGGCCAGATGCGCAGGAGGGTAAGAGGATTCACCAGAGACAGAGCGGGGAACAGACAGACTGACAAAATACACTGCTGAGGGGAGCAGCGGGCGCGACAGGAGGGGTCTGCCACGCCATGTGGGATTCTAGCCAGCAGGCGGGGATCGAACCGGCATTGCAGAGGCTGTGGACAGCTCCATTGCTCAGCGCTCAACCAGCGCGGCGCTCACAACTGCTTCACGGGGGAGGCCCCTATTTTCAGTGACTTTGTGCAGTTTTTAAAGAAACCATTGGAGTAAGAGTCTGAGATTTTTTTGTTGTTGTTCGTTTATTTATTTATTTATTTATTTATACAAGCACTGGGTACAGTTAGAAGCGCGGGAGGATGAGAGAATTCACCAGAGCCAGAGCGGGAAGCAGAGCAGGCAGAAGGACCGAAGTACACTGCTGAGGGGAGCAGCGGGCGGCAGGAGAGATCTGCACGCCATGTGGGACCCTCCTCCGGTGGCCGGGGAGCAGCCGGGGATCAACCGCTGCGCCACCGGGGAGGCCCAAGAGTTTGAGATTTAATCACTACATTCAATAGTAACAGTTCGAATGGCAGAATGCTGTGTTGACTAGCTATTGTTAATTGGTTGGTTGTTGTTGATTTGTTATGGTTCTAAACCGACCTTTTTTTTGCAATTTAATTAAATGTTCTGAGATGCATAATTTAAATTAAATTCCCTAGACTGCATCACCACAACAAACTCAGCACTCTCACAAAATTGCTCTCTTACTGCAGTCACATATTAGAAATAGTTTTACCATTATAATCTTGAGTGACAGCAGGAATCTCTTCATTTTCGCCTGTGAATCTGCTGCTGGGTCATTTACATAGCTTATTCTGGATTAGGTAATCTGTTTTACAAAGTGATAATCATGTAATAATTGCTGAGGATGAGTATTGTCATTTTTATATTTTATGTTTTTACAACAGTTTAGTGTTTCATGAAAAGCATTTTTCATATGGTGGAAGGTTTTTTTTTTTTCCATTTTAAGACTTATTTTTTTTAATTGTTGAATTCCATGAATACTCTAATCCTTTTGGTATCAGTCTTAGATTTTCCTTCAAATAAGGATTCTTAAGCCTTTTGTAGCCTTCCATAGAAACTGGAACTCTAAAAAAATATTTCTCATTTCAGATACAAGCTACACATAAGCAAAGAGAATTGGCTAATAAATCATGGGAAAATTTCTTGGCTAGAACATCAAATGCTAAAACTTTAAAGGTAAGATCTTTTAAATATGATGTCCACAACAAATGGCTAACTCTGACAGACTCTTTAAGAAATAAATATCCATTCGCTTTTTTCTTCTGATCTTTCGGTATAGTACTAACACTTTAAGAAATTCATATGCGATTGAGAATAATCAACACCATGCATTTTCAGTTACAGAAGATGCTGCCGAGTTTCATTTAGCTTAGTGGTAGGAAGCAAAAGTGGTCTTCCTGGTTTGCATAAAGGAGAAGATAGTTACCTAGGACTGAACAGGAGAAATGTGCTCCTACTTTCCATTTTGAGCCTTCTTATTCACTGATTCTTTTCTGTAAGAAGCTGGAGGACAGAAAAAAACAACAGTTCTCATTACCATAGCCTCCAAAGGTTTCTTCCCTCCACTGTCCACCAAAAGAAATGATATATTAAAAAGCTTCAATGGGTACGGGGAGTAAACAGCCCTTTGGAAATATGATAATCTGTTTCAGCTAGAAGGTAGAAACTAATCTAAAAAACTTAAAAATGTTAATTTTTCAGTTGAAATTTGTGAGAAGCACCATGGTTTCCAAGATCTCATTACTATTTTCCACTTTTTTAATTACAACTTTAATATATTTTTATTAATTTATGATTCTTCCTCTAGGAATAAAATTGTTAGATGTTAAGTTAGTCCATGAAAAATAATAGAACTATATTAAGAAAGTAAAACAAGCTCACGCATGGTACTTCCCCCTTCTCACTACAAGTTCTTCCTAACTTATAAAATATTCTTATAACTGCCTGCACTTTAAAGGAATATTTCCTGAAAACTAGGCTCTTCCTTGCAGATCATGTGATACCTCACATTGTATCTGTTCTAGTGCTTCAAATATTGACTTGAATACACTGCAGCAAATTAGGTGAACTGAATTAGTATTTAATTATTAAAACCTTATTAAATGCTTATGAAAAACTGAACCTGATTTCCTTAGGACCTACTTTATTCCTGGGTCATATGTGACCTGCATAGCTGGAAATTTCAATGGCATTTTCAAGTTACTGATTTTTCTGCCATGTATAAAAGATGTACCTCACTAATAACCAACTTCTTAGCCTCAATGAGTAAATGCAGGTTCAGTGCTACCAAATTAACAAAGTATTAATGTACTTTGTAGAGGTAGGTGTCATTTGTGAATCGCACCAGGATATAGAACAGGCAGGGTTCACAGCATGGCTACTGGGTGGGGTGGCAAGTAGGGAGCTGTATTTGGGTGGTGGAGAAGGAAGAGGTGGTGAATAACATATAAATGGTCCTGAAATAGGACCAAAACCCTTAATTCCAGGAGGGTGAGTAAGTGATGTGCTTTCATGGGCCTCTTCTTTATGAAGCAAAGTGAGTAAAGGTTGCCAGAGAGACGAACAAGTGAAACACTTTATACCTTTCAGTGATTGGAATAAGAAGTGGCTTGAATGGGTGGGTGCCATAAAGCAGAGTGCTCAAATATGTGGACATCAATGAGCAGAAATTGCAAGAACTGCAAGAAGCTAATCGGGAACAGCATGCAGAGAAGTAGATGAGAGGGGCTGCCCCAGGAAAGAAGACATCTAGTATGCAGCAGAGAAATGTTGAAATGAAAATAAAAAAGAACAATTAGAAAACTGCAAATGGAGAGGCTGGCAGCACCAATGGGACACCTCAGCCTTCTCAGAAGGGCCCAAATAGATCACATTGTTGAAAGTGAGGAAACATTCATAAATAGCATTGAAGTTAAAGTAAAAACTCCTGAAGAACTAAAATCATGGCTTTTAGATTTAATTACAGGCAAAAACAGTGCTTTCATCTTCTTGCCAAGAACGTGGATTCCATTGTAGAGGATTATGCAAATTACAAAAAATCTCAAGGAAACATAGATAATAAGGAGTGTGCTGTTAATGAAGTTGTGGTGGGGATACAAGAATACTTCCCTGTCATCTTGAGCACTCTGTTTCTCAAGTTTGAGAGACCGCATAGTTGAGATCCTGGCAGATGACCCTGATGTCCCAGATGTATGGAGCACACCTGCTGGGGTCCAACTTATTGGAGCAGTGTTGGCCTCTACGTCTCTGGAAGAGACCAGCCATGCTTTCTTACTGAATTAGCCTATGATTTCCTAGAATATCTGGTAGAGAATTGCACAGCTGTTTAATGCCAGCAATTATGAAATGGCCCCTCCTAAGTACCACTGGAAAGCAGTATGGGACATACTTTAAGTTGATACCTCTGTAAAAGTATATTTATTCTTGGTCTTTCTCTTGTACAAATGATATACTTTGAAAATGTTAGTGTGTAACAGAATTGATGTCTATTTTCCATTTCATTTTATTTATTTTTTAATCATTTTTTATTTTTTACATCATTGTTCATTTTTAATCAATATTTGCTTCCCCCCACGCCCTCAGGCATAGCCCCCATAGAGTTTCCTTCACTAGTGCACCTGTGCACCATCACCTCAGTCCCCTGTGCTCCTCCCTCCCTCCCTCTGATCCCTCTCCCTCCTCCTCCCCTGCAGGATGTCTCTGACTTACAATTGTCTGTTTTTGCTTTGTTGTGTTTTGTACTGTTATTATTTTTTTTACACTGATGTCTTTTTTGTTTCCCCTATATTCTTGCTCTAAGTGAAACCATCCGATATTTTTCTTTTTCCTTCTGGCCTATTTCACTGAGCATAATTCCTTCTAGCTCCATCCATGTTGCTGCAAATGACATGAGTTTATCTTTTTTGATTGCTGAGTAATATTCCATTGTGTACATGTACCACATTTTCCTGATCCAGTCATCCATTTTTGGGCATTTGGGTTGTTTCCAGGTTTTGTCTATTGTAAATAGTGCTGCAATAAACATAGGGGTACAGGTGCTCTTTGAATCAATGTTTTTGTGTCCTTTGAAAGATCCCTAGGAGTAGAATTGCTGGGTCGTATGGTAGCTCCATTTTCAGTAGACTGAGGAACCTCCAGACATCTTTCCATAGTGGTTGGACCAGTTTGCACTTTCACCAGCAAGGTAGAAGAGTTCCTTTTTCACCATATCCTTGCCAACATTTGTTGTTGCTAGTTTTTTTGATATGTGCCATTCTTACTGGTGTAAGGCGGTTTCTCAGTGTGGTTTTGATTTGCATTTCCCTGATGATAAGGGATGTTGAACATTTTTTCATATGCCTGTTGGCCATTTGCATTTCCTCTTTGGAGAAATGTCTTTTAAGTTCTTCTGCCCATTTCTTGACTAGATTATTTACTTTGTTTTTGTTGAGTCTTGTGAGTTCTTTGTACATCTTTGTGATCAGTCCCTTATCAGTTGTATGGAGTGCAAAAATTTGTTCCTAGTCAGTGGGGTGCTCTCTATTTTGGTTAATGTCTCTTTTGCTGTACAGAAGCTTTTCAGTTTGAAGTAACCCCAAGTATTTATCTTTTCCTTGACTTTCCTTGCTTTGGGTGATGAGTCTTTAGAGATGTTACTGAGATGTATGTTGTGTAGTGTTTTACCTATATTTTCTTCTATGCATTTTATGGTTTCAGGTCTTATGTCCAATTCTTTTATCCATTTTGTGTTCGATTTTTGTGCATGGTGAGAGGTAGTGGTCTAGTTTCATTTTTTTGCAGTTTTCCCAGCACCATTTATTGAACAAACTGTCCATGTTCCATTGCATATTCTTTGTTCCTTTGTCAAAGATTAGTTTCCATATAAATGTGGCTTTATTTCTGGGCTCTCTATTCGGTTCCATTGGTCTGTGTGTCTGTTTTTGTGCCAATACCAAACTGTTCTAATTATTACGGCTTTGTAATATGGCTTGAAGTGTGCTACCTCCTTTCTCTTTTGTTTTCATCAGTAGGGCTTTGGCTATTCACAATTTTTTGTGGTTCCATATTAATCTCATCATTATTTGTTCTATTTCTTTGAAGAATGTCATTGAGATTTTTATTGTAATAGCACTGAATTTGGCAGGATGGCCATTTTAATAATGTTAATTCTTCCAATCCATGAGCATGGGATGTCTTTCCTTTTCTTTGTGTCTTCTATTTCTTTTAACAGTGTTTTATAATTTTCTTTGTATAGGTCCTTCACCTCTTTTAGGTGAAGGTTTATTCCCAAGTATTTGATTTTTTTGTTTCAATTATAAAAAGGGTGGTTTTCTTGATTTCTTCTTCTTCAGATTGATTGTGTATAGGAAGGCTACTAATTTTTGTGTATTGATTTTGTATCCTGCTACTTTACTAAACTGGTTGATTATTTTGAGTAGTTTTTAGGATTTTTCTGTGGATTTTTTAGGATTCTCTATGTATATTATCATATCATCTGCAAACAGTGATAGTTTTATTTCTTCTTTCCCTATTTGGATTCCTTGTATGTCTTTCTCTTGTCTTATTTCTCTGGCTAGGACTTCCAGTATTGTATTGAAGAGCAGTGGTGAAAGAGGACATCCTTGTCTTGTTCCTGATCTTAAAGGAAAGGTCTTCAGCTTTTCACCATTGAGGATAATAATGGCAGTGGGTTTGTCATATATGGCATTTATCATGTTAAGATATGTTCCTTCTCTCCCGAGAACTTCAAGGGCCTTCATCATAAATGGATGTTAGACTTTGTCGAATGTTTTCTCAGCATCTATTGATATGATCATATGGTTTTTATTTTTCTTTTTGTTGATGTGTTGGATTACACTGATCAATTTTCGTATGTTGAACCATCCTTGTGCTCCTGGCATGAATCCCACTTGATCGTGGTTATTATACCCTGATGCATGTTGGATTCTGTTGGAAAGGATTTTGCTGAGGTATTTTGCATCAGTGTTCATTAGGGAGATTCGCCTGTAATTTTCTTTTTTGTGTGCTGTCTTTGTTTGGTTTTGCTGTTAGTGTAATGTTGGCTTCATAGAATGTATTTGGCAGTATTCATCCTTTTTCAATTTTTTGAAAGAGTTTGTGTAGGACAGGCACTAATTCACTGCTGAACGTTTGGTAGAATTCATTTGTGAAGCCGTCTGGGCCTGGGCTTTTGTTTTTGGGGAGTGCTTTGATTACTGCCTCAATTTCACTGTAATTGTTCTGTTTAGGTGCTCTATTCTTCTTTATCCAGCTTTGGATGATTATATTGTTCTAGGAATTTGTCCATCTCTTCCAGATTGTTGAATTTGTTTGCATATAAGTGTTCATAGTAATCTCTGATTATTCTTTTGATTTCTACAGAGTCTGTTGTGATTTCTCCTCTTTCATTTATAATCCTATCTATATTTGTCTTCTCCTGTTTTTTTCTTTGTGAGCCTGGCTAGAGGTTTGTCTATTTTCTTTATTTTTTTAAAAAACAAACTTTTGGTTTCATTGATCTCTTGGATTGTGTTTTGAATTTCTGTTTCATTTATTTCTGCTTTGATTTTTATTTCCTTTCTTCTATTGGCTTTAGGTTTTTTTGCTGTTCTTTTTGTAGCTCTTTGAGATTTGAGATTAGGTTGTTTCTTTGAGTTCTTTCTTGTTCATTCTGTGTGAGCTTGTATTGCCATATATTTTTCTCCTATTACTGCTTTTACTGCATCCCATACATTCTGGAAAGTGGTGACCTCCTTGTTGTTCATCACCTCATTAGTCCAGTAGTCTTCCAGTAGTGTGGATTTCAATCTCCATGGAGTGAGAGGGTTCCTTGTTTTCTTTTCATGATTTCTAGTTTGATGCCTTTATGGTCAGAGAAGATAGTTGGAATGATTTTGATCTTCATGTATCTGTTGATGTTTGTCTTGTGGCCCAGTATGTGATCGATTCTGGAGAATGATGCATGCACACTTGAGAAAAATGTGTACTCGGATATTTTTGGGTGCAGTGTCCTATAGATGTCTGTAAAGTCCATGAGTATTCTATGTCCTTATTTAGGTGCTAGTGTCTTTATTTTTTGTCTCATTGATCTGTCCATTGGTGAGAATGGGGTGTTGAAGTCTCCCACTGTATTTGTATTCTCTTTAATGTCTGTTTTCAGAGCTGATAATAATTGTCTAATATATTTTGGTGCTCCTTCATTTGGTGAGTATATATTGATGAGTGTTATATCTTCATGATGTATTGTCTCCTTGACATAATGTAGTGTCCGTCTATGTCTCTTTTTACCTTTCTTAATTTGAAGTTTATTTCATCTGATATAAGTATGGCTGTTCCTGCCTTCTTTTTTGGTCCATTTGCTTGTACAATTGTTTTTTCCAACCTTTTACTTTTAGTCTATGTTTATCTTTTGTGGTTAAATGTGTTCCCTAGAGACAGCAGAAGGTTGGATTTTGTTTTTTGTAAACTTTTTTTTTAAGATTTATTTATTTATTTATACAAGCACTGAGCAGGGAACAGAGCAGGCAGAAGGACCAGTACACTGCTGAGGGGAGCAGCGGGTGGCAGGAGAGGTCTGCGCGCCATGTGGGATCCTCCTCCGGTGGCCGGGGAGCAGTCAGGGATCGAACTGGCACTGCAGAGGCTGCGGGCAGCTTCGCAACCCAGCGCTCAACCGCTGTGCCACCGGGGAGTCCCTGGATTTTGTTTTTTAATCCAGCCTGCTACTCTGTGTCTTTTTATTGATGAGTTTAATCCATTTACATTTAGAGTTAATATTGATACATTGGCATCTTTCTTTGCCATTTTGTTTGTCTTTTTTTGTGATTTTTATTCCTTGCTTTATTCTGTTCTTCTTGATCATTCTGTTGGTTTTGGCTTTGGGACTTCTTGTAGAATTTTTTGGAATGGGGGTTTAGTTGAATTTCTGGAGTTTCTGCTTGTCTGAGAAGGTCCATATTTTTTCTTCATAGAAGGAGAGCTTTGCAGCTTAAAGTATTCTTGGTTTGTTGTGCTCTTGAAGTTTTGTTGTTTATTTTAAAAGATTTATTTATTTATACAAGCACTGGGGACAGTCAGAAGCGCGAGAGGGTGAGGAAATTCACCAGAGCCAGAGCGGGGAACAGAATAGGCAAACTGACGAAGTACACTGCTGAGGGGAGCAGCGGGCGCCGCAGGAGAGGTCTGCGTGCCATGTGGGACCCTAGCCAGCAGCCAGGGATCAAACCGGCACTGCAGATGCTGCGGCCAGCTTCGCAGTCCAGCGCTCAACTGCTGCACCACCGGGGGAGGCCCTGCTCTTGAAGTTTGTTGAATATGTTACTCTATTCTCTTCTTGCCCATAGTGTTTCTTTGGAGAAGTCTGAGGTTAACCTGATTGATTTTCCCTTATAAGTTATCTGTTTCTTCCCCCTTGCCAGTTTCATTATTTGTTCCTAGTCTTGGACTCTTGCAAGCTTTACTATTATGTGTCCTGCAGTAGTTTTCTTTTCATTGTGGTAATTGGGTGTTTTTTTTTTGCTTCTTGTATGTCTATATTCATCTCCTTTTCATGCTTGGGATGTTTTCTTCAATTACCTCCTTGAATAATTTCTCAGATCCTTTGTCTCTCTCCTCACTTTCTGGAATGCCTATAACTTATATTTTCTCTCTTTATGGAGTCTGATAATTGTCTAAGGGTATCCTCATTCTTCTTCCTTTGCAATTTTCTCACTTTTTCTCTTTTGGTTCTTTTTATTTCTGTATCTTTGTGAGTACTGATCCCTTCTTCCATTTCTTGATTCTGTTTTCAATGCTTTTCCAGGATCTCTCTTGTCTCCTCCAGTAATCTTTTAGTCTTCTCTTTTTATTTTTTTTTTTAAGGTCTCATTTTCGTTCTTCAGTTCATTGATTATTTGTCTCATATCATTTTTTCTTTTTTGTATTCTTTACTCTTTGTAATCATGATGATTCTAAATTCTCTATCTGACAGGCCAAGAAGTTCTTCCATCTCATTGTTGTTGAGTTCTGCTGACTGATTTTCTTTTTGTGTTGGTCCTCCTCCTGTGGGCTTGCTTGGTTATTTATATTTTTCCTTCTTCTTGCTGTTTGCTTTCTAATTAGTTCTATGCGTTGGGACATTGTGCCACTGGTGTTGGTGGGTATCTCTTTGGATTGCTCCTTCAGGGGTGTCGCAAACTGTTTACCGGACTGAGACCAGCACTGTTAGGCCCAAATTCCACCAGGGTGTTGATGCCGCGGCTATGTTAAGGAGCACTGTCTCTTACAGTTCCCTCCCTCTGTATTTACTCAGTTCCAGCAGGGAATCAGCTAGTTGATGATTTTGATCTGGTCACTAGGTGGCGCTAGAGACCTTTAGTTGTGTACCTGTGCTTTTCTCCTGTAGTTCTCTGAGAAATGGAGTAGGGGAGGGGAGCAGCTTGACACAAGGGCTATTGCTCACTCTGGGTGTTGTATCTCCCCCGTGTTAACCCACTGCTGTGCCCACGGCTGTGGATACCATGCCCTGAATTCTGTGCTCTAGTTCTCAATCTCAGGGTCTCAGATCCAAAACGCCGGCTGTTACCCTGTGCAGAGCCACTGTTGTGGCATGTCTCACTCCCTGGATCCTGTGCCTAGCTCTCAATTCCAGAATGGGGTCTTGCTCCATGCCTTGTTTCCCTTCTTACCCCCATTTGCGTGGCCCACTCCCTCTCATAGCCTGAGGGTGGTTTTGGAAACCCAGGCTTCCAACTATCAGAAGTTGGTGATTTTGTTCTGATCACTAGGTGGCACCAGAGATGTTTCCTAGTATCCTTCCAGAACTGTGCTTTTCCCCCGTGGGTCTCTGGGGAACTGAGTGGGGATGGTGTGGAATGGCTCAAGGGTGTGGGGTGCTGTGTCTGCCCTGTGCTGCGCGTCGTGGGGATCCCACGCCCCGAATTTCATGCCAAGTCCTCAGATCCGGGATGCAGGCGGTAGCCCAGCTGTGTCCACAGAAATGGCACCTTTGCACCCCACTCCCGTGCCTGGGCGCCTGGTTTTTGATTACCTAGTGAGGGTCATTCACCTCAGTGCCAGCTCCCTCTCATCTCCCCACAAACCTAGGTTGCGAGGACCTGGGCAGCCAGGATCCATGTATGCTTTTCCAGAGCGTGTGCTTTTCCGCACAAGCTTACTGGCTGGCCTTGGGCTATTTGCAGGTATCTCAGTGGAGTCCTTATCTTCCTCCCATGGCACCAGAGGCAGTCCACTCACCTCCATATGGTTCTCCACAGTTCCGTTGGCGGGGTGAGGGGCCTGCAGTAGTTCCTTTCCACTCACCACCTCACCTGATCTTTAGTTTGCTCTTGTTTTTTGTTTTTGTTTGGATTTTTATTTTCTTTCTTCCTTCTGTTGGTCGGAGAGTGAGGGCTTTGTGGGTGGGGGAGGGTAGCAGGATTCTGATGCTTTCCTCTCTTCTTGTCCTCTTTTATTGCAACTTTCCTCTTCAGGAAGTTAGCCAGTCTCCTGTTTATCTTCCGTGTCCTGGTTCTCACAGAGACCTGCTGCTTTTCCTCCCTATTAATCATTTTTATAGGAGAACTTACTCGTAGTGTTTCTCTGCCATCATATTGATCCCAGTTCTAGAAGAAAGATCTGTATTGCCTTCTGTTTGATTTTAAACAAAGAAGAGTGATTATAAATTCTTTTTTTCTTTTCTTTCTCTCTTTTCTTTTATCATTTTGTAGTTGCTACCAGTGTATTCAATGATGGATAACAGACAGACATTCTGTAGTATTCCATTGCCTAGTTGACAAAGCTTCTTTTAAATGCTAGTGGTTCTATTCCTTTGACACTGCTCACCTTTAAGTGTTAATGCTCAATGACAAATGCTCCAACTGCTAGTGCCAATAATCTGATTTAGTGTAAGTAATGGAACACACTTACCCATTTGCGCTCCTTTTTTAAAGGAGCTTAAAGAGCCTACCCTTTACAAGTCATCCATGTTGCTCCTTCATCATGTTCTCTTTGCTCAGATTTTTGAAGAAAGTGTCTTGTTTCATGGTTTTTGTATTTGTGTTTAATTCCTGTTTTAACATGATCAACACAAGGCATTGTGTAGCTAGAGTATTCTGGAAAAGTCATTCTTTTAGGAATTGTTTTTCAGAGCTTCAAATTATTTAAGTTTCAAGAAAATAAGCGTACATTGCATACTTCATTGCAAGTATTTGAATATACTTAATAGTTAATGCTTTAATAGCAATTGATATTATTTTCTTCTAATTTACACATTTAGAAAGCAAAAAGACTCCAAGAAAAAGCTATAGAATCCTCCAGATACAATGAGCGACCATCAAATGCAATTTTACACCGGACAGTTATTAAAGGCCTAAACACTACGGTAAAATTTTTTTTTCTCCATAAATTTTTTAGTAGATAATGACTTTAGTTTTCAAAGAATGTTATTTCTATAAAGTTTTGTCTCATATTTTTCTCTTTGTTCAAATTTTACATAGTTGGGCATATTTATCTCCAAGGCACCTCCACTCTCACCTAATGCTGGTTGAAGCAGCCAGAACCAACCCCCCAGGATTTTATTTTAAAGATTTATTTATTTATGCATATAAGAACTGGGGTGCAGGCCAGAGGTGTGTGTGGGGGTGAGAGTATTCACCAGAGACAGAGAGGGGAGCAGAACAAGCAGACTGAAACACACTGCTGAGGGGAGCAGCGGGAGAGTCAGGAGAGGTCTGTTGCACCATGTGGGTAGCTCCCTGGCTGGGGATTGAACTGGTGCTACAGTGGCTGTGAATAGCTTCATAGGTTGCATCTTAACCCCCTGCGCTACGGGGAGCCCCCCCCCCAGGATTTCTAAGAAATTGCTACAATCATTAGTCAGACTATATCTCTATCTCTGACAGAAAATATACAGTGCTGCCTTTGCCTGGCAAGTAGATCCATGCCATATTCCAGAATATGGTATCCTCTTCTGAGCACCATGTGTCCCTGTTTACAAAGCTAATAAGCAATAGAAGTAGAGTTCAAACCCTTTTTTCCTAGTTCCAGGGCCCTTACCTTTCCAGAATGCTCTGATGCCTCCTACTTACTTATATATACATTTTGTGTCATTTCCAAATAAAGCTGATGGTTGAGTAGGTTTTTCTCTTACTGAAAAATTTTGTCAACAGACTCTTAGATATTTACCTTTTGCTTTCTTTAGGTGCCCTCTGGCCGGGTGGTAACAGTGGAAAGCACTCCTGCCCGACTGGTGGGAGGACCTCTGGCTGATACAGATATGGCTGTTAGAAAGCTGCCTATTAGAGGAGGAGCCTTACAGAGGGTGAAAGCAGCAAAAACTGTGGATGAGTCAAAGAAGAGTGTTCCTACATAACATACCCTAGAGACTTTTTGAAATAAATCCTGCTTATAATTTTTTAGTTAAATATATCTTTATATGCAAATGTAAAGCAAATATTTTAGCATAAATATTTTAGTAAAATATAAAAATAAAAGCACACATATAATTTATTTTTATGGAAAATATCAACATATAGTGTCAGAAGAGTTGTCATCATTTCTTTGGAAATATTACTAATTATCTTAACTGAAGTTTTAGAACATATTCTATCAGTTAAGACTCTTCATTGATGTGAACTGCTCCAACTGGCTTAAGGCAAAATAAAACTTCTACAGGCTCTTACAGCTTTGAAATCTAGGGGTAATTAAGACTATATAGGCATTGTTGGCGCTAGGGACTGAAACTATGTGAGTAGGATCTTTTCCTTCCCTAGCAGCTCCTGGGTTATATTCTCCCAGGTGGACATCTAGTAGGAAAGGTGCATGTCAACACTCTATACAATTGCCTCTGCACCCTGGGGTGCCTGACTGGCCAAACAGATACCCATTTCTTAGCCACTCAGCATGGCTTTGGTCAGATCTGAGAACTATTTATGTCTGAAATGAGAAGCAGGCCAACCCCCACCCACAGCATATGGATAGAGTAGGGAATCAGGATATTGTTATCAGGAGTGTATATAAATACTGGGCAATAAAGAAGTTTGTGACAAATATATTGACCAAGTAAAAATACACATATATATGTATATACATATATGTATGTATGTATTTGTATGTGCACACATTTGCTTGTTTTGTATCCTGACATCAAGCAACCATTTGACAAAAAGTTCATCCTTAAACCAGTTATTTTGTCATCAAACAGACATACTAATAAAAAGACAATTTTTCACAAGATTAAAGAAGTAAAAATAGAGATGGTTTTATTTTTAATACTCAAATATGCTTAGCAATCCCTTATTCTACTTCTCTTCTTTAATGTGGAAGGGAGAGGGAGAGGGGGGAAGTATTTTCCTTCTTTGGTGGTGGAGGTAGCTTGCCAAAGAATAGGAGGTAAGATACCTTAATGCTGGATGTACAGCAAAGTGTCTGTATGTCCCTAAGTCATTATAAGGTTCCCTTAGTCTGTCTCCATCCTCATCAGCCCCCTCTTCCACCCAGGAAATCAAAATTGAATCCATGTCCAGGGCTGGAAGGGACAAAAACCTATTTTTATAGACAGGAAAATATGCTGGAATTTAAGTCTGAATTCTAGATTTAGAGTGTACTGCTCCAGGGAGGAAAAGCCCTCATTTGTAGCATTTGTCAATTTGCATAGTAAAAATACTCCCACTATAACAAATTTCAAGGTACCTACATGATGCTACCTTTGGGAATAGAATACAGGGATAGAATCAATTTTCATTAACAACTAAGAAATGATACACCCCACTTGACTGACCTGCTGCTGCTTCTTGCCACCATCATGGCCACCGTCACCACCTCTACTTCCACTACCTCCTCTCATGCTCACATTCTTTCAGAAATTTTCCATCATCCTGAGGATAGTATCTGCAGTGAGAGAAATTGAAAATGTTGTACTCAGAATGAGTTGCCAGTTCACCTCTGGCCAGCAGCCTCTTACCCTGGCCCAGATGCTCATTCTCCTTGAGGTCCACAGGAGTAGGTAATATGTATCAGCTTATTAGTGGTTGCTGCTCTCTCCTGTATCCATTTCTTTATTACCACCAACCCCAACAACATATTAGAAGGCACAATTTGTTCTCTTTCACAGGGAATTCTAACACAAAGATTTGATATAAAAAGGAGTTACTAAGGGGCCTCCCCGGTGGCGCAGCTACAAAGCTGCCTGCAGCCTCTGCAGCGCCAGTTCGATCCCCGGCCGCCAGTGAGGGTCCCACATGGCGTGCAGACCTCTCCTGCCATGCCCGCTGCTCCCCTCAGCAGTGTATTTCATCAGTCTGCCTGTTCTGTTCCCTGCTCTGGCTCTGGTGAATTCTTTCACCCTCCTGTGCTTCTGACTGTACCCAGTGCTTGTACAAATAAATAAACAAATCTTTAAAAAAAAAAAAAAAAAAAGGAGCTACTAAGACACAAAAAAGGATATGGTTAGGAACCCACAAGGATAAGATGCCCATTTTTTGAAAAGCACCAGATACACCTCAGGTACATTTGCCAACACAATCAAAATGAAGTGTTCATGGCCAAGGACAATGAATCTTTGCCCTATTTGGTAGAATATAGGCTCCTATCTCAGACTCTTAAGTTCTCTAAGGACAAAGTAGAGACCATATCTCATTCATTATTGTAACCAACACCCCAATATAAATACATTTTTAAATAAGTGTGATGTTGGCCTCAATTCCCAACAGCCTTTACCTGAATTCTGCAAATGCTGTTAATTCCCGAGCTCAACAGAACAGGTCAGCCAACAAAATACCATACAAGTAATGTTAAACATGCACCTGTTTAAAGTCATTCAGATGTATGTACTTCATTGCACTGATAGTTTCTCTAAAATGAAGAGGCATAAATACTATTACATGACTATAGCCAACATATAGAAAAAATTGCTATTACTCTATTGAATATCGTTTGTATGTATTACAATGTGATATCTCCAGGTTAATTAGAATTCATGACAATCAAGAAAATCTGTGGTGTCTATGGAGCTTCTTCCCCTGCTATGTAGATCTGAGCCACCGGGAAGAATAGAAAAAAAAAAAAAAAAAACCTGAGCAGGTTATTCTCCAGCAGTCATTCAAGGTTGATAGAGGGTAGTCATGTTGCTTAACCCAGACACTTGCACTTGGTAGAAAGATATCATCCAACTTTGTATTTTACAATTCCAGCCATCCCACAATGAGACAGTGAATCATATCTGTTTGACAGTGTTACTAAAATCTAATGAATTTCTGTCTCTTCTCCTCTTCCTCTGTTCCTACACCACTCCTGAGCCCTAGGGGAAGAGCTAGCATACTCAGCCTAACCAAGGGGTAGATAGTGTTATTTCCTCATGGAAGGAAAGTGGAGTTCAGAGAGCACAGATAAAAATGGCTTTAATACTATTCAGTCACGAGGTTTGTTTTTTTCCACTTGAGGGAGTTCATATATGGTTAATCTAATTGGTAACCAGCCGCTTGCTTATATTGCAAGAAACCCAGTGAATAATTTTTGTTATTCAGGTTTTCAGTCTGTCTTCTGGAGCACAAGATACATTCACATCACAGGAAAAATTGCCAATGTCCACTCTACATGCTTAGTTTCTTTGTTTTTATTTAATCATCCTAAGTGCTACAGTTTATTACATTTCTCTATAAGGTGACCAAGCAAACTGAAAAAAAGATTTCTGTCTGTAGCAGGACCCAATGGAGGGTATTTTTTTTTACATACCCTCTCATTTTTACATACTTTCTGCCAGTACAGACTAAATTTGTAAGCTTCATTAGCAAGCATATTATATTTTTATTTGTATTTAATTTACAGTCAAGGAAAATGTCAAGATGCTTTAGGAGAAAGAGAAAGGCAGCCCCTGATATCCAGGAACTGGCCTGGTACTATCAGGTCAAAATTCTATTGATGTACCCATATCTTGGTCTCTTAATAATATTCTCTAATCAAAGAAACCAGGCCTTCTTGAAAAAATGGCTGTCTCTAGGAGTTTGGAGTATCTTACAAAGCCCCCAATGACCAAAGATAGAACAATTTAAGCAACCAAAATTAACACATAGTATTGGATATAGCCCAAAATATAAATTAATGTCCATAAGTTCATACAGATACAAACAATGATGAAAGAAGGAAGGAGGGAAGGAAAATAGAGAAATCGCCCATACAAAGAATTACATTTTATTTATGTAGACATTATATATAGAGGTAGACATTCTCTCCTCAAGGAGGTAGAATATAACTCTCAGTTCTCAAAAGAGTCAGTCATCTTGATGACTTGCTTCAAAAGAATACAGGGGAAAAATGAACTTTACAGTGCGAAAACCTGTCAAAGTCCACCTGAGGCATGGTTAAACATGATAAGTGGTAAGTCACATTGATAGAAAGTATTGAGACTGGTACTTTACCTTTGTAGTCTTCATCCAAAAAACCTATAACCCTTAGATAACCACAAGAAAACAACATCAGGCAAACTCGAACTGACAAACACTGTGCAATGTTTATCATTAGCCAGTCTTGTCAAAGTTATCAAAAATAGCTTCATCTAGCCTAAGAAGACAGACTAGTTTCCTCAGTGGGATCCTGGAACAGAAAAAAAGACATTAGAGAAAAAAATAGTGAAATCCAAATGAAAATCAAAATTTAGTTAATAATGCATCCATATTGATTCATTAGTCATGACAAATGTACCATACCAATTAACATGTTAGCAAAAGGAAAAAATGGATGAGGCCTATACAAGAACTCTCTGTACTTTACTGCAAACCTGAAACCATTCTAAAATAAAAGGTTTATTTAAAGTGAAACAAAAAAGTAAGGAATTATATAGGAAGAACACAGGAACATTAGGCATTTGATTCTCAATTGTCTCATTTTATCACCTCTTGGAGAAATTTTAGGGGAAAAATACTATGTTTTATTGCCTTCCCTCTGCTCAGACTTAAGTTCTGTGGAAAATAACAGGCTATAAATTAAGCTAAATGAGCTTAGCATAAACCCAATTCTGAGAATCTTGATCACAATACCACAGCAAGAATTGGTAGTTTATTTTGTCTTAAATGGTCTCTTGACTGATGTAGTCAGATGATTTTGAATAGGGAGAAAAAGAAGTATGTAATGTTCCCCTATTCAACCTCTTTCTTGCCACCACATCTCTCTTTTTACTTATATTTTCGTGTCATAGAATTACTTTTGAGTTAAATTACTTCCCACTACAATGACGCTACAGGAGTTGTGATTGTTCTTCCAGTGTATCTCCCAGCTTAATGAATATTTGTTAAATGAGTGAATGATGAAAACAAAGAATATTTTTTCTACATGAAGATGACATGATTTGTGCCAAAAACTGCATGCAATTTTAATAGAACATGCTATCTGAGTACCATTAAAAAGACTTTTTAATTCGAAAAGCCTCAAAAACCAGAAAGCCCATTTTGGCAGATGTCCTTATTTTAAATATTTTTAATAATCCAATGCAGCATATAAATTCCATTAGGAGAACTAGAAAACCATTTGCAATTAACTTACTTTTTGAAAGGTTAAACAATTTTATTGATTAAAATTAAAATTTCTTCATTACTGCAATAAATTTTTGACAATCGTGAGTGATTGTTGACAACTGGTTGAACAAATTTTTAGGGTAAAATTACATGGTCCTCATTATTATTGATGAACATAGATGTAAACTTTCTCAACAGACTCTTAGCAAACTAAATTCAACAATATATCAAAGGGATCATACATTATAACCAATTAGGATTTTATTCCAGAGACACAAAGATGGTTCAACATCCAAAAACTAATCAATGTAATCTACCATATCAACAAAAGGAAATATACAAATCAGATGATTATATCATTAGTTGCAGAGAAAACATTTGATAGATTCAAGAGCATTTATGCTAAATAAATTTCAATAAAATGAGGATAAATGGCACATATAATAAAGGCCATATACAACAAACTCACAGCTAACATACTCAGTGGTGAAAGCCAAAAGCTTTTCCTCTATGATATAGTACAAGGATGTCTACTTTCACCACTACTATTCAATATTATGTTGGAATTCCTAGCAAAAGCAATTAGGCAAGAGAAAGATAAAAAAGGACTCCAAATTTGGGGGGAAAAAAGAAAATCTATCACTATTTGCATATCACAAAATAATATATGTAAAGCCTCCCAAAGATGTCACTAAAAAACTGATTGAAATAATTGAAATAATATATAAATTTTGTAAAGTAGCAGATTACAAAATCAATTTATGAGATCAGTTGTGATTCAATATGCAGTGAATCAGAAGAGAAAGAAATTAAGAAAACAATTTCATTCACAATAACATCAAAAAAGAAATACCTAGGAGTATTAACAAAATAGGTGAATGACCTAAATACAATGAAAACTATGAGCTTGTTCAAAGAAATAGAGGGTGCTGGGCCTCCCTTGTGGCACAAGAGGTTAAGATGCAACTATGAGGCTAGCCACAGCCACTGCAGCACAAGTTTGATCCCTGGCCAGGAAGTTACCCACATGGAGCTACCCACATGGCACAGCAGACCTCTCTTGACTCACCCACTGCTCTCCTAAGCAGTGTATTTCAATCAATCAGCCTGTTTTGTTCTCCACTCTGTCTCTGATGAATTCTCTCACCTCCCCCCCCAACTGTGGCCTGTACTGCAGTTCTTGTATGCATAAATAAATTTTTAAAATCTTTTAAAAAAAAGAAGAGGGTGCAAAAAAATGGAAAGCTATTTCTTGCTCATGGATTGGAATTATTAACATTGTTAAGATGGCCATCTTACTCAAAGCAATATACAGATTAAAAGCAATCCTTATCAAGACTTCAGTGGCATTCTCCAAAGAAATAGGACAAACATTACTAAAATTCATGTGGAACCACAAAGGACCCCAAATAGCCAAAGCAATCCTGACGAAAAAGAGTTAGGAGCAGTGATATCAGAGTACCAGACTTCAAACTATACTACAAAACTATAGTAATTAAAACAGTATGGTGCTGGAACACAAACAGATGACAAAGGGAAAGGAATGGAGAGCCCAGAAATAAACCCACACATCTATGGACAGTTACTATACCACAGAAGAGTAAAAAATAAACACTAGATAAAGGAGAGTTTTTTTCAACAAATAGTGTTACAATCACATGCGAAAGTACAAAACTAGATCACTATCTCACACCTTACACAAAAATTAACTCACATTGATTAAAAACAAGTAAGACCTGAAACCATAAAATACATTGAAGAAACATAGAACATTCCACAACATTGGCTTCAGTGATGTCTTTGTGAATTTGTATCCAATAGCAAGAGAACAACAAATGAGTGGGACTTTATTGAACTAAAATCTTCTACAGTGAAAGAAACTATCAGTAAAACAAAGAGACACCCTATTAAAAGGAAGAAAACTTTTTACATAATACATCACAAAAGGTGTTAATATCAAGATGTATAAAGAGCTCATAAAACTCAACAAAAAAAACAATTACCCAATTTAAAAAATGGGCAGTAAAGCTGAATCAACATTTCTCAAAAAAAAAAAAAAAATACAGATGGCCAAGAGACACATGAAAAAATGTCCATCATCACTTGTCAAGGAAAATATAAATCATAACCACAATGAGTTATCTCACATCCATGAGAAATTTCCCTATCAAAAAACCCAGAAATAATTGTTGGCAAAGATTTTCAGGAAAAGGAACACTCATACACTATTAGTAGGAATGTAGACTGTTCCAGTCTCTGTGAAAAATAGTATTGATGTTTCTCAAAATATTAAAAATAGATTTACCATATGGTCCATCAATCCATTCCTATGTATATACCTTAAGAAAGAAAAAACACTAACTTGAAAGGTTATAGGCAGTCCTATGTTTATTACAGCACTATTTACTATAGCCAATTTATGGAAACCAAGTACAGAAGAGTGAATTAGAAAAATGTGCTCAATGGCATACTACTCATTAAAAAAATGAAATCTTTCTATTTGCAATAATGTGGATGTAACTGGAGGGGATAATAATAAGCAAAATAAGTTAGAAGAAAAAAAAATGGTTTCAGTTAGATGTGAAATATAGAGAAACAAAAACCAAGGTTCAGACAAAATCTGTAACAAACCCTAGAAATCTGGTATTGCGACTACAAGATAGGGAGAGGGAGGAAAGAGATCAAAGTGGGGCACAATGGATTATGAAGGTCTGTGGGTGCCTTAGTGGTGGGTGTGGCGTGGTGACATCATCTAGGAGGTGGAATCCTACGCTGCTGAATCACATACAGTATTGTAAACCAATGTTACCTCAATAATGAATACAAAATAAAATAAAATTACATGTTTCTGCTTTATGGCATTAAACTTTTGACCTTCAATCATTTGCACAAAGATTGTAAAAAAAACAAGTGTTTTCTAAAGAAAATCATGAAACTGTGCCGCTAGATACCTTTCAGTGTGCCTGCAGGAAATGAATTAAGCATATTTTGTGGTACATCTGGTCTTTTTTTTTTTTTTTAAGATTTATTTATTTATTTATTTGTACAAGCACTGGGTATAGTCAGAAGCATGGGAGGGTGAGAGAATTCACCAGAGCCAGAGTGGGGAACAGAACAGGCAGACCAGCGAAATACACTGCTGAGGGGAGCAGCGGGTGGCAGGAGAGGTCTGCGCGCCATGTGGGACCCTCGCTGGAGGCTGGGTATCAAGCAGGCGCTGCTGAGGCTGGGGGCAGCTTTGCAGCCCAGTGCTTAACTGCTGCGCCATCAGGGGAGGCCCCATCTGGTCATTTTTTTAAAAAGAATATTAGTTGTACCCTCAGCCAATTGATTTTCTGAGCTTAAGGATCCATTCTCAATTGACAAGATAAAATATTTTCAATGTAGGGATTCATTAGATTTATAACCTTATATTATCTACAACCTATCATTATTCAAAACTAGTTATAGAAAATATTTGTAAGAGAATACCTGAAAATTATGTAGTCCATTCATTAATATTGGGGGATCTCAACCTGGGATTCACAGATCTTCTTAATTACACACAAAATGGAGATTATGTATATGTGAAACCCTAGTAAAGATTCTATAGCCTCATCAGAATTTCAAGGTGGTTCATAACTCAAAGAATGTCAGGCCCCTTCTTTAATTCAAAATTTATGTTTTTGATCAAGTCAAACCATAAGAGAGTTGCACACTTGACCAGTATTATTTTTGCTGCTTTTAAAATTGCTTGTGTTTCATAACGTTTGGGTATGCTGACATCAGCTTGCAGAGCAGGAAATCTGTCACTGTCGAGATACTTAGAAACACAGTGCTACAAACCGTGGCTGTCACTAGGAAATTCTTTTTTTTTTTCTTTGCTGTCTATTTTTTTCCCATTTTTTAATAATTAATTTTTAATTTTTTACATCATTGTTCACTTTTAAACAACATTTGCTTCCCCCCACCCCCTCAGCTGTAGAATATATACACAATGGAATATTATTCAGCAATCAAAAAAGATAAACTCATGCCATTCGCAGCAACGTGGATGGAGCTAGAAGGAATTATGCTCAATGAAATAAGCCAGAAGGAAAAAGAAAAATATCAGATGGTTTCACTTATAGCAGGAATATAGGGGAACCAAATGGGAAAAATTTTAAGATATTATCTATTGGTTCTTAGTTCTAGGAAAGACAGGACTTCTCCTAAACATATTGTTTGGTTATTATCAGCATTGTGAATATTGAAACTGCTCCTGCATTCCTCTCTACCTTAAGAAGTAGGAAACTGAGATCAAATTTACAATTACCCTTTAGGATATAGCCTTGTGGTATAGGCATACATTTAAAAGTATTAATATAGGTTATAACTGAATATCATTAGCTTCCTATCTTCATTTCTCATCATCCCAATTTCCTCACTTACATGTTATTCCATTTTCAAGACAAAGTCAATAAAAATGAGAAAATAAAAAAAATTTAGTCCTTAAAATGCATAAAAATACTTTAATATATAAGGTTTGGTGATAAAATGAACATTTAAGAAGCCACACAGCACACTACCTCAAGATTAAATATTACTCCTTGAGACAATACTAACTTTAGTTTTGGCACAGTTTAAAACTCAATATTACTAATAAGGTACCTTATAAAACTGGCTACAATTTTACTGCATTGACTGTTATATTAAAAACTATATTGCATTTGCATCATAAGTGGTCTTTTCTTAAAATAAAGATGCTTTACAAAGATGCCTTCTAAATAAAAAAAATTATTAACAAAGTACCTCAATAGAAATGAAAATTCAATAGCCATAAAGCAATTATACATCAACAAAAATACAACCTTCACCAATATTAAAGAATTAGAAATAACAATTTTGATAAGTGCTACAGGAAATATTTGACCTCAGGAATACTGACAAACACTCAGGTTGGTATCATCTTGCTTGAGGTACTTTCCATGTTCTCTCTTAAATGTAAAACTCACGTTTTGTAAAACCCAGTCCTGTAAGGTTAAAGAAGAGAGATTGTTAATATTTATTCTAATATGACTTTTAAGACTCCTGCTTCTAAGTAGACTTATTTTTAAAAATTAATTTCAAAAGCCTAAATACAGGTCCAATGTTCAAAAATCTCTTCCAACAACTACAATTTCAACAATTACAGCATTAAATGACTTTCTTATGAACTATACATGGGGGGAAAATAAGAAAATTTTAATGATCTACCAAATTGTATTATATTCCAAGATCATTCAAAATCAAGTATTTATACAGAAGAACTGTAGTTTCTAGGTAAAGTAAAATAAGTAAAAGGAAAAAACCAAAGCCCATCACATGAAAAGCTAAAATAGCAATATTTGTTAATTTGGATGAACATGAAAAATTAGAGGGATTAAATATTTATTTTTTAGAGAACTAAACTGCTACTCTCTTAAGTACACATTTAGATTACCTCCTGCTATCTTCTGTGGAAAATTATACTTGGAAGGCATCACCTGTCTTCTGCCCATTCCATGAGATCTTGAAAGCAAGCAGTCTACATACATGTTCCAGAAATCCTGAGCTATGCTTAAGAAGACATTATAATGTCTAGGTCGTTGGGATTTTTGCAAAAACAACATGAAATTCCAGAAAGCATCCACACTGTGCTCTATCTTGAGTTCCTTGAGATCTATCAATGTCAAAGAGCACGCATTCCAGCACTGGAGATCAATGTCTTCTGTGATCCCTGGGCTCACACTGGCAAGTACTCCCTTTTGAAATTCAAAATCAGCATTTATCAGGTTGATCAGCATCATACAGGCCAGTGTTAGGTAGAACCATCTTCTTGTGGCAAAACCCATATCCTACACAGAAAAAAGAAGTAATTTTTTATTAACTTATAAAAAAATTAATTCAAATAATCAATGACCTAAGCCTGGAAAATTATACATACATGTTTTTGATGAAGCCAAACTTGCCTACTATGTATTTGTTGGTTTTCTTCTAAGTTGCTATTTCTCTGACCTACTTTTGAAAATATATTAAAATTCCAAGTTGTTTTCCAATGTTCTGATAAAGTCTCCAGGAGTCACTGAAATTCAACATGTATTTATCAAGATGTGATGGGCACATTTTATCATAGACATACAGAGCTGGAAGAAACCGTTAAAAGCATATGCTGGTCCAACCTTCTCCCTTTACAGATTGGAAAAAAATTTCAGTGATGTGTGTCCCAGCAAGTTCTCAAGTCTCTTACCTTCCTATGCAAGACTCCTTAGCACATTTCAAGTAAATGAATCAAAATGAGAAAAGGTTGCTTTTTTTTTTTTAATTTGAGATAGTACAGATCTACTAACATATATGGTGTTTGACTGCTCAAGCACAGTTTTAAGTATAAAAATTACTTGTTGCTTCCATTTTTATTCTTAGAAAAATATTTGTTAAGCTCTGAGGCGCGTGCTGTATCACTGGCTTCTCTCATGTTGTTCAGGAGCTGGTTGTAGAGATGAACATAACATACAAGAAGCACGAAGACGAAAAGGGTGGTTTAACCTACTATGAGAATGTGCAGGTCACTTAAGTCAGTCAAACACTCAATTCTCTAATACTTCTTTGTACACCTGTCTCTGGCATTTGATAGCTCAGTAAACCGGTCTCAAGCTCACAAATGTAAGTCAAGGGCTACATTGGGTTTGACTTGCCCAGAGTTAGCTACTATTCCAGGCTAGTACTGGAGAATTCTCTAATATAACCTTAGCAGTCACAGGGGAGGCGTGGGTTTCGGACGGCAGAGCCAAGAGATAGGACACACCTTCGCGGTATAGCGCGGGTGACTACCTCCCTCACCTCAAGCTCCCGGGAGAGAAAAAAAAAAAAAAAAAAAAAAAAAAAAAACAGGATAACGAGACAAATCAAAGGATACAAATTGAAACTTTGGTTATTCGGTTCGTTTTGTATCGTCAAAAATTGTGCAGATTCCCCAAACTGAACTGACAGTGGTCAATATACGAGTTCTAAAATCTCCGAAAGGACTGGATGGGAACAGGAATGTTTCTCCGCAAGAACTTCAGGTTAACTCCACCGTCAGCGCCCCCAGCCCGATCGGTCTCGAGAAAAGGGACGAAGCGCGCGCGGGAATGAAGCACCTCTCGCCGGCTCTCCGGGCGTGCGCGTCCGGGCGCGGGGTCCTGCGTGCGCTCCGCTGGATGGGGGACCCGCACGGCTCCTGCTCGCGAGCGAGAAGAGGTCTCAGCGCCCGCTCTGTACCACCTCTGATGCTCTCGGTTCCCACAAACTGCCTTCCAAACCCGCCTCCAAAGGTCCGCGAGAGGCGGGAAGCAGCGCCTTGGCCCCGGCGGCGTCACCTGGCACCCTAGGCGTGCAGGGCTCAGATGTCTCCGCCGCGCGGCGCTCGGGGCTGGGAGGTTCTTGCTTGGGAAGGGCAAGGCGACCCGCGCTGCTACGAATGCACCGGGATCCGAAATCAGCCCCGCAGCCGGCACCACGCTCCTTTTCTAGGGAGACAGCGTGAGCAGAGTGAGTGGCCACACTTCCCAGGCCCCGCCTTCACCTGGCTTACCAAACCAGTCCACTGACCTGAGGGCACCCCGACACCTGAAAGTCTTGAAATTACAATCGCTCAGGCTATTCCTCACTGTTTCCTTCTTCTTACTTTCTTCTTCCCCTTCTCTCCTTATGACATAATTTGTCTTACTTTTATAACAGTCATTTTTCACTGATATGTGAGTAAGATAAAGGTATAACCTTATTGATTTAACTATAAGAGTTTTTTCATATATAAGTTTCAGTCATTTTCATTTACCTGTATGTCAGTGTGCAGAATGAAAAAATAGTAAAAACATTTATTTTCCACTAAAATTTTTTTAAAAAATAATGAAAAGCAAAGCATTACAATTTTAAGAATTTCAAAAGATGATCTTTCTGATCTTGAGGTTGGCAAAGAATACTTACACAAATGTAAGTAGTGCTAACTGTAAGAGAAAAATTAATACTTTTAGTACATCAAAATTAATTTATTCATTAATATTAATGTCCTGTTAATCACAAGACACTAGAAATAAAGATAAACGATAACCATAGCCTGAGAGAAGATATTCCACATATAACCATGAATGGATTAGAATCAGTATCCAAGAATCTTTCATGAGCTCAGCAAGAAAAAGATAAAACAGGATATTGGGCAAAAGGCTGAAGGAGGCATTCATAAATGTGGAAACATAATGAATGAATGCATAAACATTCATAACTTCATTATAAACAAGGAAGTAAAAATTAAGATGGCAATGAGATATAACTTCAAACCCATCAGGTTGTCAAAAATGAAGAAGTCAGCAATAGCAAGAGCATATGAAGTAGATTAGGCTCCTCCAAAAAAGTAAGGAGGAAAATGTGTGTGTGTGATATATAATCTAAAAATATATATTTTAAAATACATAGATAATCTAAAAATATATTTAAAATATATGTGTATTAAACTTGATACACATATTAATATATGGTAAAATTAAATGTATACATTAAAATATATGTGATATATATTTAAAGAGATTTATTATAAGTAATTGGCTCACATGATTATGGAGATTGGGAAGTCCCATTATTTGCTATCTGCAAGCTAGCAGGAAATCTGGAATTATAATTCCAATCCAAGTCCAAAGGCTTGAAAACCAGAGTCAATGGTGTAGGTCCCAGTCCAAATCAAGAGAAAAGCAATGTCCCAGCTCAATCAGTCAAGCACAGTCAGCAGATTCCCCCTTCCTCTGCCTCTTTGTTCTGTCCAAGCCATCTACAGATTAGATAATGTCCACCAACATCAGGGAGGGCAATCTTCTTTGCTCAGTTTGCCAACTCAAATGCTACTCTTGGGCCTCCCCTGGTGGTGCAGCGGTTGAGTGCTGGGCTGCGAAGCTGCCTGCAGCCTCTGCAGCACCGGTTCCATCCCCCGCCTCCGGGGGAGGGTCCCACATGGCGCGACAGACCTCTCCTGCCCCGCCCTGTATTTCGTCACTCTGGCTGTTCTGTTCCCCGCTCTGGCTCTAGTGAATTCTCTCACCATCCCTAGCTTCTGACTGTGCCCAGTGCTTGTATAAATAAATAAATAAATAAATAAATAAATAAATAAATAAATAAATCTTTTAAAAAAATGCTACTCTTATCCAGAACACTCTCATTGATACACCCATAAATATGGTTTAACAAAGTATCTGGGCACCTGTTGTTCAGCCAAGTTAGCATATATAATTAACTGTTGCATGCAACAACAGGAGCTCTTACTTAGTGCTAGGAAGAAAGTAAAACATTTCAATTAGCCTAGAAGACAAATTGACTTCTCCTATAATTCTGAAGAAGCATGTAACCTGTAATAAGTCTTTTCCCTCCCAGGCATATATATTAAAAAACTCTTCTGTGAAATAATCCAGTCAAAAAATGGGCAGAAGAGCTAAAAAGAAACTTCTCTGAAGAGGAATTGCAAATGGCCAACAGGCATATGAAAAAATGTTCAACATCACTTGTCATCAGGGAAATGCAAATCAAAACTACCATGAGATACCATCTTACACCAGTGAGAATGGCACATATTAAAAAAACTAGCAACAACAAATGTTGGCGAGGGTGTGGAGAAAAAGGAACTCTTGTGCACTGTTGGTGGGAGTGCAAACTGGTCCAACCACTGTGGAAAGCTGTGTGGAGATTTCTGGACCTACTAAACATAGAGCTTCCATATGATCCAGCAATTCCACTCCTAGGTATTTACCCAAAGGACACAGAAACATCAATTCCAAAGAACACCTGCACCCCTATGTTTATAGCAGCACTGTTTACAATAGCTAAGCTTTGGAAACAACCCAAATGCCCAAAAATAGATGACTGGATCAAGAAGATGTGGTACATATATACCATGGAATATTACTCAGCATTCAAAAAAGATAAACACATGCAATTTGCAGCAACATGGATGGCGCTGGAAGGGATCATGCTCAGCGAAATAAGCCAAAAAGAAAAAGAAAAATACCGGATGGTCTCACTCATAGCAGGAATCTAGAAAACTTAAATAAGGGACCAGGAAAATGAATAACTATAAGAAAGTGAAAATCAAAATCAACAAAAAACTATGAACCAGAGACACTTTTAGGGGGGCAGGGGCGGGAGGGGAGGGATTGGGGTCAGAATGGGGGGGCTGCAATTGTATGGGGAATATAACAATAAAATTTATTAAAAAAAAAAACTCTTCTTTGGTTCTCAAGAAAAATATACTAGAATGGAATGCTGATAGTACCACTGTTCACAAAAGCAGAAAACATGGAAGCAATCAAAATGACCATTAACAGGAGAATGGATAAATATATTTATCACAGATACATAGATCTGTGATATAAAATGCCTTCATTCAATAGTGAAAGTGAATAAACTACAGCTATTCTCACTATAGATGAATAAAACAATCTCAGAAGATAGCATCTTTATAAATTTCAAAGATAATTAAAATAAAACCACTTTTTGGGCAGATATATGGCTGTGGTATTTTTAGTAGGAAGTGATTAACAGAAAATTCAAGAGAGTGGTTAAGATTGGGTGTATAAGGAAAGGATATCTAAAAAGTAGAGATAGAGAGCATTGATGAATGGCTACTCCTTTATGATTACATATGCCAACGTATATATGTTACGTATATTTCTTTCTATTATCAAATGATGCACAACAAACTTTTTTTTTTTTTAACCTTTCACCTGAGGACACTTTTATTTTTTTATTTTTTAATTTTTTTTAAATAATAAATTTTATTTTTATATTCCCCATACAATTGCAGCCCCCCCATTCTGACCCCAATCCCTCCCCTCCCGCCCCCGCCCCCCTAAAAGTGTCTCTGGTTCGTAGTTTTTTGTTGATTTTGATTTTCACTTTCTTATAGTTATTCGTTTTCCTGGTCCCTTATTTAAGTTTTCTAGATTCCTGCTATGAGTGAGACCATCCGGTATTTTTTTCTTTTTCTTTCTGGCTTATTTCGCTGAGCATGATCCCTTCCAGCGCCATCCATGTTGCTGCAAATTGCATGGATGCACAACAAACTTTTAAAGGAAGTAACAGAATGATATATTACAATCATAGGAAGACAAAATTTGGTGACTGGTCACAGTGATACTAGATGGAGAGAAAAAAGAGAACAAACATTTTAAGCATGTTTGCTTATGGGCTAACAATGGCACATATGAAAGTTGGAAAGGAAGATGATTAGTGGGGACTATAAATTTGATTCAGCATGTGTTGTATTAGAAATGATTCCAGATCTTCTGGAGAATCTAAAATTTGTTAGAAATATAACTAAGTTGAGATACCTTTGTCTTACACGGTCATCAATTGTTGCTATAAACATATACATTGGTAAAAGAAAGCTGAGATGCTGACAGAAGACTGCAAAGTTAGGAGTCTATGACGTAAAAATGGAATCAATGAAGAAAGGACAGATGTAGACAGGAATAGCCTATAGAAAACAGTGTGGAGCGTCCCCAAAATATTAAAATTGTCCCTTCCATTTAATTCAGCCTTACTTCTGCAATTAGATTTTTATTTTCACGACATTACTTAGCATCCATTTGTTGTTATTTCCAAATGTTATCTTTCTTATTGGCTTTAAATTTATGATCTTTATTTTATGCTATTATAGTGGCTGGCAGATAATACAATGGGCACACAATAAATATTTTTAACTAATTTCTACTGATATCAATGACATTCACTACACTTAGGAAGTTTTGTCAGCTTCCCACAAGGTAAATCCAAATGTTCTAGAACTGTAAGGTTGCTTGCAAAGAAGTCCTGATTTAGTGAGGCTGTTCATGCTTCCTATCTTCCATCACTTAGTTTCAGTTCTGTCACTTGTGTTTATCCAACTTCTCTCTCTCTGCGTGCTTCTCCAGGAAATATTGCTATCATCACACCCCACAGAATTCAGAAGAGCACTCCATAGACAGCAGGAACATGTTGACTGACTAATGCTTACTATCAACAGAAAGAATGTTTTTTATTTTTTCAATTCACTGACTTTCTGACTCATTATAATGAAAGACATTAATTTAAAATATCTACAGTTGCAATTGCCTCTAGTAAAGCTTAATAACAATGTATTTACTAAAGTGAGATTCAATGACCTTGGGAGAAAGAGAGCAGGAAATGAAGTTGAAACAAATAAGTACCCTGCAGAGAAAACAAGTACTCCTTGACTGCTGACTAATTAATTGAAGGGAAAGAGGCATTATTTTTGCTGGGACACAGGAGACAAGATAAACAAAATACTATCTCAGAGACAGGAGAAAAGGAAAAAGTTCAAATGAGAAGTTAAAAAAAGATCATTAATCCTTACTCCTGCCAAAAAAGACCATTAATAGGAAATATCTTGTTGTCATTGTGTGTTGTTTAAGAAGAGTGGAAATAAAACTTTAGTTTAGCTTTAGTTTAACTGAAACAGAAATTGAATAATATAAGCATGGTGTAGCCTAGGATCCTTCATCTTTGCATTAATTTTTAATGGTTGCTTTAAGAATCATGCCACATATCCTCAAATTTTCATATATTTAGCAGTAACATTGAATCCACTCATGCAAAATATAGAAATTTCTCAAGGGATGAGTACATTTACTCACTCTCACCCTTTTTGCTGTAGTTGTCAAATGCATTATATTTACACACTTTTTAAACCCCATGGTACAATGTTATAATTCCAATATATTTTTTCTCTGTGTTCCCCAGATTAAATAATTTCTGTTGATTTTTCTTTAACTTTGCTAACTCTTTTGCCATCACAATTCTGCTGCTAAGTCGATCTGGTAAGTTTTTATTCCATGTACTTTATTTTTTAGATCTAGAGTTTCCATTTGTTTCTTTTTGGTAATTTCTATTTCTCTGCTATATTTTCTGTATTTCTCTCATGATGCACATATCTTTTTTAATGTCCTTGACTATGTTTATAGAAGTCACTAACAACAGGTCACAAAAGGTGTGGAGAAGTCTACAGAAGGCCTCTCTACCTGGTGATGGGTCTGAAGTCATTCTAAGTAAGCAGGTCAGAGAGTCAGGAAGGACAGACAAGGTCACATTTTTCTCCCACAAGGACAAACTGGAACCTACATTGATCATTTATTACATCAAACTCCAAGGACACAGGTCACTACAGAAAAATTTGGTACCTTTTACCAAAATCTTGTTACTGGCCCAGGAATTAAAAGTGCTAAAGGAGGAAATGCATGGAAAGTAGAGAAGATGTGGACTTGCATGCTGCTCATGTGAAAAGGGGAACCAAAACATCAGTAAGCACAGGCGCGCACACACACACGCACATACACACACATGCACGTGCATACACACAGCACGTGATGAGCAATATCTTGGGCACTACACCAATATTCAGAGCATAATGGTGGCTGTTTCTACCTTCTAAATATCATACAAATTTCTCTAATGGCCAACTGTAAACTGAAACTACCAAAGGAAAGGAAATTTTGGGAAACAGTTTAATTTGCCCAGTACAATATTATCAGTCATGCTGTTCATCAAACATATCATGAAAAGAGGATTCACCTTGACCCAATAATAGCACTATTTAAAAAAAATGAAATTATGTTGAATGTATTTATGACCTAAGTAAATGAAATTACGAAACACCTCAGTGACTCAACTTTCCGAGTACCCAACAATTTCACCTAAAAATCTCCGATGACTGTAGTTTTATAAGCTTGAGCTACTGTTAATAAAATGTGGGACTACGTGGATCATAGCTTTGACTTAGTGTAATTCTTACATGGTTATAAGTAAAATGGTTCAAAATTATAAATTTTATATTCTTACTTATTCTGCTACATCCTTTTATATCTAGCCCCACAATAATATTCTTATAAGTAATCTTTGCTTGCTTTCTTGTTGCAACACTTTAATGTCTTATAATGAAGTAGGAAATTGATGTAGTTACTGATTTTTTTCTCTGTGAACTATAATTCCCATACATCATAGATCTCATGTTCTTTCAACAAAATGAGTGTTCATTGACCAATAAGACAGCATTTTTCTTTGATAAAAGGAAAGAAACTATCCTTTATCATTGAAAAAAGTCTGTCAGAAGTCTTGCATGGCAAGACTGACAATGTTAACTTTTTGTAGAAAAATGTTAGAAAGATGACATTTCATGTGAGAGCAGATTTCCTTAATGAAGAAGGAAACAATTTACACAGCAGGTAAAGTCCAAATTTTAATTTAATGGAATACAAGAGAGCAGTTCTCATAGTCCAAGATCATTACTTAGAAGTTTACTTGAAGGATTATTATTTCATTTACATTTCAAAAGGGAAAAAGAAATGAAAAAAGAGGTGGGAAAAAATCATCCCTGAATAAATGTAAGTTATTATAATAGAAAAGTTATAAAGAGTGAAAATTCATATTAATACCTTCTCTAGATCCCCATATATAAATTATTAATTTACTAAGAAATGATAAGAGTTTCGGGTCATTCAGAGAAGGTAAGTAAGAATAGGAAATAATACGTTCATGCTTTAGTCAAATTCAGTCCCAATCCCAGTGTCCCAATCCCACACCAAAGATGCCAGAACCAAATTCAGATTTTTATTCTTACATTGTTGTTCGTTTTGTACAATATTTGTTTTCTCCCCTCAGGTGTAATCCCCATAAATCTCCCACCACCAAGTCATCCATGAACCATCACCATAGTCCCTTGTGCTCTTCCCTCCCCTGTTTTTCTTTTTTTAAGATTTATTTATTTATGCATTCAGAGCTGGAGTGTAGGGCAGAGGTGCGGCATTGAGAGGTTCACCAGAGACAGAGTGGGGAACAGAATAGGTGGATTGACTGAAATACACTGAGGGGAGCAGTGGGCAAGGCAGGAGAGGTCTGCTGCACCATGTGGGTCGCCTCCCTGGCTAGGGATCAAGGTCATGCTGCAGTGGCTGAGGATTGCTTCACAGTGCTTAACCCCTTGTGTCACCAAGGGGCACTCCTCCCCTGTTTTGACCCTTTTCCCTCTCCCTCCTCTGCTTTAAGTCTCAGATATATAATTTGCATGCTAGTATTTTCTTTTATTTCTGAGCCTTTGTTCGATGTCCCTATATATCTTCTATAAGTGAAACTATGCAATATTTTTCTTTTTCCTTCTGACTTATTTCACTGAGCATAATCCCTTTCAGCTCCATTCATGTTGCTGCAAATGGCATGAGTTTACCTTTTTTGATTCCTAAGTAGTATTCCATTGTGCATATATACCACATCTTGATCCAGTCCTCTGTTTTGGGGTATTTAGGTTGTTTCCATGTCTCAGCGATTGTAAATAGTGTTGCAATAAACTATGAGTGCAGGTTTCCTTTGGAATTAATGTTTTTGTGTTCTTTGGGTAGATTCCAAGCAGTGGAATTGCTGGGTCATATGGTAGCTCCATTTTTAGTTATTTGAGGGTCCTCCACACAGCTTCCTATAGTGGCTGGACAAGTTTGCATTCCCACCAGCAATGTAAGGGGGTCACTTTTTCTCCACATCTTTGCCAGCATTTGTTGTTGCCAGTTTTTTTTTTGATACGGCCCATTCTCAACAGTGTGAAGTGGCATCTCATTGTGGTTTTGATTTGCATTCTCCCTGAGGATCAAATTCAGATTTTTTAAAGGAAACAATCCCAGAATTTTTGTACTTCTCAGGTCCTTCATACCCATTGGGTAGGGAATAAGGTTTTCCTGTTCCCTTTCTTCATTCTCATTTGGATGTACAGAGGCCTCCAAGAAGCCCACTAAGAAAGCTCACTGTCTTCCTTCTGCAGTGGTGAGGCATAATGACTGTAGTCTGATTGCTAGCCAGAGAAATTAAGAATCAAGAGATTGGCTCACCAATTGCTTTGATGCTAAAAGAGGAGAGTTTCTACTGTTAGGAAATTAAACTTCACTTTCAAATTTGTCCAGGAAATATCTACATGAAGGTTTTCTATGGGCAGGAGGTAGGAAGTATAAGAAGAAGAGCTTGCCCTGAATTTAGTTCAAAGGGACAAGCAATAGGGATAAAGGGGACCCATCTACAAGGAAAGATGGGACCTAGGTGGACCCCAAAGTTCTGGAGGTAGTAAGGATGTAGATAGTCTAAAGCATCTACTCAATAAAAATGTATCTACTAGAGTTTCCAGCGATGGGACTCTTCCACCTATCCATGAGATAGTCAGTCCTAAATATCTGTGATTCCCCAGGAATTTAAAGATAAATTCAAGTAAAAATTTTCTCACTGAATATGCAATGGAACATGAACAGTTTGTTCAACAAATGGTGCTGGGGAAACTGGACCACCACATGCGAAAAAATGAAACTAGACCACTACCTTTCACCGTGCACAAAAATCAACTCAAAATGGATAAAAGAACTAGACATAGACCTGAAACCATAAAATATATAGAAGAAAATATAGGTAAAACACTACAAGACATACATCACAATAACATCTTTAAAGACTCATCACCCAAAGCAAAGAAAGTCAAGGAAAAGATAAACACCTGGGATTACATCAAACTGAAAAGCTTCTGCACAGCAAAAGAGACATTAACCAAAACAGAGACACCCCACTGAATGGGAAAAAATCTTTGCACACCAGTCAACTGATAAGGGACTGATCACAAAGATCACAAAGAACTCACTCAACAAGAACAAAATAAACAATCCAGTTGAGAAATGGGGAGAAGAACTTAAAAAGACATTTCTCCAAAGAGGAAATGCAAATGGCCAACAGGCATATGAAAAAATGTTCAACATCCCTTATAATCAGGGAAAGGCAAATTAAAACTACATTGAGATACCACCTTACACCAGTAAGAATGGCATATATAAACAAGCAACAGGGCCTCCCTGGGGGCACAGCCAGTTGAGCACAACGCTATGAAGCTGTCGTAGCCTCTGCAGTGCGGGTTCAATTCCCGGCTGGCCAGGGAGATTCCCACATGGTGCAGCAGACCTCTCCTGTCATGCCCGCTGCTCCCCTCAGCAATGTATTTTGGTCCTTCTGCCTGTTCTGCTCCCTTCTCTATTTCTGGTGAATCCTCTCACCCTCCCATGCCTCTGGCCTATACCCCAGCTCTTGTATAAAAATAAATAAATCTTTAAAATAAAAAAGCAACAACAAATGTGGGCAAGGATGTGGTGACAAAGGAACTCTCCTACATTGCTGATGGGAGTGCAAACTGGTCCAACCACTGTGGAAAGCTTTGTGGAGGTTCCTCAGTCTACTAAAAATGGAGCGACCACATGACCTGGCTATTCCACTCCTAGGGATCTACCCAAAGGACACAAAAACATGAATTCAAAAGAACACCTGCACCCCTATGTTTATTGCAGCACTATTTACAATAGACAAAACCTGGAAACAACCCAAATGCCCAAAAATGGATGAATGGATCAAGAAGATGTGGTATATATACACAATAGAATATTATTCAGCAACCAAAAAAGATAAACTCATGCCATTTGCAGCAATGTGGATGGAGCTAGAAGGAATTATGCTCAGTGAAATAAGCCAGAAAGAAAAAAGAAAAATATCGGATGGTTTCACTTATAGCAGGAATATAGGGGAACCAAATAAGACATCATGTAAAAAATAATAACAGTACAAAACACAACAAAGCAAAAATGGACAATTATAAATCAGAGACATACTGCAGGGGAAGAGGAGGGAGAGGGGTCTGAGGGAGGGAGGGAGTAGTACAGGGGACTGAGGTGATGGTGCATGGGTGCCTTGGGGAAGGTAACTCTATGGGGACTACACCTGAGGAGGTGGGGGGAAGCAAATATTGTTTAAAAAGGTACAATGATGTAAAAAATAAAAAAATAATAAAAAAATTAAAAAAAATTTTTTCTTATTATCTTTCCCTCCTTCCAGTGCTCAAAATCTGGAAAGGCTAGAAGCCAAGGTGAGCACTAGCTGAGAGAGGGAAAATATACAACTTTCAATAATTATTATCTAGGGACCGACACTCTAGTTTCTGAGTCCAGGCAGTGTTTTGGGCTTTTGGAATGCTTATTATCTAAAACTGAGTAGAAAATGTTGGAACTCTAATTCAGAGATGAGGAAAAGCTTCCACCATTGAAAAGATTTAAAGAGATAAAAGGAAAGAAAAAAAAACATGTTTTATTAGGTCTCTTGCTTAGGGTTTTTCAATGTAAAAGTAACAAAAAAATTTACTTATATGCAAACCTTACACCAACTGCATCCTATAAAGCTTCTGAGAATAAACAATTTATTTTTTCACTTAATATAGATACATCCTCTCTTTTGTTCAATTACTGATACCTCTTTTTGCTTCATCAGAAACTCTATGAGGGCCTCCCTGGTGGTGCAAGGGGTTAAGTCCCAGAACTATCAAGCTATAAGCAGTTAAGGCAGCACTGATTTGATTCCAGGCCAGGGAGCAATCCACATGGCGCAGCAGACCTCTCCTGTCTCACCCGCTGCTCCCCTCAGCAGTGTATTTCAGTAGATCCACCTGTTCTGCTCCCTTTTCTGTGTCTAGTGAATCCTCTCAACCCCACACCTCTGGCCTATGCCCCAGTCCTTGTATGCATAAATGGATAAATCTTTAAAAAAAAAAAGACTTAAAAACTGTACTTGAATATGCTACTATAAACATTCATTTTCTTATTCTGAATTATAATTCAAATTAAGAATTCTATTTTACTATAAGTGATTATTGCTTTACGAAATGTCATTAATAAGCCACAAAAATGGTTAAGTAAATGAGAATCCCGAATACCAACTTTCCTGATGTATGAATATTCTTGTTTTGGACAAGCAGGAAGCATCATTATCAAAGATACTTCTGGCCATTTGAATTTTAGATGATCAAAAGAAAGTATAAAAAAGAGAGCAATCAGGGGGCCTTCCTGGTGGCACAAGGGGTTAAGGACCGCACTATGAAGCAATCCACTGCCTCTGCAGCACCAGTTCAATCCCCAGCCGGCCAGGGAGCAACCCACATGGTGCAGCAGACCTCTACTGTCTTGCTCACTGCTCCCCTCAACAGTGTATTTCAGTCAGTCTGCCTGTTCTGTTCCCCACTCTGTCTCTGGTGAATCCTCTCACCCCCCACACCTCTGGCCTGTACCCCAGTTCTTGTATGCACAAATAATTAAATCTTTAAGAGAGAGAGAGAGAGAGAGAGAGAGAGAGAGAAACCAATGACTCACAGTGTAATAGAAGCCCCTTAAAAAATTTATTCCTCTAGTATAAGAGGTCTACAAGGAGATCTTAAAAAGTGATTCAGCTAATTCTTAGGATTTCTATAACTATTTCTAAGAAAGTAACCTTTCAATGATATCCTTTAAACTAAAAATGGGGTGCACGAAGAGCACAGAAAAACCATGTTTAATAGATGTAAGTTTTCTTCATTCTCTATGAATTCTGGTTTGCTTCTGAATTAAACATTAAAATTTGTTTCTTTCTTCCCTTAACACCACTACTCTAAAAAAATTAAATAATAAATAAATAAAAACAAAAACACAACTACTCTGCTTCATTTATTTTTGCTTAGTTAGTCCAGAAATCACAGCAGTGTCCCAGCACATAATTAAGTGTGGGACAAATCAGGAACTCAGTAATTGTTATATGAAAATATGAATGAATGAATGAATGAATGAATGAATGAATGAACGAACTGTAAATCCTTGGGAATAAAAGCATTACAATAAATCTACTTCCTTTCCCTTCACATAGATCTGTTTTAGACAATTAATTATATAGCATAAAACCCTCATTTTGACAAGGCTACATTTTAATTTAAAGAGATGACGAGTTCGGCTGGTATACAGTCCTATTTATTAACTAATTTATCATGTAAGAGAACTTGATTTAATTGTAGAGTGCAAGACCCCATCTTAAAATGGGTCTCAGAGTCACAGTACTTTGAATACCATGAAACTAAAAGAATATTTTGTGTTACTTTTGGGAATTTAAGGCTAATGTGTGAAAATAATTCTGTTTCCCACTTAAGGTTATTCATATGTCATAGCGTTAGCAATCTAGCTTTCGTCTTTCTTAAAAATAACAAATATTCAGAAAGTATCTACTGAGTCTGAAGCCTGAGCAGATGGACCTTATGAGGAAATATGAAAAAGGAAAAGATGTAGGCATCCAAATAGTTGGAGATGGCGATGTACGTAGATTTTTTTTTTTTTAAAGAAAACGATCTTTTCAAGACTGAGGTGGTAATGAGATATCAGATGGAATGTCGAAGAAAAAAATTACTAAAGGTTTCCGTCTGGAACATGGATATGATGGTTGGAACTATAGCAGTTACGCTGAGAACGTAGGAAGATCTTCAATACACTGATATGATCAGATTTATATATTTAACAGGTGAAAACCAACTCTGAAGATAATATGGATAAAGGGTTATGGTGAACAGTACTTTTGGGTCATATTACTTTCTTTGTATATGACAACTGATGAAGCCTGATAACAACTGGATTATAGAATTAATAAAATTAAAAATTATTATAGAATTAGATAGATTATAGAATAGATTATAGAATTAATAAAATAATTAACATTAGAATGAATCCTAAAGAAGCTCTGTAAGCTGGCCCTTCTGTTGTACTAAGGATACTAAAATGGTCCCTCTGTTTCCACTTATTTTCCCCACTGAAGTTTTCCTATTCTAAAGATTGAAATTTTTTCAGTAGAAAGTAGGATCTTTTATCCACTCCACATTAGAGATTAAAAAAAACCAAAACAAAAGTAAATGCACTGAGATAGTTAGCACACTGACTTATACTCATGTCATATTATAAAACGCAGGCATCAAATCCATGACTGAGACCCAGTTTGATAGGTACTGTGAAATGACAACAGAAGGGGACTTAGTAGCTATAGCAAAAAGTAATTTTAAGTGGAAATGACGGATTGCAGAAAAGAAAGTTTATGTATGGGGCCTTCCCGGTGGTGCAGCAGTTGAGCCCGCAGTCTCTGTAGTGCCGGTTCGATCCCCAGCCACCAGTGAGGGTCCCACATGGTACACATGGTGCACAGACCTCTCCTGCAGCACCTGCTGCTCCCCTCAGCAGTGTATTTCATCAGTCTGCCTGTTCTGTTCTCTGCTCTGGCTCTGGTGAATTCTCTCACCCTCCAGTGCTTCTGACTGTACCCAGTGCTTGTATAAATAAATAAATCTTTAAAAAAAGTTTATTTATGATAAAAACAAGCTATTATTTTAACATTTTGTCTTTGGGGTGGCTCTAGCAGAGGAACTATGGAGAGGAAGAATTTTGTTAATTAGTACTAGCAAATCCAATTTAATTATTACCTCTTGCTAATCTATAATGGTCATAATAAAAATTGTAGATGTTGAAACATCAGAAATTAATCTCTTAGCAAATGCTGAAGTAAACTACCTCTTGAGCAATATATTAATAGCGACAAGTGGAATAATATAAGATAATAAAAATGTTTATGGTTCTCAATGCAGTGCTGTACTTTCATTTATATGTTGTATATGAAACTTCCTAGAATGTGAAAATAGTTGTTATCGCATAAAAAGAAACCTGATACTCACGTATCCTAGCTTATTTATTTATACACTTAACCTCCGTCTTTCTCACCTGGCTCCAACTCTTAGTTTAGGTCTATGGTCCTAATATTATAGGAAACATCTACCCTACAACATAGATGGAGCTAGAAGGGGTAATACTAAGTGAAATGAGTCAGAAGGAAAAAAATAAATACTAGATGGTGTCACTAATATGTGGAATATAGAGAAACCAAACTAACGGTCAGATAAAGACAAACTTAAAAACTAACACTTGAAAGCTGACTATGGAACTGAAGCATCCAGACAGGAGAGGAAATGGGGGAGGGATAGGAACAAAAAGGGAAGGAATCACAATGGACTGTGATGGTGAACTATGGATAATTTGGGTGGGTGCATTATGGTGGCAGGTGCACTATGTTGACAATACCTTATGGGGGTATTACCCTAATCAAAAATAAATTAATTAATTAGAAACATTTGCCCTAAATGGATATGAATTTATTCCTAATCTTTTTGGGCTAAGTTTTGATATGCTAGAAAAGGAGGGAACTAATGATGCCTGTTTAGGAAGAAAAATCACATGAGAACTTTCTTTGTGGGCCCTCGAACATGAGTGTTTGATGTGGCATGAAAGGGGTTGGCACTTGCAGGAAGTGAGTGAACACCAGAAGGAGCAGTATGAAACTGATGACAGACTTGACCTTTGCAGTTTCACATATGAATCTTCTATCTTGGTTATGTTGACTCCTCTTAGGTAGAACCAAAAGCATGGTAGACAAAATGTGGGAATCTAAGATGAGAAGACAAAAGATCAATTTAGTAGTCTACAGAGCAGAGAATCAATGTAAACAATTTATGTTTTAGGCTGCTGAGAAAATTAAACACTACAATATCATAATATATTAGAATTGTTAATTCTAAGCACTGTTAATTGTTAATTTTTAGGCATATTAATGAACACACACTCAAATGTTTATTAGATTAAATGTAATGGAGTGTCCAGGATTGGATTGAACAGATAAAAGTTCCATCCAGTTAATAAAGTCTAGTTTAGTTAATAGTATAGTTTAGGGGAGATACCATGATCATGGAGGTGATTTTCCCAGGGCAAGGCTTATCCACTGCACTCTGGATGTGCTGACCCCTGCGATTTCCCCAAATGTGGGAAACTCGACTGCATAATTTGTGGTAGTGGGGGATTGTGTTTGCGCTCTCCCCTGGTTTGCTAAAAATAAAAAAAGAAATAAAATAGTATAGTGCACTGGTTTTGATAAATGGTTACATAAACTGTTAACATTAGAACAAGCTGAGTAAAGGATGTATGGGAACTCTTCGGGTCACCTTTAATGTTTTTTGTAAATTTAAAATTTATTCCAAAATAAAATGTTTAAATTTTATTGAAACAACTCTAGTTGATAATTAAAAAAAATTGAAAACAAACAGTTATGTCAATGGCTCATTTAAAACTATCATAAATTTTATGTAAAATTCTTTAGTACCACTGACATTAATGGTTTGCCTCTACTTTATCTTCTGAACAACCATGAAGAGGGCAGTCTGTCTTCTCAGTGGCAGATGGTATTACTTTCTTCTAATAGTAACTTCTGCATCAAGTCTTTGTAATACCTTGAGTTATTTCACCTCATTCATTTTAGTCACACATTTTAAGGGGAACAATTTCCAGTTTCATGTTTTTTTACTATCTGGAAACCAGAACTGTAATAAATATTATAGGTTCTGACCAATGTTTTGTTCAAGGAAAATATTATGTTTTCTCCTTTGTTTATAGCACATAATGTTCCTCAATATTTTGGGATGCTTTTATATCAATGTCTCATTTATCTTTTATTTGCTATTATTTTCTCCATCTATTTATTATGGGAAAGAAAACAATTTGGGCTTGTAATAAGAAATAAATCTTAGAAAATAAATAACTTGGACTGAACACTATTCTGACATAATACAAGACCTAGTAAAGATAGTAATCCAAATGGCAAGGAAATATTACCAATATTTAGGCTAAATATCAACACAGTAACAATCTAATGTGTTGATTACGTAGTACATTTTGGATTACAAAATAAAGCCTCGCTCAACAACAAATTTTGGTGAGGATGTGGTGAAAAAGGAACTCTTCTACCTTGCTGGTGGGAGAGCAAACTGGTCCAACCACTATGGGAAAGCTGTGTGGAGGTTCCGCAACCTGCTAAAAATGGAGCTACCACAGACTGGGCAATTCCACTGCTAGGGATCTACCAAAAGGACACAAAAACATTGATTCAAAACACCACCTGTACACCTATGTTTACTGCAGCACTGTTTACAATAGGTAAAACCTGGAAATAACCCAAATGCCCAAAAATGGATGACTGCATCAAGAAGATGTGGCATATATACACAATAGAATATTATTCAGCAATCAAAAAGATAAACTCATGCCATTCGCAGCAAAGTGGATGGAACTAAAAGAAATTATGCTCAGTGAAATAAGCCAGAAGGAAAAAGAAAAATATCGGATGGTTTCACTTATAGCAGGAATATAGGGGAAGCCAATAAGACAGCAGTGTAAAAAAATAATAACAGTACAAAACACAACAAAGCAAAAACAGACAATTATCAGAGATATACTGCAGGGGAGGAGAAGGGAGAGGGGTCAGAGAGAGGAAGGGAGGAGCACAGGGGACTGAGGTGATGGTGCACATGTGTGTTGGTGAAGGAAACTATGGGGACTACACCTGAGGGGGTGAGGGAAAGCAAATATTGTTTAAAAATGCACAATGATGTAAAAAAATAAATAAAAATGAGAGATTTTTAAAAAATGATGAAAATTTAGAAAAAAATTTTAAAAACCAACAAAATAAAGCCTTGCTGATTGGTAGGAAGGTTTAGCAGCAGAAAGGAATTAAGACAGAGAGGGACAGTTTTCATATCATGTATTTTCAAGTAATCACTGACATAAGTAATGGAAATGTGAAAAAGATTCCAGAAATTAACAGTCTTGGTGGTTAAGAAAGACTGGTCGTGTAGTGCAGCGCCTCCGAGTCTGGCTGTAGACATTTGTCCCTGAATGAGGACCTGCGGGGAGGAATTGAAGACAGTGGACTGAGCTCTCTGGCCCTGCTGGTCCTGAACAGGCTGAGGAAAGGCCATCTCTAATTCTCGCAAAAACATACTTTCAATGAGAGCAGGATAAAGACTCATCTACTCGACTCCAGGAAGCTACTCTTTAACAAAAAGTTGAAAGTCAAGTTCCCTTTCCTACTAAACATAATGAAATTCGTACAGATTTCAGCTCCTAACCATTCGTATTATTCGTGTCTTGAGTTTTAAATTCATTGCTTTTACTAGAGATACGCAAAACTAGCGAATTTCCGTGGTTTTTATGCCTTTGGTTTACAGTCGGAGGTTTTTTTTTTTGTTTTGTTTTGTTTTTGCTTTTTGCTTACTCTGCATTCACTGAAAGACTAGTACTTTTGGTTTCCCCAACCAGTATAAAAATTCGTCCAAGGAAGTTCAGGCTCCAGTGTTGTTCACTCAAAATGGTGGTTTCTACGGCAACCACATTGCATCCCATCGCCCCTAGCCTCGCAGCCTGTCGGCATCTTCGCAGAATTTTCCGCTTTTTAACTCTAAACAGAGGTCGCTTTCTTCCACCTCCCATTGGACACATTGCACTGCGCACGCGCCAGCGGGCCCCTTGCAAGTGCACTACACGGCGCATGCGTCCGTCTCCGTAGCGCGCATCCCTGGGAAAGTAACGTCAGCAGCTGGAGATGACGTTAAAAAGCCGCGCGGGGCTGCTGCGTGTGCAGCTCCCACGAGAGGGACTCCTAGCCCGTCGCTGTCATGGTACACTGCAGTTGCGTGTTTTTGAGAAAGGTCTGTGACCAGTGCCCCTCGCCCTGCGACCCGATGGCGGGGTGTCGGGAGCCCCACTTGAGGGCTTGGATTTGTCTTCGTTTCCCTCTCTCCCCACTTTTTCTTCCTTGAGGCCTCTTTCTTGCTTGATTGTACCATAATTCTCTCCTCTCTGCCCCTCGCGTCGTCTGACTTGTCCTGTGAGGGGCGCCAATAGTATGGTTAGGACGGGTGTTTGGCTGGGGTAGGGGTTGAGATTTTTCAGGAGAATTGTGCGTGTGCACGTGGGATGAACAGCTGGGACAGCTACCTGTCGTTTGTTTATATATGCGATATGGTATACTTAGAGTAAAGCTAATTTTTCCTCTTGATTCAAATAATGTACTATATCTGTAGCCCGTTCTTACTGTTTTCCTCCAGTGCATTGTTTTCCAGAGTTTTCTAAAAGACGACTTTTTCATCAGTGAACAAAAATATGTCATTCGCTAGCCTCACAGGAAGTCAAATTTTTTTGTGTGTGCAGTGCTGGTTTTAAGAATCGTTTCTGTAAGAAATTTACAGCTGCTTCAGGTTTTGTTTTGTTTTTTAATTCTTTAGAAACCTATTGGAAATGTTTTTTGAAACCTACCAGTGTCATAGTTTTGACACTGGTAAAAGCAAGATTAGATATTTTTAAGTTTGGTTCCTAAGACCTCCGAATCTCATGAATCTAGAGCAGTATAGAATGTGTCACACTGAATGGCTCTTTAAAAATAGAAGTGTTCTTTTTATCAGAGGAAAGGCATGGTAAAATTGTACTTTGAGTAAAATTATACTTTACCTAACTATTTTCCAGAAAATAGTCAAAAGGAAAGGGACTTGTGAGGTAACTAATTCTCAGCTAAAAAATAAATTACTATTTCTTTGTGAATAGGTAATGAAAAATCGCTTGTGTTGCTTTACTGCCTTGAACACTCTCTTCCAATCAGTGTTGTTTGCCAGGAGAGTTTTATCTCTTCACTCTACCTGTGATGCATTTTTGATCTAGCCTCCCAGACAAACATAAGTACTTCAACCCAGGGAAAAATATTCTAGTTAGCTCTCAAGTTCATCTATTATATATTATTCCCATCCTATTTCCTTACAACACTATTTCATGACTGCATTTGCATACACAAATGGAAACCTACACTTTGCATCTTTGCTGTATTCTTATCCTGTCTACTGCAATCTCAGATCTAGACTGCCTCAGAATTACCAATGGAATTTTAGCCAAATATGCTTGCTGGCTTGACCCACCTTCATCACCTTTTCTTATCAGAAAGGTCAGTGGAGTGTATGTATTCGGAAGAAAGTTCCCAGATGCTTTTGATACAGCTATCTTAAATGACAAAAAAAGTGAAAATTGTGAGTTTTGAGAGATTATTCTATAAGGGATTTTGTTGGTCTGGAAGGTTCATACATAGGATCTGGGCCTGCAAGAAGTTCTTAACTTAATGAGGGAAACAGAAGTAAATACTAAATCCACTATGAAACGTAAAAGGTGTAATAATAGAGATACAACTCTGCTGCTGAAAGAATGCAGACAAGTCACCAATAAGTGTTGATTATTGATTAGAGGAATTAAGGAAGACATTAAAGGGCCTCCCTGGTGGCGCAAGGGGTTAAGATGCAACCTATGAAGCTATCTGCAGCCACTGCAGCACCAGTTCGATCCCCAGCCAGGGAGCTACCCACATGGTGCAGCAGACCTCTCCTGACTCACCTGCTGCTCCCCTCAGCAGTGTGTTTCAGTTGATCTGCCTGTTCTGTTCCCCACTCTCTCGGGTGAGTCCTCTCACTCCCACATCTCTGGCCTGTACCCCAGTTCTTGTCATGTTAATGTGCTGTGTTTGACATGACTATTATCCTTTCAACTAATACGTTAAGAAATTAAATACAGATCTTGCTCTCAGTTGTTTTAGACAGTTAGGCTTCCATCCTGTTGGAGATGGCCAACGTTTGATTGAATATCTCATAAATAAATAAATCTTTTAAAAAAAAGAAAGACATTAGAAAATAGATTTAGGAGGTTTTGTGATAGAAAAGAACAAATGGCATTGTAAGTAAAGGAAGAGCACTGAGTAGAGTGCCATGGAGACATGACAGTAGAGCAAAGAGGAAGAGAAGAAGGAGGGACTCAATGAATGAAAATGAAACTAGAAGGGTACATTAAAAGCTTTGAATAATACTCAGAATTTTATTTATTTATTTTGAAAGATTTACTTATGCATATAACAGCTGGGGTACAGGCCAGAGATGTGGGGGGTGAGAGAATTCACCAGAGACAGAGTGGAGAACAGAACAGGCAGTGCTGCAGAGGCTGCGGATTGCTTCATAGTGTGGTGCTTAACCCCTTGTGCCATCAGGGAGGCCCAATACTCAGAATTTTAAACTTTCTGTAATAAACAGCAAAAAGCAAACAAAATACATGATTGGGTTTTGAGTAAGGGAGAAATATAACTGGAGATCAGATCCATTTTCAGAAAAATAGCTCATGCAGCAGAACAAAGGATGTATTGAAGAAGATATGATTGAACTAAAAAGACAAGTTAGGAATTAATGTTATGGTGAAGATACTATGGCAGTTGTACCAGAAAGGAGAGCTAAGCCTTCACAGAAAGAAGCAGGTTTGTTCAAAGATTCCATAGGTGTTCTCAATGAATAGATAAAGTATGTTTCCATCATTTGAGAGAGCAATAGGGGAACAATTTTACCTGGGAAAAGTTTGTTTTTGTCATGTTAATGTGCTGTGTTTGACATGACTATTATCCTTTCAACTAATATGTTAAGAAATTAAATACAGATCTTGTTCTTAGTTTTAGACAGTTAGGCTTACATCCTGTTGGAGATGTCCAACATATTTTTTTTTAAAGATTTATTTATTTATTTATTTATACAAGCACTGGGTACAGTCAGAAGCACGGGAGGGTGAGTGAATTCACCAGAGCCAGAGGAGGGAGCAGAGCAGGCAGAAGGACCGAAGTACGCTGCTGAGGGGAGCAGCGGGCGGCAGGAGAGGTCCTCCAGTGGCCGGGGAGCAGCCAGGGATCGAACCGGCGCTGCAGAGGCTGCAGGCATCTTTGCAACCCAGCACTCAACTGCTGTGCCATCGGGGAGGCCCGTTGTCCAACATATTTGATGGAATATCTCATCGAGGTGATATCTACTGCTACAGGCAAAGAACACCCACAGGGAGAAAGTCAAGATTGAAAAGTGGGCCGATCACAGGGACATTTGGATAAGTAGGACAACTAATATTTTTATCAGAGGTCAAACAGGAAGTGACTATAAATTTGGCTACAGAAAGTGACTATTGAGGGTTTTTTTAAAAGGAGCTCAGTGACAGCAAAGAACTAGGAAGGAGTTATAAATCTGGAAGCACGTTTGATATACAAATATTCTCTCTTTATCTCTCTCTTTCTCTCTCTCTGTCTTTTCAGTATGCAAACTTCATCGATAACCTAAGAGTTTTCACCAGGGGAGGAACTGGTGGAATGGGTTACCCTCGTTTAGGTGGAGAAGGTGGAAAAGGTGGTGACGTCTGGGTTGTTGCCCACAACAAAATGACTTTAAAACAACTTAAAGACAAATACCCTAAGAAGCGATTTGTGGCCGGAGAAGGAGCAAATAGTCGGTAAGCATTTACTGAATGACTTTTGGTTTTGTAAAATTAATCTCTCCTGGAGGACAAAAAAAGTTGGAAGCTAAAATTGGTAATTTGAAGTTAATTCCTTTGTTTGTAACTGGGCAAAAGTCTGCAATATTTGTTTCAAGTCTAGTAAAGATAAACTGTAGGTAGAAAGAAATGTTTTAGAGTTTTTCGCTTTAAAATTTTTTTTTTTTTTAAGATTTATTTATTTATACAAGCACTGGGTACAGTCAGAAGCACGGGAAGGTGAGTGAATTCACCAGAGCCAGAGCGGGGAGCAGAACAGGCAGAAGGACCGAAGTACACTGCTGAGGGGAGTAGTGGGCCCGGGAGGAGAGGTCTGTGCACCATGTGGGACCCTCGCCCGGTGGCCGGGGATCTAACCAGCACTGCAGAGGCTGCAGCTTCGCAGCCCAGCGCTCAACTGCTGCACCACCAGGGAGGCCCGCTTTTAAATTTTTTATTCTCCCAAATGTCCCACTTCCAACTAAGATAACAAAATATTCAGCAGCATCACCTGCTGATAAAGGAATCCTTGTAAAAACTAAAAAAAATTTCATTTGAGTATTTTTGTTTTATGATTATTATGATTAGAAACATTTTATTGGGGGCCTTCCTGGTGGCGCAAGTGGTTAAGATGCAACCTATGAAGCTAACCGCAGCCACTGCAGCACGAGTTCGATCCCCAGCCAGGGAGCAACCCACATGGTGCAACAGACCTCTCCTGACTCACCTGCTGCTCCCCTCAGCAGTGTATTTCAGTTAATCTGCGTGTTCTGTTCCCTACTCTGTCTCTGGTGAATCCTCTTACCCCTCATACCCCCTGCACCTCTGATCTGTACCCCAGTTCTTGTATGCATAAAAATAAATCTTAAAAAAAAAGAAACATTTTATTGGGCAAATTTGAGAGCCCTGTGATTTTTAGAATTTTAATAGTAAAAGTATTGAGTTCAGAATGTTATTTTTTTTATTAAGGTAACATTGGTTTACAACATTGTTTATGATTCAGAGATATAGGTTCACATTTCTTCAGATGTATGTTACCAACCCACAGCGACCACCAAACCACTTATGCTCTTCCATCATTGTCCATTGGGCCTGTTATTATTATTATTTTTTTCATTTTGGTGTTACGGGTAGGAAAGAACAGAATTTTTCATCCTGAAGTAAAAACAAAAGTTATTTTACTATTTGTTTTGAAAGGTAATGTTGCTGTAGTTCCAACCTCATTCTGTGTTGCAATTATTTATAAAAGATGGTGTATAATTTCAAATTTTTTTTTTTTAAATGTCTGGGAGTTTTTTTTTTTTTTTTTAAGATTTATTTATTTATATAAGCATTGGGTACAGTCAGAAGCGCGGGAGGGTGAGAGAATTCACCAGAGCCAGAGCAGGGAGCAGAGCAGGCAGAAGGACCGAAGTGCACTGCTGAGGGGAGCAGCGGGCGGCAGGAGAGGTCTGTGCGCCATGTGGGACCCTCCTCCAGTGGCCGGGGTGCAGCTGGGGATCGAACCAGCGCTGCAGAGGCTGCGGGCAGCTTCGCAACCCAGCGCTCAACCTCTGCGCCACTGGGGAGGCCCTAATTTCAAATTTTTAACAAAGACTTAAATAGTATGTTCTCTGTGGGATTTTGTATTGCATATTTTAGAATATAGAGACAAGACTTAATTTTCATTCTTATTTGTTATGACTGGTGAACTTTGTATTAAACTACTTTATTAAAAATAATTACTGCTTCAGTCTCAAAATACCTTTAAGATATTTTGAAATAATTGAAATAATTTTAAAATAATTGAAGTGGTATTTGATTATTATGTCAAGCATTTAAGTCAGTTTAGCTGGGACATGGTTTTATGATGAACAAAAGTATTCTGATGTTAGTAGATGTTACTAGTTATCTGAAATTAATGTTTTCCTCAGCTACCTGTATTTTGAAAATGGTGCTTGAATTAAGCTTGAAAGGCATAAAGGACTTTGCTAGAAGTCAAGGCAAGAAAGGTTGTGTTGGCAAAGTGTGTGTGTGTGTGTGTTCACACATGTGCTCCCTCATGCATGTACATGCACAGTACATATTTATATATGACCTGGATTAAGATGGAACATCCTATTAAGTGAAATTATAGTGATTTCCAGCATAACCATGGTACAAGCGGAGTGGCATTTTGTGAAATAAAGACATTGTAGTTGGATCACGAAGAGCCTGATACACAATGTTAAAGAATGTTTAATATTATCTTAGAGTAACGGGGAATATTAAAGGATTTTACATAGGCAACTGACATTAAATAAATTGGTGTTTTAGAAAAATCACTCTAGAGATGGCTAAATAAGGAGTAATTAGAGGTGATTGAGACTGGAGATGAGATCACTTGGTGAATACTGTAGTATTTCAGAAATACTGATAGTCTGGATTAAAGTCTACTGCGTATCTTTTGGGTCTCATCTTCTCTAATTATGTGTTTGCTGAATTCCAGCTATACTGCCTTTTTTATAGTCTTTTATCACTGGTATTTGTCTTTTATCATTGCATATTTCTTCATGTTATTCCTACAGTGCTTTTTCCTCCACTCTGCCCAAATGGAACCTATTTATCCCTTAGTTCTAAGCTCAAGACTGCTGATTTCTCTCACCTAGGTCAGAATTCTCATACCCACCCAAATATATAGGCTCTCCTTAATAAGACTTGCCACAGTTATTATTTTATATTTTTCATCTGTTTGATTAACATCTGTTCCCCTATGAGACTACTATAACTTTCATGAGGGCAGGGAATGTATTCATTTTAAACCTTTTATGTCATACATCTAGTACATGATTGGCACATAGTAAGATACTCAGTAACATTAGTTGAATGAATGAATTGGATTGACACAAATGGATGGATTCAATCATGTTAGAAAAGTAAAATTTAGTGAATGATGCAGTATTGGAGAATGAGAAATAAAGGTTGACTCCTGGTTTGACTTGAGTAGTGCTAATTTGATAGTACCATTCTCTGAGAAAGATCATAGAAAGAAAATGGCAACTGGGTTGTAGAGTAAGGGTGTTTAAGGGAACTTTGGACATATCCAGCAAGCCCTGGAAATAAATGTTTTGTGGTTTAGAGTATGGTCTAGTTAGAGTCATGGTATTGTTTATCATATGCATGAACCAGGGGAAGTGGGTTACAGAGGAGGAAGGGGTTGAGTGTGAAATTCTGTTATTCACCAATATTTCAGGGGAGGAAACAGAAGGGATGAAGCAAAATGTAGAGCCAAGAGAGACTTGGTGTTGTGGAAGGTAGGGGAGGAAGAATTTGAATTTTATTTGTGTTGTGGCAATGATCTCTATAATCAAGTGTACAATATTTTTGTTAATTATGAGTTACCGCGACTTTGTGGTTATCTTGGTATCTTAAATCATTACTTCATATTATTTTCTTTGGGATGTGATACTCTAAAATAAATAATTAGGGATTATTTTATTTTTCCTCTACTCTTTGACTATTTAACATCTGCATTAGATGAGTTGGTCAGTAGTATTCTTGGTGAATCATTAAACTTGCTTGAATATAAATTATTCCATTTAGTGTATTGTTGTTATTTTAATTTGGCTTAATTTTTGTAGGGTTAGTGCACTAAAAGGCTCCAAAGGAAAAGATTGTGAAATTCCTGTACCTGTGGGTATCTCAATAACTGATGAAGATGGTAAAATTATAGGTAAGTGTACTTTAGATTCTGAGGTCGTGAAAAATTGGACATTTGGGGGAGTAATTTTTTTGAGTTTTGAATTTTTTAAAAAAACATTACCCTTTCCATTGCTAACTTATAAAAGTGCTTTTTAAAACTTTATATAAAAGTTATTCAAAATTAACTGCTAGATTCAAGATTTTTTTTTAAAGATTTATTTATTTATACAAGTACTGGGTACAGTCAGAAGCGCAGAGCCAGAGCGGGGAACAGAACAGGCAGGCCGACAAAGAAATACACTGCTGAGGGGAGCAGCGGGCACGGCAGGAGAGGTCTGCGCACCCTGTGGGACCCTCGCCAGTGGCTGGGGATCGAACTGGTGCTGCAGAGGCTGTGGGCAGCTTCGCAGCCCAGCGCTCAACCCCTGCACCACCCGGGGATGCCCTCAAGATTTTTTTTTTAAAGATTTATTTATGCATGCAAGAGGTGGGGTACAGGCCAGAGATGTGGGGGGGGAGAGGATTCACCAGAGACAGATTGGGGAACAGAACAGGCAGATTGACTGAAATACACTGCTGAGGGGAGCAGCGGGCAAGCCGGGAGAGGTCTGCTGCACCATGTGGGTTGCTCCCTGGCCGCCCAGGGGATCGAACTCATGCTGCAGAGGCTGCGGATAGCTTCTTAGGTTGTGTCTTAACCCCTTGCACCCAGGGACGCCCCTCAAGATTATTTTAAAGATAAGAGTATTTACTGGTTTTAAAACACTTAACTAGTCTTTTTCAATCACTTAGAAACTTGTTTTTCCAGAGTCAAACTTTTAATAGAAACAAATCCTATTGTTTAGCCATTTGGATTTGTGAATTGGAATTTTCTGGTATCTATTTCTGCAGCAAAAATCACTCATGATTACTTCCACTTACTAACATTTGTGCTAATCTTTCTTTTTAAAGGAGAAGTCAATAAAGAAAAAGATAGACTTTTGGTAGCTCAAGGAGGTCTTGGTGGTAAATTACTTACAAATTTCCTACCAATGAAAGGCCAGAAACGAATAATTCACCTTGATCTTAAACTGATAGCTGATGTAGGTCTAGTGGGGTAAGTAGCATTTTAATTTTTATTTTAATACTTTTGGAGAGATAGCTCATGAATAGGAAATTAATGGAAGTAGTAATTTGGAAACAACTTTATTTTATGGAATTTGTGCATTGTGTATTTTGAGAATATATGTCGTTATTTTCATATTGCCAACATATAGTTTCATAGCTACTACTCATTTGCCAAAGATCATAGTGATCGAATAGACCAGTAGAAATGTTAAAGAATGAATAAAGAAAGAAAAAAATCAATCATGTTTAGTAGTGTATGAAGAGAATAGACCATAACCGGATGTTACGGAATAAAATAAAAAACCCAAACAGACCACATCAAGAAGATGTATACAAAGAAAGAGAAAGGGAAAAAGTAATCGAGAAACTTTACAAGTATTAATAGAGGTAATGAGTTGTCATTAATCAGATGACTAAAGGCTGTTACAGATGTCTCAAATATCAGACTTACTCACTATTGATCACTGAGTTGGATCCTGCTATGACTCTTTCCCTATTGGTCATGTTGTGCTTAGGATCTGTCTATTTGTGGTACTGCATATTTTATGATATTGTCCTTTTCACCTACTTCCATTCTTCCATCAGTGTTGTTTAGCTGGAGGGCTTGTAGTGTTGACACCAGCTGGAGTAAGTTAGATAGCATGACATGTAGTAAATAAAATAAGGAAAAACTTCAACATTACATTTCCCCTTCCCTGCCCTACTGCGTTACACAAGTCATCAAATGGCAGGTCTAAGGAAAAGGTAGAGAAAATTGCCTTATTGCTGCATTATTCCAGACTGCCAGATCTATTTCTTGTCTTCCCATAACTTTTCTTCTAAGCTCTTTTCATCTCTTTTTTCCTCATCATCTCTCTAGCCTTCCTCACCTATCTTATCAGCATTGACTTAGTCCTCAGCGTGACTCCATTCTAGCTCAAGTTTTTGTTTTTTTTTTAATTTTTTTTTTTTTTTGAGGGGAGCAATGGGCGAGGCAGGAGAGGTCTGCCACACCATGTGGGATTCTCACCGGCCGACCGGGATCAAACCCGTGCTGCAGAGGGTGCAGACAGCTTCACAGTGCGGTGCTCAACCGCCTGCGCCACCAGGGAGGCCCATAGTTCAAGTTTTAATAGGGAAAGATGGGATCCTGGCATTCAAGCTTATCATTCACATTTAATTTTTTCCAATAAAATATGATTATGAAACAAACATATCGGTGATGTAATACTACATATTTTTCAGGAATATTATGAATTTAATAGGATTTTGTGGATAAGACTTAGAATCCAGCCATTCACAATCTCATTTGGTATAAAAATGTACTTCAAGTTCCCGTGGGGATGTCTTTACATGCTAAGAAGAGCCTAGCAAGGCTGAGAAATAAAGGTGATGTTGACATTGGGGATTCCATTGAGACTATTTGTGTTAGCATCTCAAATCCTCTGAAGGCTGCCTAGATAGTCTTAGTTAAGTTATATGTTCTTTCTATATCTGTTTTCTTATCTTTAATGGTGGTTGGAGATAGTTCTCAGTTTAAAATGTTATTTGATGAGTAAGATACGTTTGCAACATAATGCATGCCTTGGATTTATGAAAGCTTAGTGAATAAAGGGTGGCTGCTGTCATCATTATATTGCCAATCTTTTGGAGATTACTTGTCATGAACTGTTAAGCTTTTCAGAAGTGAGTTTGAAATTATAGTCAACAATAAACGAATCAAAAATTTATTTTTGTTTTAATGTTTTTTTTTTAATTTGTTTTTGTTTTTATTGATTTACCATTGGTTTACATCCTTGTTAGTATTTAGAACTATAGGATCCCCCTTTCAGGTGTTGTCTCCATAGTAAACTCACCCCCAAAGCACCCATAGTCCTTCCATAGTCCATTCTCTCTCCTCACTCTGATGTCACCCCTCTTTCTTTTTCTCTCACTCTCCTCCTTTATCTCATTAATTGCTTTATTTCTGATGCCTGCTATATTGCTTGTAACAAGTCAGTGTTCACTTATTTGTTGGGTAAACTTTTTTTTTAAACTATAATTGACTAATATTACTTTCAGGTTTACAACATAATGTCATATTGTATATATTGCAGATTGATTGCTACAATAGCCTAATACAGCCTACCTTAAAATGTGGCTTTTGTGAAATTGGCCAGAGACTCTGCTGCTTGTGGCACCAATGATTCAATCAGAGCTTTTCCTGCTTCTCTGTGACCTGAGGTTTCCAGTGGGAGCCCTCAGTGTATATCCATATGATTGCAAATGGGAAGATATCTTTTTGTTATGGCTGAATAATATTGTGCTCTGTGTGTGTGTGTGTGTGTGTGTATAAATAATCATATTTGCTTTATCCATTCATCCCCTGATGGACAATTATGTTTCATGTCTTTGTATTGTAAATAATGCTGCAGTGATGGGGATACTTACATACTTTTAAGTTAATGTTTTTGTTTTCCTCAGATAAATGTCCAGAAGTGAAGTTTTCTGGATGATATGATAGATCTATTTTCAATGTTTTTGAGGAACTATCATACTATTTTCCATAGTGGCTACACCAGTTTACATTCCCATTTGTTGAGTAAAGTTAATGAAAATATCTGAATGAAATTTAGAAAGTCATGTCTTAAGTGACTTCCATTCCTTGTACTTTTATTCATGCATGGTTGGCCTTTCATGCATGGTTGGCCTTTAGTAATCAAATCAAAGCTTTTAAAATGAGCATATATTTTAATCCACTATTTCTTCATTTAGAATTCGACTAAGAGTTTAAAGGTATGAGTAGAGGTTCAGGGATAGTCACTGCAGTGTTTAAATTTTTTGAAAAAATATGAAATAACAATTGTCATTTGCAGAAAGAAAAAAAATAGTTGCTTATTAATCCTACCTCTCTTTGGTAGGATCATTATATGTCTTTCAGCTGTATGGACATTTTTTGCAACAATCTATATAATAGCAAAATAGCCTAAATGCCTAACAACAGGAAATTAGTTGAGAAGATTGCAGTGCAACCTTAAAAGGTGTTCAACTTATATCATTCGATTTAAAAAAGAGGCCAACCATCTTTCAGGAAAAAAAAAAAAAAAGAAACAATCCTGAATCTGATCAAAGCTTTATATCTTACTGATTTATGGAAAATCCAGGACAGAGGAACACATTAAATGACATCAAGGGGTGCCTAAAGAAAAAAACAGATTGTAAAAGAGAAACTCTACGGGAAAAATGACCCCATTTCTTTAAAAATAAAATTGCAAAGAAAAACAAGATGATTGGGAGGCTATGCCAAGAGAAATTTAAGAGACAAATCCACCAGTCTAATACATGGACCTTATTTGGGTCCCTATGCAAATAAATTCACTTTTAAAAGCTGTGTTGCAATTGTATTAATATCTGTTGAAATGGGGTCACAGCTAAGTGGGATTCATTAATGTGTGTTCTCTAGATGCATCTACCCCCTTTCATCAACAGAACCTTTGTTTACATGCTGTTTCTTTTGACTAAAAGATCCTTGACTATCACTGTCTGTCAACTCATATTTATTCTTCATATCTCAGTCCTAGCATCACATTCCCCAAAGAAGTCTATGTTTGTGTATGTTTGGAATTGTCCATTTTTTTAAACCATAAAACAATATGAGTAATAGCTGTCAGTATTTTGCTAAAAATAGCAAATTGCAAGTATTTTTATTTTTTTTCTATGATACTTAACTTTTTAAAAATATAACTTGAATTATTTACTTTCTCAATATTGAAACATCTTCAGTGTTTTAGTATTTCAGTACTGAAATGAATGTCCAGAATGAGTCTTCCTAGCTTTTTCATAAACCTTCTTTATGTTTAAAATTTTGAAGTTTATTTTATATTTATATCCTACTCTTAATCCCAGAAATATTCAGGTCATTAAACCTTTCCTGTGAAATGTTTTGAATTCAGACATAGCAAGTATTAATAATAATAATGATACTTATTTACATAATTTTATTTTTTCATTTCAGATTCCCAAATGCTGGAAAATCTTCTTTGCTAAGTAAAATTTCTCATGCAAAACCTGCAATTGCAGATTATGCATGTAAGTGTAACTTGTATATTTTAATGTGTAGAGGTAAATTTTAAAAGAGATCTTTTTCTGAATATGAAAACTCTGAGGGTAACCTTAGTTTGAAAACTTCACGGATAGTATACATACATTGCCAATTACCTTTGACACCTCTGTAGCCCTCAGCAAAGCACCTACTGCTGGTTAGACACTTTGTTGCCTTAGTTCTCTGTTGCATAATCATTTATTTGGTTTAGCTGTGGTGTTATGAGCACCTCCCTTTATCAAGCAATGTGATAAATAATAGGAAGGCAGAGGTGAATTCTGTCATTCATTTAACAATTATTTATCTCTGATACCCACAATAGATTCTGGGGTTAGAAAGACTGATAAGCAGGAATGGATACTATTCTGACTTTCATTGAGCTTACAGACTAGTGGCAGAAGGCACATATATCATAATGAATATAAGGGAATATGATTCTATTAAAGTACATAGGTTATTGCTGTACATTTCTTTGGGGAACTGTGATGCCACGGGTGAGATAGGAAGAATAAATATGAGTTAATCAGTAACAGATAGTGGAAAGGTCCATTATAGGAAAAGAGGTGAAAGGTCTTTTATAGGAAAAGAATTTCACAAAGATTCTGTGGTGGCAGTGAGTAGATTAATGTGTCTGGGAACATGAGGAAATCAAGATGAGACTGGAAATGTAGGTAGAGACCATGTCATACAAGCAATATAGGTTGCATTTGATTTTATATCTTGTTTTTTCAAGTAACAGTTACCTGTTTTTATTTTTTTATAATTTAAAACATGTTTAATTTGGGGGTTACATTTTTGCACATGTTGTACTCACCCTCCGCCATGCCACTAGTTCCAATACCCACTCTGCTACTCTCCCTCATTGCCTTTACCTTTCCTCTGTTCACTCTGGTAACCATTAAATTTTTTCACTAAGTTCAAGATTATTATATCTTATAAGCAGCTGATAACCTTTTAAACAAGGGATAAATGATTCAATACACTTTTCAAAAAGATCTCTCTGCATATGAAAAAGAAAATGGATTGGCGTGGGACATAAGTGGGTCAGAGTAGAAAAGATAGTAAACTTGTAATGACTAGATTAAGTAGGGAATGATATGATAGAATTTCTGTAGTCATTAAACAGGGAGACATAGAATGATGTCAACCTCATAAGTAAAATGAAGGCATTCTAAAATTAGATTCTAATGAATTAGAGTTAATTTTGCACTTATAAATATTGTGGCTACTATTTATTGTTATAATGCAGGAGACTCCTGAGAAGGGAAAAAGAAGCTAGTAATAAGTCCCAAGAAGACTAGTGCAGGATTGGTGAGGCTTAACGAAACCGAATGAGAAAAGACTCAAGTGTTTCTACAGACCCAGTGATAGAAAATTAAATTCTCATACCCTGACATCTTTATCATGCTCTTTGAAATGCAATAGAGAAACTTTGAGACCCAGTAACTAATTAGACCTAGGCCTACAAAAATTACAAAAATATATTTGTCATTAAACCAAACACAGTTTTAGCTTCCATTTCAATAAGTGAGAACATAATCTGAATTATTCACAGAAAAGTGATACTGTTTATTTTATACATAATGCATAAGAAATTTGAGAGTTAATCATTCTAACCTTACCTTTATTGTTGTTTGTATTTTTTTCCTTCAGTTACAACATTAAAACCTGAACTTGGAAAGATAATGTATGAAGACTTCAAACAGGTAAGTATTTTTAAAATAAGATCCTTCAATAGAAGTAAAAGTACTTGCTTTTGGTATTTGAATTTTGTAATATTCAAATGTTTCTGTGGTGTTAGAGGGAAAGAAATGGCAAGATTTTATTTTATGATAAGTGAAAACATGATCAAATAAATTCTGCTGAGTGATAATGAAAAATTTTCATTATAATGAAAAATCATATAATAAACTTTTAAAAAAATGTGTTATTATTAAAGTTAAATTGGTTTATAATACTGTATATGATATAGGGATATAGATTCACAGCTCTGCAGATGTGAGAGAGCCAGAGCACTAATAATCTTCCACAGTAGTATACTGGCCCCTTACACCCTTGGCTCCCTTCCATCTTTCAACCTCAATTCTATAGTCAGATTTCTAGGTTTGTTTTGGTGTCCTCCCTGTTTTCTCTGTATTCCACCTGGTATTTGTCCTTCTGACTTACTTCACCTTTCATAATCCTTGCCTGGTCTGTTCATGTTGTCAAAAATGGCAAGATTTCATCTCTTTTTTTTTTTAATGGTTGAGCAATATTCATTGTGTGTATATACCACATCTTTTTAATTTACTTGTGTTTTTGGACAGTTAGGTATTTCCATAACTTTGCTATTGTAAATAGTGCTGCAGTGAACATAGGAGTGCATGTATTCCTTCAAATTAGTGTCTTTGCATCCTTTGGATAGATACCAAGAAGTAGAATTGCTGGATCATATGGTAAATCTATTTTTTTAATATTTGAGGAGCCTCCTTACTGTTTTTCCATAGGAGCTGAACCAGTCTACATTCCCACCAACAGTAGATGAGGGTTCATTTTTCTCCACACTATCACCAACACTTGTTTCTGGTAGTTTTGGCATGGAGCATTCTCAACAGGTGTGAAGTGCTATATCATTTAGTTTGGATTTGTATTTCTTTGATCATAAGTGATGATGAGTATTTTCCATATGCCTGTTGGTCATCAGTATGTTGTCTTTGGAGAACAGTTGGTTTTCTTTTGTTGAGTTGTATGAGTTCTTTGTAGATCTTTGATATTAGTCTCTTGTGGGATGTATGATGTGCAAATATTTTCTCCCATTTAGTAAGATGTCTTTTCATTTTAATGATAGTTCTTTTACTGTGTAAAAGCTTTTTAATTTGATATAGTCCCATTTGTTAATTTTTCTTTTGTTCCCCTTGCTATTGTAGGCATAGCTCCAAAGAAATCTCTGAAGCCAATATTTCAGAGTAATTTGCCTATGTTTCTTTTTCTATGTACTTTATGGTTACAGATCTCACATCCTAGTGTTTGATCCATTTTAAATTAAAATTTTTGTGTATGCTGTGAGGTAGTGGCCTCGTTTCATTGTTTTGCACGTACTCTTTGTTTTCTCAGAACCATTTGTTGAAGAGACTCTCCTTCCTCCATTGCATATTCTTCACTCCTTTGTCATAAATAACTTTCGTTATAAGTTGGATTGACTTCTGGGCCTCTCAGTTCTATCCCTTTGGGCCGGATGTCTCTTTCTATTCCAATACCATACTGTTTTGATTGCTATAGTTTTATAGTGTACTTTGAAGTCTGGGTATATGTATTTACCCAAATGAGTGGAAAATTTACATCCATACAAAAACTTGTACATGGATTTGTAGCAGCTTTATTTTACAAAAACTTGGAACCAAAGTTCCAACTACCAAAACTTGGAAGCAACCAGACATTAATAGATGAGCGGATAAACTATAGTATATCAAGGCATGTAATAGTTAGCACTAAAAAGAAATGACCTGTTTAGTCATGAAAAGACATAAGGAATTTTATTTTTAAAGATTTATTTTATTTATTTATACATACACAAACTGGAGTCTCGGCCGGAGGTGGGGGTCAGGGGGTAAGAGGATTCACCAGAGACAGTAGGGAGAACAGGCAGATCTTCTGAAATACAGTGCTGAAGGGACCAGTGGGCAAGACAGGAGAGGTCTGCTGTGCCATGGTTCAGCTTTGCTTCCTGGCCTGGGATCCAACTCATGTTGAAGTGGCCGGTGATAGCCTGGTAGCGCTGAGACTTAACCCCTGCACCACTAGGGAGGCCTCCGACATGAGGAATTTTAGATGTTTGTTACTGAGTGAAGTTCAATGTGAGAAGGCTATGTACTATATGATTCCAACTATACAACATTCCGGGGATCAAAAGCAAAGCTAAGGAAATAGCTAAAATATCAGTGGTTGCCAAGAATTGGGAATGTATGGAATGAACCAGCAGAGCACAGAGGAGTTTTAGATTAATACAACTATTCTGTTGTACTGATACATAATAGTTGATAAATGTTCTACATTTATCAAAACTCATGGAGTACACAACACCAAGAGTGAAACCGTAATATAAAGTATGGACTTAGGATGATAATATGTGTCACTGTAGTTTCATTTTTTTTTTTAAGAAGTGGGGTACAGGCCAGAATTGCAGGGGGTGAGAAGACTCACCAGAGAGAGCAGGGAGCAGAACAGGCAGATGTAGCAAAATACACTGCTTAGGGGAGCAGCAGGCGAGGCAGGAGAGTTCTGCTGTGTCATACGGGTTGCTCCCCAGCCTTCCCAGGATCAAACTCGCACTGCAGAGGCCATGGACAGCTTTGCAGTGCTGCGCTCAACCCCCTGCGCTGCCAGGGAGGCCCATTGTAGTTTCATTGAATCCTATGACAAAATTCAAGAGATGAAAGATTTTTATTTGATTATAATAGTGACATGACAGTAAAAAATATGAAGATCTCAACAGTTACATAGAATATTAAGTAAAATGTAAACATAGGATAATATGAATATAGAGAATAATATTTAGGGGAAAGGAGAACATTGTAATTCTTAAATCAGTAGAGAACTTCCAAGGAAAATTTCAGGATGTGAGATCTCTGTTGTATACACTGCTTTGTCACATAGCTACAACTTCCTTTGAGACTCAGAATTCCTTGTCCACATAGGGCAGTGAGTGTAGAGCAGTGCTTCTCATTCCTTACTGCACATCAGAATTATTGGCTTAAGAATAGTAATGATAAATGAAGCTGAGTCCAGGGATTTGAGACCTTATCTCTTGTGGATAGGACCCTGGGGATCAGTAGTTTATAATAAAGTTCACTAGGTGATTCTGATGTATAGTGAGATTAGAAAACCAGTGTAGAGTGATGGTTAGTAAATCTTAGGATCTCCAAAAGGAATTTTATTTTATTTATTTTTTTTAAAGATTTATTTTATACAAGAACCAGGGTACAGGCCAGACGTGCGGGGAGGGTGAGAGGATTCACCACAGACAGAGCGGGTAACAGAACAGGCAGACTGACAACGAAACACACTGCTGAGGGGAGCAGCGGGCGAAACAGGAGAGGTCTGCCACGCCATGTAGGACCCTCACCAGCCGGCTGGGTTCGAACCGGTGCTGCAGAGGCTGCGGACAGCTTCACAGCGCGGTGCTCAACCACCTGTACCTCCAGGGGAGGCCCCAAAAGGAATTTTAGAATGCTATATGCTTTACTTTTTTAAAAAATTTTATTTATTTATACAAGAGCTTGGGTATAGGCCAGAGACGCAGGAGGGTGAGAGAATTCACCAAAGACAGAGCGGGGCGTAGAACAGACAGACGGATAGAAAGCACTGCTGAGGGGAGCGGTGGGTGAGACAGGAGAGGTCTGCCACGCCATGTGGGTATTTCCCTGGCCAGCTGGGCATGCTGCAGAGGCTGCGGACAGCTTCATAGTGCTGCGTTCAACCTGCTGAGCCATTGGGGAGGCCCTATATCCTTTACTTTTTAAGAATGGTCAATAATAATCCTCTTGGTGGAATAGGAGCAATGGTGTGAAAAAATCAATTACACATTAAAACTTAAAAATTTTTTTGGCAGTATTTTATTTTCAATTATTTATTTTTCACATCATTGTTCATTTTTTTTAAACACATTTATTTATTTACGCATACAAGAGCTGGGGTACAGGCCAGAGATGCGTGGGGTGAGAGGATCCACCAGAGAATAGGCAGACTGACTGAAACACACTGCTGAGGGGAGCAGCAGGTGAGACTGCCTAGGTGAGAGGAGAGGTGACTGCCTAGGTGACAGCAGAGGAGAGATCTGCCTCACCATGTGGGTTTCTTCCTAGCCTGCCGGGGATCAAACTCGTGCTGCAGAGGCTGTGGATTGCTTCATAGTGCGGTGCTTAACCCCTTGGGCTACCAAGGAGGCCTCATTGTTCATTTTTAAACAATATTTGCTTTCACCCTCCCCCACAGGTGTAGTCCCCATAGAATTTCCTTCACCAATGCACCCGTGCACCATCAGCATAGTCCCCTGTGCTCCTCCCTCCCTCCTCCTCCCCTGCATGATGTCTCTGGTTTATAATTGTCTCTTTTTGTTTTGTTTGTTTTGTATTGTTACTGTTTTTTTTTTTTTTTACACTGACGTCTTATTTGGTTGCCCTGTATTTCTCCTATAAGTGAAACCATCCAATATTTTTCTTTCTCCTTCTGATTTATTTTACTGAGCATACTTCCTTCTAGCTCTATCCACATTGCTGTGAATGGCATAAGTTTATCTTTTTTGATTGCTGAGTAATATTACATTGTGTGTATATATATCACATCTTCCAGGTTTTACCATATTAAATAGTGCTGCAGTAAACATAAGGGTACAGGTGTTCTTTTGAATCAATGTAAAACTTAAAATTTAAAGGTGAAAACTATAGACCTAATTTTTAAATGAACTGAACTAATATACTTATAAACTTCTAAGAATTTAGATTTAAAAGTTGAAAATCGATGAAAAGATCATTAAACAAGATAATTTATAGAATTCCAAAGAGAATTTATGTGATCAATGAATGTTAAACTAATCCCAAAAAAACTGTTGTATTAATAAGTAAAAATGGGACTCATTTCTGTGAACAAAGAATTTTGATTTTTAATACATTAATTTTGTTCTAAAGGTATATTGGCTTTACCAAGATGTTGTGGTAATCACAAATTAGGGACTGTTTATATTTGAAATATGAAAATTTGATAATATGATCATGGTTGTGGTTCTCATATATTCTTTTATCAAATCATTTTACTTTGTATTAGATATCAGTGGCTGATCTTCCTGGTTTAATAGAAGGAGCACATATGAACAAAGGAATGGGCCACAAATTCCTGAAGCATATCGAAAGAACCAGACAACTACTTTTTGTTGTAAGTCATATGCATACCAATGTAATGTTCAAATGAATATGAAAATCAATGAATTTATTTTTCCTAGATGCCTTTTTTATAATAAGATTTAAAGTAGTAGCATATTTTAGTCCATTAAGTCTGTTTAGATGGGGAGTCAAATACAGTAAGTAATCTTTATTTATAATAAAAGGATGGATGTGGAATTTTTTATTATATCAGATGTAATTTTGACCATACTAGTCAAGGTTTAAATCCTTAAGGTTTTTGACATACTGCGATATTGTATAGTATCTTTCTTTGGCACTCTAGTTACATATGAAATTGTTTGTATCAGTGTAAATTATCTATACTGTTTTCTCATTTTATTAATGATTGCCATTTTATCAGAAAAATTCTCACTTCAATTTCTCTGATTCATTTTGAATTTTTAAATTAACAATATAGATTAAGAAATGGTTTTAGCTTGAGAGAATTAAGACGTTTCAAACATAGAAATGTATAGCTGTTCTCATGTTAAAGACTCTTTCCCTTTTTTTAGGTCGATATTTCTGGTTTTCAGCTTTCTTCCAAAACTGAATACAGAACTGCCTTTGAAACCATAATACTGCTTACAAAAGTAGGTCTTCTGTTTCATAAATCTTTATGCTGCATCTAGTCTAGTATATAGACAAGTAGAACTATATGAATTAACATGTAATAATTAAATATATACTCCACCTCCTTTTTTTTAAAGGTTTAGTGTCAATTTAAGAATTATCTAAACTTGCCGTTTTTAGATTCTCCATACTCACTTGCTCCTCAAATTATTATAATCAGTAAAACCCTCCAATTTAAAAAATCCCTTCTCAGACTTTATTTTGCTTAAACTTTGAGACAGTGGTTATTTCTGAAACATTCTCCATTCCTGGTTTCATAAATTGGTTTTACTTCTCTATTTTTCAATCTACTTCTTAAGCAGTTTTCTACTCACTCTTTAAGTAGCTTTCAGATGCTGTTCAGACTACTGACTGTCAAATCATTGTCTGATAACCAGATTTTTTTGTTGTGCTTTAGACCCACTTCCT